>NC_090730.1:162082032-162299532 GCF_036898095.1 Palaemon carinicauda | reverse complement strand
GTTCATAATCATGTTCCTGGGTAAAAGAAAGTAAAACAATTTTACTTTCTTTTACCCAGGAACATGATTATGAACACAGAGATGTTTGAAACGTCGTTATTTGTTGGTGATGGAAATAAATTTAAGAATGTTTGGCGTTGTCGTAATTCTCCAGTTCCTTATTAAGCTACAACTCTAGTTGGAAAAGCACAATGCTACAAGACCAGGGTGTCCAACAGGCAAATTAGCACAGTGAGAAAAAGGAAATAGGAAAATAGCAAATAAACTATATATAAGCAATAAATAAAAAAATTAAAAATATTTACAGATCAATAATAATGTTAAAACAGATGTTATTTTAAAGTTAAATATCTTTCAGAAGACCTGCTTCTGAAATTGAGTTAAAAATACCACTAGCATGGTAAGACACATCATGTCCAAGAATCTTGGCAAGGATGAACCTGCCATCCTCAAAGCATTTCTCCTGGAGGGTTACCGTCTAATTAAGATTTCAACAGTACGTAGATCTGGTAAGTTGCGATATCAAAATCAAAATGTAAATATTATCAAGCAATCCGTTGATACTTTCGAATAATTCTTATCGAATATCTTTCAGTAGATAAAATTAATTTAATCAGTATTATCTTTCATAAAATTACCATGGCAATTTAAAATGACAAATTCGTAGATAAATTGCATTTTTTCCCTGATACAAACCTGGAGTTATTAATATATGGATATACCTTCGGTAAAGCTGGTACCCCTACCCTCCTACCCAGGCTCTCTGTTGGGTTGCCACCTCGCACCATAAGTCTAATTGGCTGCTTTCCATCCAGGGTTTAAACTTGAGCATGGGCCACTACTTTAGATCTGTTGCTTTTTACCTTAGATTACCTTAAAACTTTTCAAATCTCCTTAAATTTGAATTTGATAAAACCGAAATTACCTCAGAATTATCTTTAAATAATACCTTAAAACCATGCAAATTACCTCAAACTAAGGTAACTACCTTAAAAGTTTAAACCCTGCATCCAGCTTTACCGAAAGATATGTCCATATATAAATAAGAGAAGATCTGTTTGTTTGGTGAGCGGAAAAGAATGCAATAATCTAGCTAGGGATTTTTTATATTTAGTTTCATTTTGAAAATATCATTATTGATATTTTTCTTGATGAAAAACAGAAACTATTCATCTTGGGCAGATCATATTTTTTCCATTTTCGTGTGATGATTATGATTATTACTTTATTAATATTTTATAGAATAATGCCTTTTACTTTGGAAATCATAATTTACCATGGCGTTCTGCATTGCCAAATACCTTTGAAATAATATATATATATATATATATATATATATATATATATATATATATATATATATATATATATATATATATATGTATGTATGTATATGTGTGTATGTGTGTGTGGGTGTGTGTGTATATATATACATATATTTACGTATATATATGTGTGTGTGTTTGTCTCTCTCTCTCTCTCTCTCTCTCTCTCTCTCTCTCTCTCTCTCTCTCTCTCTCTCTCTCTCTCTCTATATATATATATATATATATATATATATATATATATGTGTGTGTGTGTGTGTGTGTGTATGTGTGTGTGTGTGTGTATATATACAAGTATGCATGTATTTAAAAATAAGTGTAGGAGACGTTAACCAATAATTATTTTCAGCCTCTGATGTGAACATAATAAAACTGAGATAAGAATGGGATTTTCCTAATATTTGCACAGCCATTGAAATTTGACAACCGCGTTATATGTACTTCCGAATACAATAATAAAAAAAAATAATTCAAAATCTCACTAATAATCCACCATACTTTGAAAATAACAAATAACTCATAGAATAACTCATAAATAAGGTTATCTTCAAATCCCACCTTACCTTTAAATCAAGTCATCTGGAAGTGTGAAGATAGTAAAGTTAAAATAGGATTTTCACTAATAATACGAGTCTTAAGTCAGAACTCTCTCTTTGTGCCAAATCTATCAATGTACACTTCTTTCGCCCCACCTAAGCACACAAGGAGAACTGAACTTAATTATTCTTCTATCGTCTGATTCTCCCCTCTTATCGTCCCCTAAGGCCAAATCGTTATCACCAACCTTGAGGAGAAAACAGTCTTTATCGATGCCCTTATCAGTGACCACGTACTGATAATCGTTCTTTAGTGCCTTTTAAAACTTTCACGTTTGTCAGGTAGATTAGGAATTGTACTTAATGTTTCTCTGGGATCTTGCTTCATCATTGTCTTGGCGATAGACGATTTGCTTTATCGCGATGTGTGTTGACAGATGGCACCATTTCGTCAAGATGTCTGGAAAGGATGATCTGTACACAGGAAACCTTATTATATTCATCTTTTATGTTTTCCATCGCTTTGCCTATACTTTGATTTGCTAACATGTTTCTTAGGCTTGTAATTTTTATTTTATTTTTTATTTTGGGAAGGTAAATATCAGCTACGAAACTATTAGAAATGCTTTGCTTTCATTTTGCAAATATTTCCGAAATCAAACCTAAAGCATATCCTATATACTTTTTTTTTCTTTTTTTGGCTATTTCAAACATCCGTCTGCCTGTCGTTCTGCCGGACTGGGGCTCATCGCTGAAGCTCCATAGTTTCTTTAGTGTCTGCAACCACGCAATCCTTGGAGGAGTCTGAGTCATCAGCAGCCATTGCCTGGTCCTTCCAGGTCGTAGCTTGGGTGGAGTTGGGCTTAGGCTCCTATCATATTTATATATTGTCAATCTCTAGGGCATTGTCCTGCTGGGTAGGGCAATGTCACTGTCCCTTGCCTCTGTCATTCGTGAGAGGCCTTTAAACCAGTTTTCTTAATTCAATGAATCTGTCAGAAAACTGCAATGAAGTTATTGGGCTTTGATCATATTATAGTTGACCAACAGAGTTTCGTGGTGAGGTAAATAATATCTTATCTCCTAATTATCTCATTGAAACTAGAAATAATGTAATAAAAATGTATTATAATACCAGATTATTATTATTATTATTATTATTATTATTATTATTATTATTATTATTATTATTATTGCTAGCTAAGCTACAATCCTAGTTGGAAAAGCAAGATGCTTTAAGCCCAAGGGCTCCAACAGGGAAAGTAGCCCAGTGAGGAAAGGAAATAATGAAATAAATATACAGGAGACATGATGAACAATTAAAATAAAATATTCCAAGAACGATAACAACAGTAAAATAAATTTTTCATATATAAACTATAAAAACTTCAAAATAACAAGAGGAAGAAAAATATATAGAATAATGTGCCCTCAAGCAAGAGAACTCTACCCCAACACAATTGAAAACCGTGGCACAGAGGCTATGGCAATACCCAAGACTAGAGAACAGTGGTTTGATTTAGAGGTATTTTGAATGGGGATCTTAAGAGGCCTGACTCATTTTGTTCACTAATCTAAGATTTACATAATCTATACATTCCTGTCTGTTAAATGTTATGTGTTAAATTTGCAATAGATCTTCAACAGGACCATCTGTGATTTAAAATTTTTCCCACGGCCATGAAATGTTTTTATCAGGTGAGATAACGAGCAATAAGTGTAGGGCAAAGGTAACGATGGTTAAGGAAGCCATAGACTCCATTAAGATATGAGTCACTGAGAGTTACTTATGTAAATATAGGAAATGTGTACTGTGAGTTTCATGTTTAAAAACAAATTAGAAGCGAGAGACATGAATAAGAATATTGTAAATTATAGGATAGAGATACTGTACTTCATTTACAGGTATTAACAGTTAGGTATAGTGAATAATTCAAATGTATTTGACTGTATTTCACTGTGGTTATAACTTTATTATAAAATTTAATGTGGTGTTTTTGTAGGGCTTGCATCAAATTAGACGATTTACACATAAAATGTGACTCATTATACGAAAAAAATCACGACACAAAAGTTACTCCATAACCAATTAATTTCGTATCTAGAGGCATTACTTAAAAGAAGCATATAAGACACGTGCAGTTGCATTTGGTCATTTTGAGATAACTAGAGTATTTCTCAAAAAGTAAAGCACAAAAATCTAAAACGTTCGTAATATTATGGTTCTAAGAATCAATATCAACATAATGAAGTGTTCCGTAAGTCGAAATGTATCAATACCTTTTCACCCTATAGGCAAAAACATTCAAAGATAATATCTTAATATAGACAGACAATTAAACATTATTCTTAGTAATATGAAGCTATTAAACTATTTTATCTTATGTAAGTTCGAAGTCAACTATACATAACTTAACCCATAATAGAAAAGATACCAGTATTAACAAATAGTCTCTCTCTCTCTCTCTCTCTCTCTCTCTCTCTACATTATTATTATTATTATTATTATTATTATCATTATTATTATTAATATTATTAATATTATTATTACTATTATTATTCAAAACATATAATCATTTGTACGAAATAAACCAGCTACTAAATCACCCTACCAAGCTGAATAAATTAATATCAGATGAATATTTTTATCGATTACATCATTGGAAATTAAGAAAATAATTTTTTTTTTTAAACATTCAAACTCACAATTCAAAACAAACAAAGTTTGTTCATTTCTGTGTTATAGGACTATCTATTTTTCTCACGTATTAGCAAATATCGTTTTGGTGTCATGTAATGGTAGAAAAGATTCAATATAGATGGCGTTGCCTGTCCTAAAGTCAAGGACCTCAAAATAAACAATTCATTGTTTTAGCATCCTTGAATTATTCAAACCAATAGCCTTGAGAAAGAAACAACTCCGACTCCATTTAATATTTTGCTCTGATGAGGTAAACTTTAATTTGATAAGGTATGTGTAAAGTTTTGTGTGCTAAGGTGTTATATATTTTCACTGTATTCCATAGTGTTGTGTTGAAAAACTGTTACCTTGCTTTGGTGTGCCAAGGCATTTTTATTAGATTTTCACATAGCTAAAGGCTTAGTTTTGAGTTTAAACCTTAGGACGAGTGATTTTCGAGTGATACCAAACCATGAATGTGCTTTAATTTAAATGGTATGGTACAGATTGAATATAAGAATCTTAAATTTTGTTCCCATAGTCTTATTAATGATACTAGCTTGGTTACATTAGTGTCTTATTACATCCGTATTTGTGCAATATTTTCTTGTGTATATAATCTCAATTATATTTAAGGGAATTTCAGAAATTCATATTTTAATTCGAAATTTTAGATTTTCTATCTGGTACTTTCATAAGGCCATTGAAACTGTGGAGGTTTAAGTTAATTTCAGTTATTGGCAATGTCTTCAGATAGTATTGCAATAAAAGATAAAATTGGTTAGCTTTTTCCTTGGGGCTACAGATTCCCTCAAGTTAATCTGCCCCCTTTCATTATCATTGCATATTTTAGCCATCTTTAAAGCATGTGTAGTAATTATCTACCAATTCATCAGTAAATGGAATAGGGAGACTGCAAGCACAAGGAACCTGAGGGAACAGTTTCATGTACTGTATTTACAATAACTTTGAATTCCCATTAATTTGGTAGTGAAAGAATAATCAGGTTACTGTTTAGGACAGTGCTTTAGGCTGTGGTATGCAAGGCTATGAATTTCTAATTAGTTCAGCATGTTATTCATTATTCATTACGCCAGTTTTGTAGAAAGTCTACTGCTTAGGACAGTGTTTTGGGTTGTGGTATGCAAGGCTATGAATTTCTAATTGGTTCAGTATGTTATTCATTATTCATTACGCCAGTTTTGTAGAAAGTCTACTGCTTAGGACAGTGCTTTAGGTTGTAGTATGCAAGGCTATGAATTTCTAATTGGTTCAGTATGTTATTCATTATTCATTACGCCAGTTTTGTAGAAAGTCTACTGCTTAGGACAGTGTTTTGGGTTGTGGTATGCAAGGCTATGATTTCTAATTGGTTCGGTATGTTCATTACGCCATTTTTGTAGAGTCTACTGCTTAGGACAGTGCTTTAGGCTGTGGTATGCAAGGCTATGAATTTCTAATTGGTTCAGTATGTTATTCATTATTCATTACGCCAGTTTTGTAGAAAGTCTACTGCTTAGGACAGTGTTTTGGGTTGTGGTATGCAAGGCTATGAATTTCTAATTGGTTCGGTATGTTATTCATTACGCCAGTTTTGTAGAGTCTACTGCTTAGGACAGTGCTTTAGGCTGTGGTATCCAAGGCTATGAATTTCTAATTGGTTTGGTATGTTATTCATTATTCATTACGCCAGTTTTGTAGAAAGTCTACTGCTTAGGACAGTGCTTTAGGTTGTGGTATGCAAGGCTATGAATTTCTAATTGGTTCGGTATGTTATTCATTACGCCAGTTTTGTAGAAATTCTACTGCTTAGGACAGTGTTTTAGGTTGTGGTATGCAAGGCTATGAATTTCTAATCGGTTCGGTATGTTATTCATTATTCATTACGCCACTTTTGTAGAAATTCTACTGCTTAGGACAGTGCTTTAGGCTGTGGTATGCAAGGCTATGATTTCTAATTGGTTCGGTATGTTATTCATTATTCATTACGCTAATTTTGTAGAAAGTTTACTACTTAGGACAGTGCTTTAGGTTGTGGTATGCAAGGCTATGAATTTCTAATCGGTTCGGTATGTTATTCATTATTCATTACGCCACTTTTGTAGAAATTCTACTGCTTAGGGCAGTGCTTTAGACTGTGGTATGCAAGGCTATGAATTTCTAATTGGTTCGGTATGTTTTTCATTATTCATAACGCCAGTTTTGTAGAAAGTCTACTGCTTAAGGCTGTGGTATGCAAGGCTTTGAATTTCTAATTGGTTCGGTATGTTATTCATTATTCATTACGACAGTTTTGTAGAAAGTCTACTGCTTAGAACAGTGCTTTAGGTTGTGGTATGCAAGTCTATGAATTTCTAATTAGTTCGGTATGTTATTCATTATTCATTACGCCAGTTTTGTAGAAAGTCTACTGCTTAGAACAGTGCTTTAGTTTGTGGTATGCAAGTCTATGAATTTCTAATTAGTTCGGTATGTTATTCATTATTCATTACGCTAATTTTGTAGAAAGTTTACTACTTAGGACAGTGCTTTAGGTTGTGGTATGCAAGGCTATGAATTTCTAATCGGTTCGGTATGTTATTCATTATTCATTACGCCACTTTTGTAGAAATTCTACTGCTTAGGGCAGTGCTTTAGACTGTGGTATGCAAGGCTATGAATTTCTAATTGGTTCGGTATGTTTTTCATTATTCATAACGCCAGTTTTGTAGAAAGTCTACTGCTTAAGGCTGTGGTATGCAAGGCTTTGAATTTCTAATTGGTTCGGTATGTTATTCATTATTCATTACGACAGTTTTGTAGAAAGTCTACTGCTTAGGACAGTGCTTTAGGTTGTGGTATGCAAGGCTATGAATTTCTAATTAGTTCGGTATGTTATTCATTATTCATTTCGCCAGTTTTGTAGAAAGTCTACTGCTTAGGACAGTGCTTTAGGTTGTGGTATGCAAGGCTATGAATTTCTAATTGGTTCGGCATGTTATTAATTATTCATTACTCCAGTTTTGTAGAAAGTCTACTGCTTAGGACAGTGCTTTAGGTTGTGGTATGCAAGTCTATGAATTTCTAATTAGTTCGGTATGTTATTCATTATCCATTATTCCAGTTTTGTAGAAAGTCTACTGCTTTGAACAGTGCTTTAGGTTGTGGTATGCAAGTCTATGAATTTCTAATTAGTTCGGTATGTTATTCATTATTCATTACGCCAGTTTTGTAGAAAGTCTACTGCTTAGGACAGTGCTTTAGGTTGTGGTATGCAAGGCTATGAATTTCTAATTGGTTCGGCATGTTATTAATTATTCATTACTCCAGTTTTGTAGAAAGTCTACAGCTTAGGACAGTGCTTTAGGTTGTGGTATGCAAGGCTATGAATTTCTAATTGGTTCGGCATGTTATTAATTATTCATTACTCCAGTTTTGTAGAAAGTCTACTGCTTAGGACAGTGCTTTAGGTTGTGGTATGCAAGGCTATGAATTTCTAATTGGTTCGGCATGTTATTAATTATTCATTACTCCAGTTTTGTAGAAAGTCTACTGCTTAGGACAGTGCTTTAGGTTGTGGTATGCAAGGCTATGAATTTCTAATTGGTTCGGTATGTTATTCATTATTCATTACTCCAGTTTTGTAAAAAGTCTACTGCTTAAGACAGTGCTTTAGGTTGTGGTATGCAAGGCTATGAATTTCTAATTGGTTGGTTCGGTATGTTATTCATTATTCATTACTCCAGTTTTGTAGAAAGTCTACTGCTTAGCACAGTGTTTTAGGCTGTGATATGCAAGGCTATGAATTTCTTATTGGTTTGGTATGTTATTCATTATTCATTACTCCAGTTTTGTAGAAAGTCTACTGCTTGGGACGGTGCTTTAGGTTGTGGTATGCAAGGCTATGAATTTCTAATTGGTTGGTTCGGTATGTTATTCATTATTCATTACTCCAGTTTTGTAGAAAGTCTACTGCTCAGGACAGTGTTTTATGTTGCGGTATGCTAGGCTTTGAATTTCAAATTGGTTCGGGATGTTATTCATTATTCATTACTCCAGTTTTTGTAGATTGGCAAGGGCATACTGTGTGATCGTTGCTAAGCCTTAAGAGCTATAGTTGAAGATCCAGCCTCCCAAGATTAGTGTGTATTCCCTTACAGGAGGTTAGAGCCCATATGTCTGAGACTTCATTCGGGATATGGGGACCTTTACTTAGGAGCAACTAATTGGTATTTGCAATAGTTTATTTCCTTAGTATCAAAGTTCTAGAATCGAGAAACCAAATTAGTTATTTAATAAAGACTAGCAATCCGTACGGAATCAAATTGAATATTCATCGTGTAGTGGGAGAGAACCTCTATTCTACCTGCAGTGGGGGAGATGGGAAAAAAATTAAAGCTGTCTTAACAATCCTCGTTCGTGCTTAGATATTTGGTTAATTATATTATAAAATATTGACTAGAATTTAGGTTTAACTGTTATGCTAGATATTCTTTAGAATTTAATACTCCAAAATCAAACCATTGTTCTCTAGTCTTGGGTGGGGCCATAGCCTGTGCCATGGTCTTCCACTGTCTTGGGCTCGCTATCTCTTGCTTGAGGGTACACTCGGGCACCATTCTCCTATTTAGCTGCTTTTTTCTTTTAAGTTTATAGTTTGATATTTATTCTTTTAGTTCTTAAAATATCTTTATTGTTCATTACTTTGGTTTATTCCCTTTCCTCAAAAGGCTATTTTCCCTGTTGGAGCCCTTGGGCTTATAGCTTCCTGCATTTCCAGACAGTTGTAGCTTAGCTTGTATTAAGAATTTACGAGAATCTGCGGAAGAAAGTTTTTAGACAGCATTTTGATACTTTTATAGATCTTCACTGCGTTGATCCAGCCTAATGTATTGAAAGATACGTGCTCACAAGTTATAACTCTTGCTCGTAACATTACATAATCTATGGTAAATCGCTTATTTTAATGTTTGCAAGCATCCTTGTAATACTTGGATATATAAGATTCAGGGTAATATTTTGTTTCACTAATTGGGTAAATAAATTTATTTTGATAAACACTTAATGTAAGATTTGCTAGGTGTTACAGTTGAAAGCATAACTCCTAACTTCAACCAACTTAGTCACTTAAAAAATGCCTATTTCTTTAGACATGCATAGCTCCATTTGAAATATTTAACTTTGATATCTTAGCCTTGTTCTAGCATGATTTTTACTCCCCGCATATATCAAGGGTCATAACTACAGTGTCAATTAAGCTGGTCTTTATCCTCACGTTTGGTAGTACGTAAGGTAAGTTTCTCGTAAATATCTTGGTAATTTTAATATAAAATTAAAATGTTTGACGGAATATCACAGCATAGGATAGTTTGGTTCTGTATTTTTTTTCCAGTAACACGTACTCCTTCCAGTTATTTCTAGAATAAAATATATCTAATGTCCAACATCCTTGCCCAGAGTTTTAACTTTGGTTGTGATAGCGTTTTTCTGGTTCAGTTCCGGGCCTTAAATCAGTACGTAATGGCTTTAAAAGAAATTTATAAACACATCATAGACTTGAAGTTTGGAGCACTTTTGTAGTTGTCCGTTTGTCATACTAGGAATATTTCACTTAGAAAAAAGTTTAATATTATTTTTGAAAAGCTATCCCAATCTGCGGAGGGTCTGTTAACTTTCAAATAGGCGAAAATGGTATTCTTATTATATATAGGTTATGTTTTGAAGACTTTTAATTGTAGTTATTTACACTAGCAACTGACTTTAATTGGCGTTATTTACGTTAGCAACTGACTTTAATTGGTGTTATTTACGCTAGCAAGTGACTTTAATTGGCGTTATTTACACTACAAACTGTATAGTCTATTTCGGATATTTATTTATAATTGGCTCGCTTCACTGTATAGCTGTTGTTGCTTATATAACCGAAATCGGTATGTACCGCTTGTAAGACCCATACAAGCCTGTTGAGATTATTGAACCACGCCGAGCAAACTATAGTATGAATCCTTCAATTTAGCTGTGCAAGATACTCATATTAGTTTTTCTTGCTTGAGGGTACACTTGGGCATACTATTTTCTTCCTCTTTTGTTTCCATAGTTTGTATAGGAAATTAATTTTGTTACCATTCTTTGAATGTTTTTTTTTCCATGCTTCCTTTCCTCACTGAACTTTTTTTCCCTAATAGGGCCCCTGGGGTTATAACATCCTGCTTTTCCAACTAGGGTTGTATATTAGCAATTAATAATAATTTGGAGCGATTAAATTGCAATGTCTAATCTATTTTAATTACCTATACATGAATAATTAGTTTCTAATTCACTGAAAATAGTTTAGCTTGGTGTCGCTTTCTTAGTTATGATCGGAAGCAATTTTTATATTGGGTGTTTGTCATATGTGTAATAGATAAATCATGATTGATTTATGTATGAACTGCAAAACTGTTGTAAATTTGCCATAGTTTTTTATTTTGTTTGTGGCATTCCTAGCATAAGGGGAACATGAAGTTGTAAAGAGTGCAGTTTTAACCCTTAAATTGTTTAAATTTGACTTAATATTCCGATGTCTTTTAATAGTTGGCGTAGATTGATTCTTCAGTTTCGAATTATTTTATTTGGATTAACGTACTTTCCCTTATTTCCATGCATTTATTACAATTGAGTGTTGGCTTCATTTTCTAAAACAGTGAATAGCAATGCTATCATTTTCTTGCCACTACACCAGAATCTGTTTTCAAAATTGAGTTAAGATCTTTTAATAAAGTCTTAAGTATTTCCAGTCATTGACAATCGCCCGAATTAGAAACTTTTGAGTCCTAAAGCTCTTGATAAAAAGACGCAAAAACCAATAACTCATCAGCTCAATCAACGAGGTATTTGTAATACTGAATAAAACTCCAGATGCTGCCACGAACAACTTCCATAGAAAATGGGACGGAAACCAGTTTTTTTTATGCGTCGGGAAGTAATGGCAAACAAAAACAGTATTTTGATTTTCATTACTGTTAATCTGTTTATTACGGTATTTTTTTTTATTATAAGTGGCGAAACAAATTTAAAAGTTAATTTAGATATCTTCAAGTATTTGAATGGCCTTCTCTCCCTCAGTACTGGGACATGGGGCCCACCTTCCATGAATAAAAATATAATCTGTTAAAAAAATTAATATTCAAACCTTTCTTTATTTACATTTCTTTAAAGTATACCTCATATGCGCTTCTACAATACTTGAATATCTGCTTTGCATATTTCTTAATAGCTACGCTAGTTTTGAAATACTTTTTTAGATTTTCAATATTTTAATTTTCCCTTTGTTTTACAGGTGGAGCCTCGGGTGCTATGGAGACTGATTCTTGCAAATGAAGAGAAACTGGCAGCACAAAGAATAAGATTTCCAGGTAATTTTCATGATTAATTTGTAGATTTTAAGTTTGAAGTGCAGTAAAAAAATATTTCTACAAGAATTGACTGCTTATTCACTTATATTTTTTAGACAAGAAGAAAGCTTTGCGATCTTTTTTTTATCAGATCTAGGTAGTTTGAATTTTTAATTTCTGGTAGTCTATTGGAAAATTTGCTCAAAGTTGCTAGTCATGTTATAATCTACATAATAGCATGGTAATATTATGCAATATTTTTTTTAATTAGCCGACTTAAGGGTTGCAATGGTGGCAATTTAGTTTAGATTTGGTGTATTCGTAGTATAAAGATGTATGTTCGTTTGTTTGCAATGAAGACTGATCCATAGGCCTAATTCCTAAATAAGTTATTATAATGGGGAGAAAAAACAAGACAGATTTGCTAAGTTGAGGAGACTCAAAGTAGCCTAGTGAAACAGGATAGCTGTGAATTTGTTGAAAGCTTAGAATGTGAAAATGTAGTGATAGTGTACCGTTATGTAATGTTAACATACCAACGGTGCCCCTCTTAAGTTATTACTCAGTAGTGAAATTGGTGGTCAAATTAGTAATGTGTAGATGAAATTACATGAACATTTTTTCCAATCACAAATCTGGAAAAGGCACAGATTTGATGGGATTATATGAATCACGAAAATTTGAATACATTGGCAGCAGTTATGCATAGAAAGTAAATGATATTGCTGCTTCCTGGTGGTATAAATTAAAAGCAATTAGCAAAGAATTGTCAATATGGAGATGAGTATCTCTTTGAGAATAACTTCAACAGCTATAGGGGTACACGAACCGAGAATTTAGTTGGAGACAGAATGGCAAAGTCGCTGTCGACTGTCTTATTTTACCCAGGCTTTTGACCAAGGATCTAAATTGATAATCTAGGAGAGAACACCTCTGAGCAATCGGCAATATGTAATGAGTATTGCAGCTTGGTGTTGAGTGATTGATATGCTTTTTAGAATTGACTACCTCAGTACCCTGTAATACTGTGATGAATAAGTTTGCATGAAGAATACGTGACTATTGTCAAACCCTAGATAGGTTACCCATAACTAAACAAAATTTGGCACTAGGATACTTTGCTCATCCAGATCTTATCTAATCATATTCAGGTCACTTAGAAATAAAGTTGATTTAAAATACTGTAAATTGGTAGGCAAATTTAATAATCTTCGAATCGTAATTTTCAGATCACTACCGGATTCCAGGGCTTGCCACCTCCAGAACTAAAACTCATGGCATGTTAAACCTACCTTGCTTGAAGTCTGAAGTCCGAAAACTGCTAAATTGATATGTCATTGCCAGTGAAATTGCTAGTGAAATTTGAAGACCTGTGATATCTTAAAATTTCTGTAAATTTTGTGTAAGTTTTTTATGATTGTTCAGTAAACTATAAAGTTTCCTTATTTTTTCTTTAATCATTTAATACAACATTTATTGCATAAGAAAAATTCTGAAATTTTCATTGAAATGTATTGAAGGCTTGAAACCTTATTCTTTAGAGTAAGAAGCTATCATGATTGTAAAGTACACGAGGTTAGCTTTACTTGAGAGCTTTTTACAACAGAATTAGTATTTTTTCACTTTAGACTGTGGTTGAAAGAATCTTTTGGAAAAAGAATTTAAAACATAGAAAAAATATCGTGAATAAAAGGCATCATGCATTAATGTATTAATAGTATTTACCATGACTTTTCCTGAAAAATTGAATGAAATGACTCCCTTAAGGAAACTGAAATTATCTTGTGCAACACTAAAATGGAACTCTATGTAATAGTAATTTTTATATAAACAGAATAACATGCTTTTTAAGATATAACAGTAGCTGGACTGGTTTTTCTCTTGGTCAGATTATTTTAAAGAAAACCAGATAGTGTACAGTGTTCAGATATAGTTCATGAAAAGCTACAGCCTAAGGACCTTTGGGGGGAAATCGCTACAGAAAGTTTGAAATTATAGCTGAAGTTGACAGGAAATTAAGATTAAGGAAAATTTATGTTTCAGGATATGAAATTTTTGGGGCAACATTAGTGTGTTCTAGCTAATCTAATTCTTTTTAGTTGACTTCTCAGAGTTAAAATTCACTTGACTGAGGGCACATTGCTCTGTAATGTATGACGTTCAGAGTAGTTAGTGAGATCCCATTTCACTGAATAATACGCTAACCGAAAGTTAAAACTCTTAGCCGTGCAGATATCCATGCAGATATTAATTATACTCCAGTCTGTAAAAACAAAGCTTGTAGAGCCATCTACTTGTTTTAGGTGCGAGAACTGTGGTCATGTATAAAATGGTCATTTAAAACTACGGTTACTCTTCGTAGAAATAATTCTATACTAATCCTGCAGTCGTAATCACTTGCTAATTAGTGCTGAGGCTTCTCATTAGTATATTAAATATCAGGCACCATAAATTCAGTTATTGAATTGATACCTAAAGAATATTTTTCTAATGCTATAAGAGGTGCATGATACAATATCTACTACTGTGGGTGTATTTAATGCATTTTTCTATTACTCAAGAAATAAGTAATTTACTGCAATACTACTTTTAGGTTTGTTCTAATGATGTCTGAATTGGGTCTGTACTGAGGTATTACTCACGGGTGTTAGTCTGAATTGGGCGTTATGTTTAGTTAACTTTTTTAGCTTTACTTACTTTAAAAGTTAAATTTCTCGAACTTGATATTTTTTAGACTTTAGCCTTTTTCTATTTCTAATTATCAAACTATTCCCACAGCTTCTTTGGGTGATAAAGGACGATTTGAAAGAAACCGAAACCAGCCTCAGTAAATTTAACATTGAAATAATGGAATGAAGGTTACCACATACAATGACTGTATAAGCCAGCAGCCTGATCTATTGGTAAACTGACAACTTGAAACTCAAGAAACAAATGACCAGTTACAATTAAGGTTAGTATGGATTTTGTCGAACAGATTTTAAGATAACTAGAGGCATGGGAATAAATAGATTTCGGCAGGATGGTTTGGAATAATTTTTTAGGTAGTTGTTTTTTTACGCCGCTGATTGCTATTTTAGGCAGCCAATGTAAAAATAATTTAGGCAGCTGGCGTGGAAATATTTTCCTAGGCATCAGAATAGAAGACTGAATTATTATTTTTAGCCTACTGATGAATGAAAGTAGAATAATTTTTTTGGAAAGTATGTCTATTGTACGTAAGAGACCTACCAATATTGCAAACTTACTATGAAACTTCCCTGCTTAATTTTCATTTATGCGTGGAAAAACTTACTACGAAACTTCCCTGCTTAATTTTCATTTATGCGTGGAAAATCTATGCTCATTTTTAAGTGCAATAGAATATTGGAAAGTAACATAAGATTCCCTGCTAAATTTTGCGTGGAAATTCTGTGGTTATCAAAATGTTAAGATATCCTTCAGGTACGCTGCAAAATCAGTTTGAACATCACCACTGTGTGGGTAACATATTTCCTGCTTGTGTGTCCATACAATTAGATGATACTAATAGCATTCCATCTTTTACAGGTATAAGATGGGAGTATCCAACTATGAGAGATGACTTCAACTATAGAGTGACATGAACTGTGATGGACCAAGACAATATTTGTTTCAACCGTGATGAGAGATGACCGATGACGATTTGTTTCGACTGTAATGGAACAAGACGCAAGATTGGTTTCAACCGTGATGGACTAAGACAAGATTTATGTTTCACGTAACTTAAAATAGATGCCACAATAAAATTGTGGGTTGCTACAATTGGAAGAAAAAACCCTGAACAACAAAGAAATTAAATACTATGTAATTGCTGGATAAGTAAATACTATGTAATTGCTGGATAAGTAAAGAAGATACTGACTATACAATAAATTTTATTATCCTTATAATAATACATCCTGTAAAACAATGATGCTAAAACGCAGTAATAAATATATATACTGTAGTATATATATTTATAACTGCTTTTTTCTTATTCTACTTTGCGCTCCTCCCTTTCTCGTCTTTTCTTCTCTCTGCGCTTCAATAGTATTTCTCATCTCTGCTCTCCAACAGCATTTCTCGTCTTTTCTTCTCTGCTCTCCAACAGCATTTCTCGTCTTTTCTTCTCTGCTCCCCAACAACATTTCTCGTCTTTTCTTCTCTGCTCTCCAACAGCATATCTCGTCTTCTCTGCGCTTCTCCATTTCTCGTCTTTTCTTCTCTGCTCCCCAATAACATTTCTCGTCTTTTCTTCTCTGCTCTCCAACAGCATATCTCGTCTTCTCTGCGCTCCTCCATTTCTCGTCTTTTCTTCTCTGCTCCCCAACAACATTTCTCGTCTTTTCTTCTCTGCTCTCCAACAGCATGTCTCTTCTTCTCTGCGCTCCTCCATTTCTCGTCTTTTCTTCTCTGCTCCCCAACAACATTTCTCGTCTTTTCTTCTCTGCTCTCCAACAGCATATCTCGTCTTCTCTGCGCTCCTCCATTTCTCGTCTTTTCTTCTCTGCTCTCCAACAGCATTTCTCATCTTTTTTTCTCTGCTCTCCAACAGCATTTCTTATCTCTTCGCTCCAATATCATGTCTTCAGAGTATATTACCAATAGTTTCCTCTAAAAAGATTATTGTACTTTTATACCAGTACTTTTTATCACTATCCTCCTCCATCTTCTAGTTTTCTTGCAAAAACTTTCATGCACTTATACCGGTGAAGCCATCTTTATGATCTCAAAACTTCATGGATCTCCTGTAAAAGTTAAAATTTGATTATCAGCAGATAAATCAGCAGCAGTTTAAAAAATGTCAAATTTCAGTCTTCAGTATTTAAGTAAAAGAGAATTGAATACTGGAACACAATCTATGATGAGTTACTAATATGAAGTATATAAACTTTAATCTTCAACAATTAAAAGGGACAATTAATGATCAGTATGCGGATAAAAAGGACAAATGTGAACGATGAGACTATCTTAACGAAGGTTCCATTTGTAACTGGCTTACTATACTATGCAACATTTAGTATCTTAATTCTATTAACATTTATTAGTACTCATTTCTTTGAAACTATCTTGTGTAAAAGTATTAATGAGTAAAAATTGACAATTTGGTAATATTTTTTACCTTGTCAAATTTATACGTTACTTAAGACCACCTGAATATAAATACTAGAACAGATAAAACCCTAGATGAAAATTCCATTTAATAAAATACAGGGACTAAGCAAAGTAACTAGTCATGATTTTTTTAATTCGCAAATCGTTTTCTTACAGATTATACTCAAGATAATAAAATTGGACGTGTCTAGGATATAAAAATTAACTATTTCACATTATAGACAAATTCCACGTAGTTTGTTGCTTAAGGTGAGAAAAGGTATGCAAAAACGAGTTAAGAAATGGATTATGTAACTAAGTGAAGTCAAAATCTTAAGGTAACAAATGAACGTATGCAAAAATGAGTCGCAAGAACTGGATAATGTAACTAAGTGAAATCAAAATTTTAAGCAAAGTTGAACCAAAGTTGGAGAGAACACCTTTAAACCAATGCTGCCTTATCTTAAAATGTTCTAAGGCCCATAAAATTATTATAAAACTAACTAGATATACAATACTCAAGTCATCAATAATTCCCAAGTTGGGGAACCCCTAAATAGAATTCCTTTTGAATCAAAATTAAAGAACCAAAGAGTTATCTAAATCTCTCAAAGCAGACAATTTATAATCCAGAGGCCGGATAACTATTGAGTTTTACAAATTTTATATAAGTCCTCCACTACTCTAAAGTCCACCGAAGTCCTCCACTTCAAAGCCCCTTACTTGAAAACTGCACAGGAAGATTCACTCGAACAAAAATGAAATCGTTAATTGTTATTAAGATTTTGACAAATAAACCATTTTGCAACTCTTAAAGCCCTTTACTACTAGAAACCTGCACCGTTAGATTCATTAACACAATTAAATCGTTAAGATTTTGACAAATGAACCATTTTGCCGCTAATGCCCTTTACTTGAAAACTGCACCGGAAGATTCACTTAACAGAAAAATTAAATCGTTAATTGTTATCAAGATTGACAGCCATTTTGCCACTAAAGCCCTTCACTTTAAAACATCAGAAAGATTCACTCGAACAGAAAAATTAAATCTTCTAGATTTTGACAAATTAACCATTTTGAAAACTACGTAAAAACTGCGATGAAGCGCCTTCTTCTAAGTCACTAACTAAAAATGCGAACGTCCTTAAAACTAAGGTCAGCTTTCTTGATCAAGGGGACATTTTATAGGACCTTTGAGGCTTCAATTATATTCCCAGGCAACTAATTAAGTTCCAATAACCAATGCTCTACAGAATGATATAAACTTCTTTAATAGGGAGGCTAAAGCTAAAAACTTCTAAAGAAAATTTGAATTAAGAATTTGTTGAAAAAATTAGATTCTAAACCCAGGTAATGGAAGACAAATCTAAGTCGAGTTGAATACACTTTTAGCCTTATCTGTACCTGTCCCACTATATAATTCCTGCCGTTCAATGACTATACCAAGATGTAAAACAGGCTCTAAAGCAAATTTAATTGAATTACTTGGCTAAAATTAGATTACAAACCCGATTAATGGAAGCTTATTTTAAATTAAATATATTTTTGGCCTTAACAATACCAGTCATACTATATAATTCCTGCCGTTCAATTACTATAGCAAGATGGTAAAACAGGCTCAGTCTGGATATTCTACTCACTTTTTGTCCGGTTGACTAGAGAAAATTTCTTTAGCTCTAAACTCAATTTTATCTTCGATCAAAGCAATTATGCATATTCAGCCTTTAAGCTGAAGTGGAATTCACAATATGGGTATATGCGGGAAAAAAAAAACTTCATAATTGAAAAAAAGGGTAAAATTATGCTATTCTTCTATAATGAAAGCCTGTGTTAACCTTGAACGAGGCACTAATTATTCATGGAACTAAGGACGTCGAGCATGAGATTTTTAGATTTTTATCTTGACAAGCACGATCACTTGGGAAAACGTGACAATGTAACTGCTTTGACTTTTAAAGTCTGGTTTGGCTAACAAGATATATCCCCCCACAAGTTCAGTCAAAAAATACAATATTGTAATTGTTAAAGAAAATATCATGCGGCCATATTTTTTTACACCCAAAATTCTTATTTTTTGCACCAAACTCATAAAATCAAACAGAAATGATTAACTTCCACGGGGATTAAACTAAACATTGACTAACATTATTTATCAAGAAGTGAATGAAGCCGACTAGTTTTTTTAATAGTATTTGCCCAAATTTATGGTCTGCACTGGTCCAAAACCTATAAATTTCCTAGCAATTGTGCTAGGACACTTGAAAACTGCACCTTGTCAAAGATTATAAACCAAATATCAAAACTCATATTTTACTTACTTGTTATTGAAGTACCTAGTATCGTTGCCACCAGTCCACAAGTGAACTTTAGAGGCTTATTTTTCAGAATTCAATTTGGTTCTACAGCCAAGGACATCTGAGAAACGAAGTCATAGAAAAGGTCTATGGTATCCATGATTTGGTGGCTCTCTACAATGTACGTGGCGCCATCTACAATGGGGTTTCACCATTATCGGAAATTTTGGAAAATACATATTCTGACTTTCAAACGTTGCAATTATAGATATTTCACTTTATAATAAACAATAAAAACAAGTCTGAGTCGTTTTTATACAGCCTAAGCCTCTTAAAAGTTTGATCTGTATTAAAATTAGGTTTCTATATAGATTGAATTTATAATTATCAAAATATTCTTAAATATCAGAACATTTATTTTACAGTCTATGGTTTTACTAGAAATGTACTGTAGGCCTACATAATGTTTATGATACATTCAGCACTCATGGAATTGTTGACTTTATTATAGTTTTCTCAAGTTATAATATATGGAAAGTTTTTCAGACATCTTCATTATTATATCTATCTTTCTAACTAACTATCTATCTATCTATCTATATGTGTGTTTGTTAATAAAGCCATAAAAGAAATAAATAAAGTCTTCAACTCACTTATATTCCGACAAATGTATTGCTCCCGGTCTCTGCCAAAAAGGAGGGAGGGAACACCAGCTACGAAGGATTTAGAGAGAGAGAGAGAGAGAGAGAGAGAGAGAGAGAGAGAGAGAGAGAGAGAGAGAGAGAGAGAGAGAGAGAGAGAGAGAGATAAACTGGACCTGGTTTCTTCCCGGTACATTCTCGCTGTTTCTATATTCTTTGTGGCTAGTCTTCAAGTTGACGTCTTTACCTAGATATTCAAATAGATTATCTTTTTGCTGGTCGGATTCAAGATAGTTTTGTCCATTAAAGTCTGTCTTTAATTATCCATCAGATGAATTAATTTTGTTTGATTTATAACAGTGGATTCCTGATTCTTCTTCCTGTTGGGACCACGGTCCAGATTCTGTAACTTAAGACGAGAACTTTTTAAAAGCAAATATGACTTAGGACCACGGTCCAGATATTACATCTTAGGACGAGTCCTTTTGAAAAACAAATATGACTTAAAACCACGGTCCAGCTACTGGAACTTAATCAGAGCACTTTTGAAAAGCAAATATGACTTAGGACAACGGTCCAGATACTGGAACTTAGAGCACTTTTTAAAAGCAAATATGACTTAGGATCACGGTCCAGATACTGGAACTTAGTCAGCGCACTTTTGAAAAGCAAATGTAACTTAGGATCACGGTCCAGATACTGGAACTTAGTCAGAGCACTTTTGAAAAGCAAATATGACTTACGACCACGGTCCAGCTACTGGAACTTAGAGCACTTTTGAATAGCAAACATGACTTAGGATAACGGTCCAGATACTGGAACTTAGAGCACTTTTGAAAAACAAATATCACTTAGGACCACGGCCCAGCTACTGGAACTTAGAGCACTTTTGAAAAGCAAACATGACTTAGGATAACGGTCCAGATACTGGAACTTAGAGCACTTTTGAAAAACAAATATCACTTAGGACCACGGCCCAGCTACTGGAACTTAGTCAGATCACTTTTGAAAAGCAAATATGACCTAGGACCACGGTCCAGCTACTGGAACTTAGTCAGAGCACTTTTGAAAAGCAAATATGACTAAGGACAACGGTCCAGATACTAGATTCTAGGACGAGACCTTTTGATGCAATGGCCAAAGTCCTGAAGTGATCGAAAATTCCAGAGCTCTCTAAGCCACTTATAACTTCTCCTGAGGGGGGGGGGCACCTTAACATGGACGAAAGGGTTTGCATATCGCCATGATCAGCATAGCAGTAATACTCAGGGCCACCCATACTAGGATGGTTTGCTTTGAGCGATCACGCAAAAATCTCCTACCATCAATCCGCACTGGCCAGCGTGGTAATGAAAACTGGCCAAACCCCATACATGAATAAAGACATGTCTGAGGCTTTTTTCCTACAGTGGACTAAAAACGACTGCATTTGTTGCATTCATATGCTCTCTGTGATAGGGAAAGTCTAGTATATAACAATCTTTCCATTATAGCTTGTACACTCTGGATTCTGTTTCTCCTTTTATAATACCTTCATGGATTTCTCTTTTTTTTTTTATTTAGTAAGAACGTTCCCTGTTGAAAAACAATTAAAGGTTTGATTTTCTCATTTACATATTTAATACTTTCTATAAACAAGAGGTTTATTTGTTTTTTTTAAATCCACTTTTATTATAATTTGCATGAAACTATATAACAGCCTATATTCTCCTGGCTTTGTTCATGAATTTCACGATACCATACATTGAATAGAGAAGCTTAGCAAGTTATTTTCGTATAACAAAAAATAATCAATGGTTCGACCATTAAAAAAATAATCTTCTGTGAGTAGCTTATCTTCATTTTGTAGCTTTGATGATAAGGGAGTTGGTAATCCTTGAAAAGGGTTTTAGGCTACTTAAGAAACAAGTGTTATCGTTGAAATTGGTGAAATTGTTCATTCGGAATTTATCCCCCAAAAGGAAATAGAGTTTTTTTTTAATGTATACCATTAAAAAAAGGAATGAATAGTGCGAGCAATAAAGATTCATAAAGAAATAGGTTGGAAATACATAAGAAGTAATGGGGGGGGGGGGGGCGGATGGTCGTGTAGAGACACGCCACGTACTATTCCATTTTTTTTTTTATTCCAACGAGATTTATTTGTTTATAGAAAAACAAAGAAGAAATTTTTACACGACAACTACGGTAACTTATTTACTTAAAGCTATACATTCCAATTTTTACATCCATTTGCCATCAGGTGCAAATACTTCCAAATTTTAGGCTTAATTCTAACAGCACTTTTTTTCTTTTTTTCTTTTATTTTTTTATTTTTTACAGCCTGTACTCTACTGCAATGAAACAATGGCACTTGGTGTTATTTCTCAGGTTCATGCAATAAATTACGTCGTACGTAGGCCTACACCAAGCACATAAAAATTTATATCCTTGTTACTTGAAATACAAATGTCACAAAATCATCTGGTCGTAGAGCTCATAAAAGAAATGTTTCATAAGTATCAAAGGAAAACTTCATTTGTTTACTTTATCAAAAACAATTATAAACAAATTAAAGTTAAACTGGTTAGTATTATACAAAAATATTATATATTTCGATTTTGCAACCATGTCATTTTTATCTTCCTGTCAAAATAGGCCTACAGACAACTGATTTTCTATAGACTTATGGTGATTGGATGAGGATGTAATATGAAATCTATGCTTCTTAAGACCAACTAATGACTGGTAGACCTACCCAAGGGGTCATTCTGTGTTACAGTATAGGCCTTTATGTAATTGAATAAATACTTTAGCATAATAGAAATCAAATTTAGTAAGAGCGAGTCAATTACAAATCATTTAATTAGGTACATCAATTGCATATAGAACATATATGTAACCTTCCATTAATGGCAAATAGTACTGAAGATCTTATTAGGCAGAATAGAAAACAGCAAGACTTTATATCTATCAAGCAAGCAGGCAGGATTAAGAAGTGGGTATTTAACTACTGACCATATCTATGTAATAGGATTTTTTATAACTCTGACCAACCTTTACATTCAGATCTTCCTGGACAGTTCCATCCTGTTTGTGATACTATGCATGCAGTTAATTCTAATAGTCAGGCCTTCTCCATCATGAGGATCAATACTACACAGTATTCTAGAAGTCTTGTTCCAGCTGTGATCAAGTTGTGGAATGATCTTAATCGGGTAGTAGAATCAGTAGAACTTCAAAAGTTCAGACTCACAGCAAACTTTTTTTATGTTGAACAGGCTGACACAAGTCTTTCTGTAGTCTATATATGAATTATCTGTTTTAATGTTGTTAATGGTTTTTGATTATTTTATTTTGATTTTTCATTACTTCTTATATCCTTTATTTATTCCCTTGCTTCCTTTCCTCACTGGGTTATTTTTCCCTGTTGGAGCCTGTGGGCTTATAGCATCTTGCTTTTCCAACTAGGTTTATAGCTTGTCTAGTAATAATAATAATAATAATAATTATAATAATAATAATAATAATAATAATAATAATAATAATAATAATGATAATAAACAAGCTAATGCCAAAATCAATAGAGTATGACAAACCACAATGTATGGAATTTATAGACAATGAGAAATCTTTTGATTCTCTCAAATCCTCATCAGTAATGAAAGCCCTTCAAAGACAAAGAATAGATGATTTTTATGTTAGAACACTTGAAGATGTCTATATAGGAAGTACACCAATCCTAAAACTACATAAAGATAGTAAGAAAATTTTGATCAAGAAAGGAGTTAGACAGGGAGACCCCATCTCTCCTAAATTATTCACAGCGTGCTTAGAAGTTTTAAGAATTAAGATTAAGAAAATGTAGGAATTAATATTAATGGGGTATAAGTTAACAACTTAAAGATTTGCAGGTGGCATAGTTCTGTTTAGTGAATCATGGGAGGAGTTGCAAAAGTTGATATAAAATTTGAATAAAGTAGAAATGTAGGACTTATAGTAAATATGAGTAAAACTAGGATAATGTTCAATGAAAATGCAGACAACAAATACAGGTTATGGACAAACCTCTACAGATTGCTAATGAAAATACATACTTCGGACAGACAGTAAGTGTTTTCCCAGGACATGAGACCAAAATTAAAAGAAGAATAAGCATGGGTTAGAGAGCTTTTAGTAAACAAAATGAGATTATGAAACGCAAAATACCACTTTCTCTAAAAATTAAAGTAATTAATCAGAGGGTCCTACTAGTACTAAATTATTCATTGGAAACTTGGAGCCTTATTAAAGCCCTAGAACATAAGCTAGTTACAACTCAAAAAGCAATGGAAGAATAATGATAGGAATAGCAATAGGAGATGGAAAAAGAGCAACATGGATGAGTGAGCAAACTAAAGTATTGTCCTGCAGTGGACTAGTTACAGCTGATGATGATGATATACTGTATATATACAGTATGTATGTTTCAAGCCATTAAGTTATAAATAAAAACACCAATAAATCTCCAAATTCTTTTTCTTTTTTAATTTCTCCTTTATTGGCGTGACATCCATTTTATGCTTATCAAGTGTTAACAATATATATCATATATACTGTATGCATGTGTAAATAATTTTGAAATCCATATCAATCTAAATGACTAAGTTGCTTTTAATGGTATTGATATAAAATGATCTAAAATTGAAAGTTTAAACAATTCTTATTGCAATCAATATGGCTTTCTACCTACCATAAAAAAGATTTGGTTCTGTTTAAACCTATAAACTTTGCCTAAAATTATTTATAGTTTTGTTTTGCATTGCATACCTTGGTGCCAGTCAGTAACAGATCACTCACTGAAACCCAAACGAGATCTGCCACTAAATATATATGACCATGTCTATACATTTTATGAAGACAATAAACAGGTAGTTAAAATGTACACCCAGTAAGAAATTCACTCTTCCTTTTTCTTATAAATAAAAAATATACACTATTATAAGTTGGGCTGTGGCACCCTAGCAGTACCAGCTGAACTCGGTTGAGTCCCTGGTTAGGCTGAAGGAACGTAGAGAGTAGAGGTCCCCTTTTTGTTTTGTTTCTTTGTTGATGTCGGCTACCCCCCAAAATTGGGGGAAGTGCCTTTGGTATATGTATGTATAAATTAGAAATATTGACAGATATATCAGAATAGCAGCTACTAAACCAACATATTTTCCATAGATTCACAGCCAATCTGGTAAAATCTTTTTATCTTTGAAATTCATCATAACAGAATTCATTACTAAACTCCAAATTACTATATAAAGGATTTTGACGAAGGAAAAATCTATTTCTGGGCGAGGAACCTGTGTCGCCCAGTGAAATGCTCCTTAAAGCACCATTTCAAAGGTATAAATACTGCTAAATATACCTGAGAAAAAAGTTGCAAGGAATGCTAGGAATATATCCAGCTCGCTCACCCCTAAAGGGGGTCGGTATTAAAACTAGAGCATAATTGATTCTGTAATCTCACATAATCTCGGTATTAAAACTAGAGCATAATTGATTCTGTAATCTCAAAATGTTACCATTAAAAAAATGACAAAAATCAATAAAAGGTTACTAAACAAACTTTCCAAAGGTACAAAGAAAAATACTAATGTATTCTTGAAACTTCTTTATTCCAAAATACTAAAACTTTTCAACACCTCTATAACAAACAATAAGTCATTACCAAATACTAACTCAAGAAGGGAAAACTAAATAATTTTACAAAGTTTTGTTTCACAAATATCTCTGATTTACTTTGGTATCATTGCTCACAGCCTAACCAGTTAGTCAAAACTGTACAGTCATTCTTTTAAAAGAAGAGCACATATTATACTCCCTGGTGGATATCGCACAACAGGGAGCCCCCTAACCAGTGTCAATTTGTAGTCTGAAATTTTGTAAGCTGAAACAGTGAAAAATCAAATTATTTTCTCAAAAATGGTGTTCTGAAGTTCCCTATCTCTCCTCTCTAATATTTCTTACGAGCAAACTGAATGAAAAGAGCATTTGGGAGGCTTTATACCATATTTGGCTCTTATTCCCAAAGCATGTTTCCCAAAAAGCATAATCAACTCCTCTTAATTCTCCAATGTGATCTTAAGATATTAACCTCAGATCACAGGTACCATGCTACCCATAAGAATATGTTGCTAGACTTCTTGCAACTGCCAGCGGATCTAAATTCTGCCGTAACACACTTGGATATCAGTCTACACTTGTCTAATATCTCATGAATATCCTACATCTGACCTAGTATCAAATCCCTGTCATGCACCATGAGGTCATGTTCCCCTTTATATTGACAACACACAAGCATGTGGCTCTATTGCTGCATGTTAAGGGTACATAATCGACACCTCTTTAGCATTGATGTGTTCCATGCTAAAAGCAAGCATAATTGTGTCCACTTATGCCTCCAAATCCTCCATGGCTGTCTGATGTGATAGTTTCCAGTTGCATCATGAGACGTACCTGCATAACTCTCAAGCACTTGGTATTTCTGCCATGTTGCAATAACAGGATGTGGAATAAGAGTAAATATTCCTTCTTATGCCAAAGCAATGCATAACTAATAGCAATTCCTCTTTCAAAGGATCTAAAGTTTAGCATTACAGCATACCAAGAAACCAAGGACACCTGAATTTCTATGACAGAAAGTTGAAATATCTCTGGAACCTACACTATTAATCATCATGAGCTGATGTCTCTTATACAGGTATTACTGTACTAGTACCAAGAACCAAGAGTTATCTTTATGGTGTTTCATAAAATAACCATAATCCTATGTTGTTGGTGGCACAAACCTCTGTCATAGCAGATTATATCCCCCTGAAGTCTATCAATGAAAAGTAATAGGAAACATGTTCTGCCACCCAATATAAAGTCATGATCTGGTGATTTAAGATCCAGCTCATAAAGGTGCCCTGTTACAAGACTTCAACATAATATCCCACGACTCCTGGAAACAAAATACACCTCAAATGCAAGATCCTATGGTCATATTCCTTTCCATAATACAAAGGTCACACAAAAGCGGATAGACCATGTTTCTGTCAATATATCTCTAATATTTATCTAAGCAATAAAGAAAATGCTCCCATTGATGGCTTCTCTAAACTTAGAATGGTGCTGACCACTAATAACTGAACAAATACACCCCAGACATTCACTCTTTAGAAACACAGAAACAATTATGAAAATGTGGTATGTTGTAAAGAACAACATAGCAAATATAATCTTCTAAGATAAAGCTAGTACCCGTAAAAAATTAGGGAAATGATATCCAGGTCTCAAGTTTAAAATATTACAACTTCAATCCTAAAATGACTACCTAAGGATAATCTAAAATCAAGTTAAAACCATAAATATTAAATAAAATACCAGTTTCTGCCTATCTGCAAAACAGCAAGTTAGTATCCAAGCAACACTATAAGAAAAAGGCATAATGACTAGCCAAAAGATGATGAATGAAGAACATGAAGTATAGACTCCTAGACTGGTAACCACAATATGTTCAGTTGCTTGCTTATTTAAGCAAAATCTGAGACCATAACACAGGTCAGACTTTCCCCTTAGAGGCGTGGTACTAACCTTTAAAAAATGACTGCTTCTTAGCTAACCACTCCTACAGTAAGCAATAAAGGATAACCAAAAAAAGGAGGTTCATTTGTTATATGAAACTTAATTTTGCATGGAATAAATGACAATGTACATAAAAGAATAACATAAACTGGCAAGTGGGAAAAATATATTCATATGAGGTCAGATTACATAAATGACATATACATGAATATAAAAAAATGTAAATCTTATTCAATTCATAAAAGCTAAAAATAACTGCACCAAACAGCACTTACATGGCACTAGTATCCTGCAATTAAATCAGGCAATACAAAGAGTTAAAGATCCTCACATAGAATTGTTAAATACAATTCATTCTAAAAAAGTAACCCTGTCAGTATCCTACATAACTGCTTTAGTATCAACCCATTTTCTTTAGAACACTTGTATGTGATCTATAAACATCATAATGATTTGCATTAACAACAAACAGTGGAGAATATATTCAAAACACCAATGATACACTTTGAACTGTACAAACTACTGCATAGGATTTAGGATTTGTGTGGGATTGGGAACATTTTGTGTCAATTTATTAATACCAGAAATAGCACACAGTAAAGACTATAGCCAAACACTTTACAATATTATAACTTCTCACTGTTTTAACAGTTTGTACCTGGTTTGCAAAATTTAAATGCATAAAAAATATGTTCCTGGAATGTACAAAGTCACTTAGAACATGGAACATAGAGATGTAAAACCTAACCACATTATGTAATTTAATCTCCTCTAAGAAAGGACAACATTCTACAGTATGGACATGAGCACATAAAACCATATTTTAAAGGTTTAAAGCCGACTGTTATTTTCTGAATAATTCTTTCATAAGTTTACTAATGAAAATAAAATCTTTTAAAACTGTTGATACAGTGTATCAGGTACTCTTATTTCAATCCAAAAGAAAAACTAAAACATCTAAATATCACATTTGGATTGGAATGTTCAAATTTCTGTATGGTTTAAGGTATTGTCAAAGTGATTTTAGAGCTTTCAGTGCTTACTAAATAAATATGAAGAATAATTGTGCTCAATAAATTTAGATTTCAAGAAACTAAATTGTCCACTTTAACACACTTCATGAAAGTCAATATCCATAACAACAAGACTTCTAAAATAGATTGAAATATATATAATTTAAAATCTATATTGAAATATAAAATAAAATTTTGGTAATAAATTTCTTAAATGAAAAGAAATTTACTTAAAATAGGAGCTCAAGAACACAAATATTCTTTACATAATGTCAAATGAAACTGAATGATCCATATGAAAGGAAAGAGGTAGTAAAATCTTTTCAAATATACGTACCACATTGGAATGATACAGATTGTAAACAATCACATTAAATCTTTAACATACAGTATATATCATGTATGAATTCATATGACACCATTTAAAAGTAATAAATGGAATAAAATCAAATAAAAATCTACTTTAACCAAACCTGCAGTTAATCATCAACAACTAGCTATCAATACGGTGCCATCAAAATCATTGCTAAAGCTACATTACAAATGTTACAAAGCATTTGCTTAACCAGCATTTGACTCCGTAGCAAAAGGATTTTGAAGTCCAAGTCAACATTTACTAAATTCTACTATTAGTACCATGAGTTATGAACTCTCATTATCATGTAAATATCATTAAACAATAATAGGTTAAACCACGCCAAACCTATAAAAGCACACAAAACTTAATTCTAGCACCTTGACAAATTATCTCTTTTTATTTCATCGATTTGTCCCTGCCATTCGATTATATCATATTAACTAGACCTTAAATCAAATTGATAAAATTTGGTTATGAACGTCCTACCTTGCATCTGTACAATGTATACTATATTAGCCTACATCACATGTATGGCAGTAGAGTTATTTTTCTCTTTCATTTACAAGCAATCACTAAGCAGCTTAGAGCACAACTGATGTCAGAAGACCCTTTTTTCACTCAATTTAAGTTTCTTCATTTCAGTAAACTGGCCTTGATTTATATATGGGGATACAATTGATTTCAAACAGGAGATTCTTAATACAAAGATGTGTCCTCTATGCACAAAAATATAGTTGTGGAAATAGAGGTATTACCTAAAATAGATTTAAAACATTTTCTATTCGGTTGCTTTTTAAAGGCTATTCTAATAAGTGAATCTAATTTATATTATTTACTTTTCGTCTGGGTATTCTCTTTATTTAACTCAATACTCTTGAGTACAGTTTTGAAAAAGAAGAAAATATATTTCATACAGATTAATTGGGTATCCACTGAGAACAAATCAACTGTAGTAAACGTAAAATAAATAATTTATTTCAAGTTTAAACTTCAAAAAAATAGCTTAGGTTTTCGGATAAAGAATAAAGAGCCACCAAATAATACTCTGTACTAGACAAATATAATATCTACCATTTAGATACCTCACAGCATAATGACCTATATAACACATTATTACATATAAAGGTAAACATAAAAATCTCCTTTAAAGAAATTGACCTTGGTAGAACCCCATTATATATACTGTATAGTATTTATAAACAATCAGTAAGTCAAGTGACTACTCTCGTTAACATTCAAAATGCTCAGTCAACAATACTCTTGAAACTTTAGAACAAGTGTAAATACTCCAAATATCATTGGTCAAATGAAGATAGGAGCTAATTATCATTGGTCAAATAGATAGCCAAATATCATTGGTCAAATGAAGATATGAGCCAATTACCATTGGCAAAATGAAGAAAGGAGCCAATAATCATTGGCCAAATGAAGATAGGAGCCAATTATCATTGGTAAAATGAAGATATGAGCCATTATCATTGGTAAAATGAAGATATGAGCCATGACCATTGGCGAAATGAAGAGAGGAGACAATTATCATTGGCCAAATGAAGATAGGAGCCAATTATCATTGGCTAAATGAAGATATGAGCCAATTATCATTGGTAAAATGAAGATATGAGCCAAATATCATTGATCAAATGAAGATATGAGCCAATTATCCTTGGTCAAGTAAAGATAGCCAAATATCATCGGTCAAATGAAGATATGAGCCAATTATCCTTGGTCAAGTAAAGATAGCCAATCATCGGTCAAATGAAGATATGAGCCAATTATCCTTGGTCAAGTAAAGATAGCCAATTATCATTGGCCAAATGAAGATATGAGCCAATTATCCTTGGTCAGATAAAGATAGCCAAATATCATTGGTCAAATGAAGATATGAGCCAATTACCATTGGCCAAGTGAAGATATGAGCCATTTATCATTGGTTAAATGAAGATACGAGCCAATTATCATTGGTAAAAAAAGATAGCCAAATACCATTAGTCAAATAAAGATATGAGCCAATTACCATTGGCCAAATGAAGATAGCCAAATACCATTGGTCAAATGAAGATATGAGCCAATTATCATTGGCCAAATTAATATATGAGCCAATTATCACTGGTAAAATGACGATATGAGTAAAATATCATTAGTCAAATAAAGATATGAGCCAATTATCATTGGTCAAATAAAGATAGCTAAATATAATTGGTCAAATGAAGATATGAGCCAATTACCATTCACCAAATGAAGATATGAGCCCATTATCATTGGCCAAATGAAGATATGAGCCTATTATCATTGACCAAATGAAGATAGGAGCCAATTATCATTGGCCAAATGAAGATATGAGCCTATTATCATTGACCAAATGAAGATAGGAGCCAATTATCATTGGCCAAATGAAGATATGAGGCTATTATCATTGACCAAATGAAGATAGGAGCCAATTATCATTGGTAATATGAAGATATGAGCCAAATATCATTGGTCAATTAAAGATATGAGCCAATTATTATTGGTCAAATAAAGATAGCAAAATATCATTGGTCAAATGAAGGTATGAGCCAATTATCATTGGTAAAATTAAGATATGGAGCCAAATACCATTGGTCAAATGAAGATATGAGCCAACTATCATTGGCCAAATAAAGATACGAGAAAGTAAAAAACGCGACAACACATCACTCTATCAAATACTCCTTGCCTCACTGTAAAATACTGAAACAAAATTAAGCTATTTACAAAAGAAAAAAATACCATAGCTATGAAATCCTTTTTTCATATACAGCATAATTAATTCTACTGCAGGACATCGGAGTTAATTTAGGGACGGCTACAAAAAATCATGCTTATCAAGTTTATTACACCTAAAGACAATAAATACATTAAAACTCTTTATCATCTTGCATATTATTTTACCAGAAATTTAAAAATAAATATAAAATAGACATCTAAACATGTCACTTGAAGGAAATCAGTCATTTTTAAAACTATTTTCATGCTTCACAGTTGCAAACATTTTACTTTAACTCCCCTAAACTGGTCGAGATGCGTTCCAAGAGTGGGTTCTCAAGTCGAAAAGTTCATCATCCTCAACTGACTAAGACTAGTGAATTAGCCTACAAATGTCTCATGAATTCCTACATTTATTTCGGCATAATAAAATACTTTTAAAAGAAGTTCAAAAAAATATTGCACACAGGTTCTTATCTATGAAGGTCTGTAAGTCAAATGATCTTTTCTTGGAGATTTACTGAGCTGGATTCTGAAAATTCCTTACACCTCATCAATGTAAGGTGACAAAGCATTGAATTTTCAATTAAAATTGAAATATCTGTTAAGTACAGGGCAGGTATAACCTCATTAGTAAAGGAAGCCCTGTCCCAGTCTGAAATATATATATACTATATATATTTATACATTATATATATAAATAAATAATTATATATATATATACATATATATATATATATATATATATATATATATATATATATATATATATATATATATATATATATATATATATATATATATATATACACACACATATAAATATATATATATATATATATATATATATATATATATATATATATATATATATATATATATATATATATATAAATACACATATATATAAATAATTTAACAAGAAAAAGTAGTGGTAGCTTTTTGCACGTGGCCAAAGATCTTCAGGTTCTAAGCAGTTGCATTCTATATCTGATTTTGTTTCCATATTGTCAAGGATTAATATTAAACATTTATAATTTATTTATTGCCTTAATTCTTTAATAATTTCTTGTTTTTCTGCTGATGTAATTAGGAAAATGAGGTAAGCCCTTAACCAATTACAGGGTATTTCTAATCTGTCCTGAACAGTAAAGTCACTTGGTTTTTACTCTTTGCATGAGTCTTCATATAATGTACCGTCAAATATCACGTCAAAGAAAAGGGAAAGCGCACCTAGGGTTGTTTATGACCTGATTGTATCCACGGATTTACATATTTACAGAAGAGACGGTTAAATAGATTTTCGGAAACTTCGACTCAGACTGGATAATGGCAACAATGAGGAATTGGGAATGCTTAACTATGAAAAATAGGTCGCAGTTCCACACATAAAACCGAATCAAGAAAGTTTACCAGTCAGGTACTCAGACAAGAAGACCTTTGGTCTAGAGTTAACAGTCACCTATGCCTGCCAAGATATACACACATATAAATATATAAATGAATGAACTATAATATTCAGAATAACAAAAGCCCACACACTATTATCATATTACTACTGTATTACCATTAGTTGAGAAGAAACGATACTTAAGAATTGTAATATGGAATGTTCGGAACAAAATGGCCTCCACATGTTACATTAAAGTTTATAAAATCAATTAATTTAAGGAAAAAATATTTAGAAATGTATAGCCAGAACCCAAAAAATTGGCTATAGGGATGATAGTGATGAATGCAAGAGGAATATATATGAAAATATAGGATCATAAAATATAATTACACTGAAAGTCTAGAAACAACCAGCCAAGATTAAAGAAAAAAAGTGAGCATAAAGGCAGATAAGACAAAGGCTTTCCTTAGTGAAAACATTTACACCTGATTTAATTTCTCAATTATTTTTACAGTATTTTCATTGTGAATTATTAATTTTTATTCATTTCTGATATTATGGGCTATAAATTGTTCAATCATTACTATTGCAAAACCTTTAAAAATGAGTGTATATATGTATTTTTGGTCTTCTAGAATGCATAAAGTGAATTTCCTTTTTTTATGGGGAATATTGTTTTAGAGTACGAGCATGTTAGGTTGCGAGCTCACACCCAGAACGAATTAAGCTCGTAAACCGAGGTACTACTGAACAATATAATCTCAATATTTCCAGTTACAATATAAAACAATAATGAAAAGCTACACATTACATATTGAATAAAAGTAACAAACTAATGGTCTAGCAATACAATTGCTAAAAATGATATTTTAATTATAAAATAAATTTTTGAATATACTTACCCGGTGAATATATAATAGCTGCAACTCTGTTGCTCGACAGACACATACATAAAAAACTCGCGAGCGATCGCTATGCAGGTTGCGGGTGTGCCCACCAGCGCCAACTGTCGGCCAGATACCACTCTCGGATGTAAACAAAACCTTCAATTTCTTCTCATCCCACTGCGTCTCTATTGGGGAGGAAGGGAGGGTCATTTAATTTATATATTCACCGGGTAAGTATATTCAAAAATTTATTTTATAATTAAAATATCATTTTTAAATATTTAACTTAGCCGGTGAATATATAATAGCTGATTCACACCCAAGGAGGTGGGTAGAGACCAGAGTTAATTATGTTTACAGCGTATAAGCTAAGAGTTTTTTCATTTTGGCAGTTATCAATATAACAAAACCAAAATAAATAGGTACCTGGTGAGGAAGTTGACTTAGACGATTACTCTGCCTTGTAAGTCTGTCTTCCTCACGGAGCCCAGCGATCCTCTTAGGATGCTGACAGACTCCCAGGAGCTGAAGTATCAAGGGCTGCAACCCATACAACAGGACCTCATCAAACCCCTAATCTGGGCGCTCTCAAGAAATGACTTTGACCACCCGCCAAATCAACCAGGATGCGAAAGGCTTCTTAGCCTTCCGAACAACCCATAAAACAATATTAAAAACATTTCAAGAGACAGATTAAAAGGATATTGGAATTAGGGAAGTGTAGTGGTAGAACCCTCACCCACTACTGCACTCGCTGCAACGAATGGACCCAGTGTGTAGCAGTCCTCGTAAAGAGTCTGGACATCTTTTAAGTAAAATGACGCGAACACTGACTTGTTTCTCCAAGAAGTCGCGTCCATAATACTTTGCAGAGATTTATTTTGCTTGAAGGCCACGGAGGTTGCTATAGCTCTAACTTCGTGCGTCTTAACCTTAAGCAAACATCGGTCTTTCTCATTCAAGTGAGAATGAGCTTCTCGTATTAAAAAAATCTGATAAAATATGACAAAGAATTCTTTGACATAGGCAATGAAGGTTTCTTAACTGAGCACCATAATGCCTCAGATTTCCCTCGTAATGACTTAGTACGAGCTAAATCGAACTTAAGAGCTCTAACAGGACATAATACTCTTTCCAGTTCGTTGCCTACGATCTCTGATAAGCAAGGAATATCAAAAGATTTAGGCCAAGGACGAGAAGGCAGTTCATTTTTGGCCAGGAAACCAAGTTGAAGTGAACAAGTGGCTTTTTTCTGTAGAAAAGCCGATGTTCTTACTGAAGGCATGAAGTTCACTGACCCTTTTAGCCGAAGCCAAGCACACTAGGAAAAGTGTCTTGAGGGTGAGATCCTTCAGGGAGGCTGAATGTAATGGCTCAAACCTGTCTGACATGAGGAACCTTAGGACCACGTCTAAGTTCCATCCAGGAGTTGCCAAACGACGTTCCTTAGAGGTCTCGAAAGACTTAAGGAGATCTTGGAGATCTTTATTGTTGGAAAGATCTAAGCCTCTATGTCGAAAGACCGAAGCCAACATGCTCCTGTAGCCCTTAATCGTGGGAGCTGAAAGGGAGCGAACCTTTCTCAGATGTAAAAGAAAATCTGCGATTTGGGCTACAGAGGTACTGGACGAGGACACAGATGCTGACTTGCACCAGTCTCGAAAGACTTCCCACTTCGACTGGTATACTCTAATGGTAGAAGCTCTCCTAGCTCTTGCAATCGCACTGACTGCCTCCTTCGAAAAACCTCTAGCTCTTGAGAGTCTTTCGATAGTGTGAAGGAAGTCAGACGAAGAGCGGGGAGGCTTTGATGGACATTCTTTACGTGGGGCTGACGTAACAGATCTACCCTTGGAGGAAGACTTCTTGGAAAGTCTACCAGCCATTGAAGTACCTCGGTGAACCACTCTCTCGCGGGCCAGAGGGTAGCAACCAACGTCAACCTTGTCCCTCCGTGAGAGGCGAACTTCTGCAGTACCTTGTTGACTATCTTGAATGGTGGGAATGCATATAAGTCCATAAAAGACCAATCCAGTAGAAACGCGTCTATGTAGATTGCTTCTGTATCTAGGACTGGAGAGCAAAAGATTGGTAACCTTTTGGTCAACGAGGAGGCAAAGAGGTCTATGGTTGGTTGACCCCAAGAAGCCCAAAGACTCTTGCCCACGTCCTTGTGGAGGGTCCATTCCGTTGATATCACCTGACCCCTCCGACTGAGACAGTCTGCCAAGACGTTCAAGTCCCCCTGGATGAATCTCGTCAACAGGGAGATGCCTCGAATTCTAGACCATAAGAGAAGGTCTCTTGCGATCTCGAGCAGCGTGAAGGAGTGTGTGCCTCCTTGCTTGGAGATGTACGCCAAAGTTGTGGTGTTGTCTGAGTTGACCTCTACCACTTAGTTTCGAAGACGCTTCCTAATATCATCAAGGCCAAGTGGACTGCTAATAGCTCCTTGCCGTTGATGTGCATGCTCTTCTGACTTGAGGTCCACAGACCAGCGCATTCCCGACCGTCCAGGGTCGCACCCAACCCAAACCCGACGCGTCTGAGGACAACACGTGGTTTGGGTTCTTGACTGCTAGGGATAGTCCCTCTCTCAGACTGATATTGCTGTCCCACCATTTCAGACATGCCTTTATTGGTTCGGAGACTGGGAATGATACCGTCTCTAATGTCTTGTCCTAGTTCCAGTGAGAGGCTAGATGGAACCGGAGAGGCAGAAGGGGTAGTCTCCCTAGTGAGAGAAACTGCTCCAGGGATGAGAGAGTCCCTACGAGACTGTTCCAACTCCTGACTGAATAAACGTTTTCTTTTCAGCATTATTTGGACTTCGAGCAGAGCTTGACTGCGAATCTCCATCCCCAAAAATAGAATAATCTGGGATGGGATCAGTTGGGACTTTTAGGTTGACCACAAGTCCCAACTCCCTGGCCAGACTCAACGTCCAATGTAGATCCTGCAGACAGTGAAGGCTGGACGATGCTCTGAGAAGCCAGTCGTCCAAGTACAGGGAGGCTCGGATCCCCGATAGCTCGAAACTGGTACCCCACATTCCTGTAAACAAACCTCAGAAACGGTTGGGAATCCGGGTGTATAGGAATGTGGAAGTATGCCTCCTGAAGGTCGAGAGAGACCATCCAGTCGCCTTCCATAAATGCTGTCAAGACAGCCTGGAAGACTTCATCGTGAAGTTTGTCTTGACAATGAACACATTGAGCGCACTTGCCTCTTACGTACTCCTGCAGTGAACATGGCTGCCAAATCATGGAGCCATCCCTGAGGGACTTGTTCCTGCAGAGAACGTGGCTGTCAGATCATTGGAGCCATCCCTGAAAGCCTTGTTTATGCATGACATAATTGTACAGCAAAACTTCAAAGGCTCGAAAACAGCTGTGAAGTTGACCTGTAAAAACTTGGAGCGTCTCATGGCCAGGCGCCAGGGAGAGTCTATGAGGTTTGAGAAGTCTATCTGGGCAGAGGCAGGAACTCCCAAGCCGAGAACTTCTCTCGTGTCATATTAGACTCTCGCTCTATAAGCCAGTTTAAAAGAAGGGAAAGCAAAGGCTGTATCCCCCAAACTCCTCCTGGTGATAAACCAGTCGCCTAGCAAACGTAAAGCTCTCTAGAAGAGCGAGAGAGCACTAGCTTATAAAACAACGGCTTCGAAGTAGCTAGGCCTAGTGTAAGCTCTGACGTTTAGGCGAACGAGGAGCAGCAGTTACAAAAAGATCCGGACAAAGATCCTTAAAAATCAGCATGATTTATTTAAAGTCCATAGAGGGCTAAGCAGCTTTAGGCTCCTCTCCGTCTGACAGAGTCCTCAAGGGAATATCAGTAGGAGGGGGAACAGCAACTTCCTCATCTGAAGGAACCTTGTCCGATAATAGCTGAGTCTCAAGCAAGGGAGAGACCTACCGTGGTGGCAATGCTTTACAAGCAGAGTCCACACGCACTGGTGCATTAGTAGCGGACCAGGACGCAACGTCATGTAACTGCTTGACAGTCTGTGAACTGTCAACAACAACAGGTGCGTGAGGACGCACAGCGTCCACTCGAGACTGCTTTGACCGCCTAGACTGAGCAGTCAAAACAACTCTAGAATGCGGAGGTTGACGCTCAGCGTCAAAACAAGTCAACTCCGATTGTTAGCGAACGTCCTGAACGTCAACAGGAGCATCAGCAAGTGGCCTAACGTCCAAATGTGGCTGAAAATCCACACGAGACCGCATCGAGTGTGGTTCCAAACAACCTGACTGACGTGACTTAGCTACGCCAACGTCAACAGGACGCACAAAGGAACGTTAGGGTGGCTGAAAGCCAGGATCTCGATGAGATAAACGGCTAGGCTCAACGGACTTATCGGCAGAATAGTCTTCCATAAGGGAGGCAAGCTTATTCTGCATGTCTTGCCGTACAACCCATTTAGGATCAACGGAAATGGTTGCGGTAAGAGACGAGGGTAACGTCTGTGACCGCAAAACCTTGCCAACAAAAAGACTCTCGGAGTCTGTGTTACGCTTTTGTTAGGCGGCGAGCAGTCTTCCGATGACTGCATAGGGTCAGAGCTGTCCTAATGGCTACAACCAGGACGCTGGACCTGTCCTGAAAGGACTGACTTTCGCTTAAGGGCCTCGAAACCTTGTTTCAGGTTTCTTATGCAAAAAGCCTTCGGATGACGAGGAGAAAAACGTCTCTCTCGCCTTATGGTAGGGGTGATCTTGGTAAGATACACCCGATACCATAGAGGGAACGTCTGTTCGCTGATCAAGGCCTCTCGAACCCATAAGTCGTACGACATTACTTCTCCCCTGGGCTTGGGAGCTTGCAAGAGGTCCCGGACTAGGCGAACGACAGGCACGAACAGACAAACCCTCGGTCGCAACACTGATAACACTTTGCGCAATATCACTTTATCACTACGATTTTCTGAAGGCCATGGCTTCTCCCCTGGGCTTGGGAGCTTGCAAGAGGTCCTGCACTTATTTCACTGAAATCAAAACTTTTACTGATTTCTACCTGAAGCACGCAATTCTACCCTCATCAAAAGGTAGTAAAAGCGAAATCAGTCGTATAATGCAAGCACATTAATACCAGCAAAAAACCAGTAAACATATTTTAAGATAAAAAATTCAGTGGTTGGGGAAGAGACTAAACACTAGTTCATTCAAAACTACGTTTTCAATCTCTCACCGTACATTGCCTGGGGACGAGAATAAAAAACTAAAAACGTTTTATCCTTTCTCCCCGTACAGAGACTAGGGACGAGAGTAACTCGAGAACAACGTTACCCGCTTGAACGGAACGTTTTCTCTCCTCTCTCTCCCTCCGTCTCTATCTGTCTCTCTCTCTCTCTCTTGATTTCGCACCTAAGAGAAGAGCCCACTTACGTTTCGTCAAAAAAACATGTTATTTGACCAAAGGAAAAAACTGAAAGGTTTTTCAATTAAAAAGTTCCTTTAAAATAGAATTTAAAACATTTAAGCTTTGAAAGAAGAATGAACAAAACGTCAGAATCGATTTACTCTTTCTGCAAAGTGAAACCGTGATACTCTCTCTCTCTCTATCGTAACGATAGAGCGCAAACTGCGTAGCATAAATAAACTAAACGTTAGTTCATCTTTGAAACAGTACGAAGACTATTCAAAGAAAATCTTTCAAAAAATATCTATTAAAAAATATTCATTTAAAAAGTTTTAAATCATTAGCTCTTTAAAAGCTATTTACGATTGAAAGGGCTCAACGTTGTTTAACTTCGGTTTCCAAGTTAGGACCGCCTACTCTCAGGAAAGGTCGCATATAAACAAATCATTAAAATTTATTTTTATGTTTATTATAAATGGAAAGTTAATCGAAGAGGCCTAATAAAGGCGGTGAGATATAAAATATATAGAGGAAAATCTATAATTAATTTATAACGTGATAAGATAATTGCTAAAAGCCTAAACACACTTCCGTCTAAGGGAAGGGTCGGCCATTTAAAAGTCAAAGAAAGTCCATACTCTCTTTGTCATCAAAAATTAAATCTATCCAAAAACGAGTTCAAGGATTTATTTGAAGAAAAACACCTGTACTGCGAAAGCTCAAACCAAATTAAAGTACTTCACCAAATATGATGGGAAAAACTCCAGGTTCAACAGCGAGTAAAAGTACGTCTTGTCGACACGTCGACAGAGAAGAAATTGAAGGTTTTGTTTACATCCGAGAGTGGTATCTGGCCGACAGTTGGCGCTGGTGGGCACACGAGTTTTTTATGTATGTGTCTGTCGAGCAACAGAGTTGCAGCTATTATATATTCACCGGCTAAGTTAAATATTTAAAATATCTGCTTCACTGTTCATAAAAGCTAAAAGTTCTATACCTGTACAAGAGCTAATAATCTATTCCTTTGCACCTGTCAGTACTAAGCACAATTTTCTACATATATTTTGCATTCCAGTATATCACTAAAAATAGCAAGGAATGCTTAAAATTCATGGAAATTTATTAAATAAGGAATGCTCAATCTTATTTTTTATTGACCAAAGTAAACTTGTCAGTTTTGACCTGGTAACAATTCTAAGCGTTCCGTGCAGAGGAAGTGTTAGGCTCTGGAAATACGATACCAAGAAGGAGAGACTTTCACTTCTCAATTCTGGATGAAGACCAGACGATGAATACTTAACTCTTTGTTATTTACCAAAGTAAGCTTGTCAATTTTGACCTGCTAACAATTCTAAGCTTTCTCTGCAGAGGAAGTATTAGGCTCTGGAAGTACGATACCAAGGAGAGAGACTCTCTTCTCAATTCTGGATGAAGACCAGACGATGGCATCTCTGGTAGGAGCAGAAACACCCTCCTGCCTAGCCCCTAAAAGCCAACATGTCCGCTGGGCTCATTATAAAACTCAAAGTTTTTCCAAGAGATAAAAATTATAAAAAGGGATCCTGACTTAAGACATTAAGGGATTACACTTCAAACTAATGTCTTTTAATCAAGCATACACATACATAAATAGAGATTCTAGGGAATGGAATGTTTTGAGGAGACATGTGCACACAACAAATGTAAATTTGTATGCCTCTGAACTGAAGAATGAAGAAATAGTGAACTGTTGTAAATATTCATCAAATCAATTTCCCAATTCATTAATAAAATCAATGGTTTTTTTCCAAATATCAATTTAAAATGACTACTGTCTAATGATTCCTGGTTACCATTTAATATTTGCATAGTGCCATTTCAATAAGAAAACCTGTCATTGTGCAATACAATGGATTTCAAGAAACTGATCAAAGAGAAGTGCAAGCATTTTACCAAACGCATGTTATCATCTTTGATGTCATAATCTTATAGCTTTTAGAACAAAATATTAATGAACAACAAAAGTCAGCATCCCGCTAAATGTGCTTTTCATCTTCAGACGCAGTAACGTCCATATACCTAGACTGAACACCATAAGTTATGCAGATACAATCACAGATCTTTATTCAAGCAAAGCTTTGCTCTTATATCAAATTTTCTATCTTCAGCTTATTGTAGATTTCATTTTCCCAGGATTTGAAATTACAGACTCATCTCTATCAGTGATTATTTACTTTTTTTATTTCACATTAAGACAGGCCATAGATAATCTCTCATTTTGCCTAATTACCAAGGATTTATTAGGAATAAAATGATATAAAATCCATGTGAAATATTCTATGAGCAACTAAAGCACCATTTTAATATTAATCTTTCATTAAAACCGTGAGACTAATGAATCACGTTATAAATATCTAATAAATCAATCTAACAAGATCTAGCAAAACCATTTGTAAATGCATTACCTACAAACTTTTATATAACCTGTCTATTACAAACATAGTAATTATTAGAGTTGCCTTTCCTTCAAGCTTCTACATCAAGTTTTCCCTGTGGTACTAAACATGGCTATGTATCTGATGACATTTTGAATAACTCTTCTCTATTTTGAGCATACCTTACGTATGATTACATAAAACAGACCTCAAAGACTATCCTTCAAAGATAAAGGCCAAGCATACAACGTGCTTTAGTATAAAATGCTCATGGAAAAAAAACAGATCCTCTACGAGCACACAGATCGGGAAATAACTAAAGGTTTAGAGGCCTCTCATGAATGGCAGAGGCAAGGGACAGTGACATTCCCCTATCAGGAAGGACAATGCCCTCGAGACTAACCATATTGCATATGATCAGCGCCCAAGCCCCCTCTCCACACAAGCTAGGACCAGGGAAGGCCTGGCAATGGCTGCTGATGACTCAGCAGATAGACCTAAAGACTCCCTCATATCCCCCATCCTTAGCTCACAAGGATGGTGAGGCTGCACCGACCAAAGGAACAAATGCATTTGAGCGGGACTCGAACCCCAGTCTGTCAATCACCAGGCAAGGACGCTACCACCAGGCCACCACAACCCATAAAAGTGTTCTTCAAGGAAGTTAGATTCATGTGATTAGCACATACTACTTAAGTCTAATTAAAACTCAAAACCCCTGAGAATAATAATTTTACATACAGGAATATAGCATCTTGATAAATTTTATCCTTAGCAATGCTTATTTAATTTTAGTATTAGTTTCTTTTTTGTAGACTGTAATGATATCTCTTACTATTACTTTTCACGTTCTTATCTATGAAATGTTCGCGTTTTGTTCAACATTTTCTAAACAGGTTAAAAAGATATGAAAATTAAATCTTTTTATGCTTCTGTATCAGAGCTACCGACTACATGCAACAGATGCACTAGGATGTTTATTGATTCCTTAAGCTTATATATCGTCATGAAACTATTGTACAGAAATACTGGCATTCCGCAGTACATTAATTTTGTTTTTAAAACAAGGTGACAAAAAAAAAAAAAAATATAAACTTAATGGAATTACAATGACCTTAACTACCTGTATAACATTCCTTAGAGCTTGAGTAAAAATTATAATAAATTATATTGTAATAACACAAACTTGAGCCATAATATATTTAGTGTACTACACTCTCAAACTACACTATAATCCCACCAACTATGAAACATCAGCAAGTAATATTTGGATAGCATGTGAGCAATTATTACCTGTCACAGTACTCAGCACTAATTTCAGGCCTCAAAACACATTCGTTATTCACTGCTTCACATTTATAATTTACAGTCAAACACCCTTACTCTGAACTGTACTTACATGGTTACGAATAAGTAGATAGGATTGTACTCTTTTCAAAGATAGGCCGAGTTCATAGCTATTTTTACGGAGTACGTCAATCTGTTATTGCTGCCAGCAATTACAAAGTGAAAATTTATGTTTTACACTGTTTTCATCACTGTGATTTCCTTAGCAGGTTTCCTGAAAACAAAAAGAATTTTAAAATATCATTCAAAGCATGCTAACTTCTCTTATTACTTGTGCCACATTTCTCCTTAAACATTATGAATTCACACAGTATAAACTGAAATATTTAAAAATATCCCACAGAAAAAACCCAGATTTTCATAAAACAAGTGTGTTTATTCTTACAAACTGTAAAACTACAATAGCACTTCAATGGGACCCTGTAGATAAGGAATTCTATGAATATGATGCCCTTTCAATCATTTCTATCGTAGAGACTATTACAGATACTGTGTAAACAGGAGTAATGTTGGATACTGTAATGTGTACTGTAGACTTGTTTACTTCAAGAAACTGTCACACTGAGTTACATCAGAGGATTTAGAACTCTCTGTAATAACTGCATAGGGTGAACCTCTAAGCAGGTATCGTTAAATTTCAAGTTGACACTGACTTTGGTGATCAAAGGTTATAATCTATATTTCCCTAAATAGTGCGAGAGCAGATTCATATACTATACAGTGAAGGGGGAGGCTGTTCAATTAGGTGAAATATTCATAAATTCTTGACTGTGTACAATCAAGAATGATTAATATTAAAGAGATTTCTTTGCTCACAAAGAACTTTAGATGGCAATTACCTCTTCTATATTTATTGCCCCCTGTGGCCGCGGGGGCATAAAAACAATTAGAATAGTGCCAACGTTATCCCTGCGTGTCGTAAGAGGCGACTAAAAGGGACGGGACGAGGGGGCTGGGAACCCCCTCTCCTGTATAAAAAATCCTGTGAGACGTTATCAAAGAGATGGAGCTGGGGGGAGAGTGACTGCTCCCCGCACTCTAGTTTTGGGGTGTTTGAATGTGCGTGGATGTAGTACGATAGAGAGTAAAAGATGTGAGATTGGAAGTATGTTTAGAAGTAGAAGGATGGATGTATTGGCCTTGTGTGAGACAAAGATGAAAGGAAAGGGTGAAGTGATGTTTGGTGAAATGTCTGGTAGAGTGTCTGGGATTGAAAGGGGAAGAGCGAGAGAGGGTGTGGCTTTATTGCTGAGTGAATGGATGACAGGTAAAGTAGTGGAATGGAAGGAAATATCATCTAGGTTAATGTGGGTAAGGGTTAGGTTGGGTAGGGAATGTTGGGCGTTTGTCAGTGCGTATGGGCCAGGTAGTGAGAAAAGTGAAGAAGAGCGGAATGAGTTCTGGAATGAATTAACTAGGTGTGTAGAAGGACTGAGTAGAAGGAATTATGTAGTTGTCATGGGTGACTTAAATGCTAGAGTGGGCGCTGGAGAGGTTGAAGGTGTCATTGGGAAGTATGGCGTACCAGGTGAAAATGAGAGTGGTGAGAGACTGGTAGATATGTGTGTTGAACAAGAGATGGTAATAAGTGCTAGCTTTTTTAAAAAGAAAGATAAAAATAAGTATACATGGGTAAGAGTGGCAAATGGAAGAGTAGTAGAACGGGCATTAATGGATTATGTGTTGATAACTAAAAGAATGTTTGGAAGATTGAAAGACGTGCACGTGTTTAGGGGTATGGCTAACGGTATGTCTGATCATTTTTTGGTGGAAGGAAAATTAGTTGTAGCAAAAGAGTGGGGGAATAGCGTAGGTGGATGTAAAAGGGAGCTAGTGAGGGTTGAAGAGCTAATAAAACCGGGGGTAAAAAGTAAATATCAGGAAAGGTTGAAAATGGCATATGACGAGGTGAGAGTAAGAGAAACTGGTAATTTAGAGGAGGAGTGGAAGTTAGCAAAAGAAAATTTTGTTGGGATTGCAAGTGATGTATGTGGCAAGAAGGTTGTTGGAGGCAGCATGAGGAAGGGCAGTGAATGGTGGAATGAAGGAGTGAAGGTAAAAGTGGAAGAGAAAAAGAGGGCTTTTGAAGAATGCCTGCAGAGTAATAGTATAGAGAAGTATGAAAAATATAGAGAGAAAAAGGTGGAAGTAAAGCGCAAGGTACGTGAGGCAAAGAGGGCAGCTGACCTGAGGTGGGGTCAGGGACTGGGTCAGTCATATGAAGAGAATAAGAAGAAGTTTTGGAAAGAAGTGAAGAGAGTAAGGAAGGCTGGCGCAAGAATTGAAGAGACAGTGAAAGATGGAAATGGAAGGTTGTTAAAAGGAGAGGAGGCAAGGAAAAGGTGGGCGGAATATTTTGAAAGTTTGCTGAATGTTGAGGATAATAGGGAGGCAGATATAATTGCTGTTCCAGGTGTTGAGGTGCCAGTGATGGGAGATGAGAATGAGAGAGAGATTATAATAGAGGAAGTGAGGAGAGCACTAGATGAAACGAGAGTAGGAAAAGCATCTGGTATGGATGGTGTGAAAGCTGAGATGTTGAAGGAAGGGGGTGTGACTGTACTTGAATGGTTGGTGAGATTGTTTAATATGTGTTTTGTGTTGTCAATGGGACCAGTAGATTGGGTTTGTGCGTGCCTTGTACCACTATATAAGGGTAAGGGAGATGTGCATGAGTGTTGTAATTCAAGAGGTATTAGTTTGTTGAGTGTAGTTGGAAAAGTGTATGGTAGAGTAATGATTAATAGGATTAAGGATAAAACAGAGAATGCAATCTTGGAAGTACAGGGTGGTTTTAGAAGAGGTAGGGGTTGTATGAATCAGAATTTTACAGTTAGGCAGATATGCGAGAAATATTTAGCAAAAGGTAAGGAGGTGTATGTTGCGTTTATGGATCTGGAGAAAGCATATGATAGAGTTGATAGGGAAGCAATGTGGAATGTGATGAGGTTATATGGAGTTGGTGGAAGGTTGTTGCAAGCGGTGAAAAGTTTCTACAAAGGTAGTAAAGCATGTGTTAGAATAGGAAATGAAGTGAGCGATTGGTTTCCGGTGAGAGTGGGGCTGAGACAGGGATGTGTGATGTCGCCGTGGTTGTTTAACTTGTATGTTGATGGAGTGGTGAGAGAGGTGAATGCTTGAGTGCTTGGACGAGGATTAAAACTGGTAGACGAAAATGACCATGAATGGGAGGTAAGTCAGTTGTTGTTTGCAGATGATACTGTACTGGTAGCAGACACAGAAGAGAAGCTTGACCGACTAGTGACAGAATTTGGAAGGGTGTGTGAGAGAAGGAAGTTGAGAGTTAATGTGGGTAAGAGTAAGGTTATGAGATGTACGAGAAGGGAAGGTGGTGCAAGGTTGAATGTCATGTTGAATGGAGAGTTACTTGAGGAGGTGGATCAGTTTAAGTACTTGGGGTCTGTTGTTGCAGCAAATGGTGGAGTGGAAGCAGATGTACGTCAGAGAGTGAATGAAGGATGCAAAGTGTTGGGGGCAGTTAAGGGAGTAGTAAAAAATAGAGGGTTGGGCATGAATGTAAAGAGAGTTCTATATGAGAAAGTGATTGTACCAACTGTGATGTATGGATCGGAGTTGTGGGGAATGAAAGTGATGGAGAGACAGAAATTGAATGTGTTTGAGATGAAGTGTCTAAGGAGTATGGCTGGTGTATCTCGAGTAGATAGGGTTAGGAACGAAGTGGTGAGGGTGAGAACGGGTGTAAGAAATGAGTTAGCGGCTGGAGTGGATACGAATGTGTTGAGGTGGTTTGGCCATGTTGAGAGAATGGAAAATGGCTGTCTGCTAAAGAAGGTGATGAATGCAAGAGTTGATGGGAGAAGTACAAGAGGAAGGCCAAGGTTTGGGTGGATGGATGGTGTGAAGAAAGCTCTGGGTGATAGGAGGATAGATGTGAGAGAGGCAAGAGAGCGTGCTAGAAATAGGAATGAATGGCGAGCGATTGTGACGCAGTTCCGGTAGGCCCTGCTGCTTCCTCCGGTGCCTTAGATGACCGCGGAGGTAGCAGCAGTAGGGGATTCAGCATTATGAAGCTTCATCTGTGGTGGAATTGTGGGAGGTTGGGCTGTGGCACCCTAGCAGTACCAGCTGAACTCGGCTGAGTCCCTGGTTAGGCTGGAGGAACGTAGAGTGTAGTCCCCTTTTTGTTTTGTTTCTTTGTTGATGTCGGCTACCCCCCCCCCAAATTGAGGGAAGTGCCTTGGTATATGGATGGATGGATATTTATTGCACATAGCATGGTTATCATTATATAGTGTAGAGATTAGGATGATACGCAACTTTCAGGTACAATAGCAGTTACTTAATCTGGAAACATTTAAAAAAAAGTGTAAATTTTGAGGCCTTCAATTGAAAATTAAAAAAAAAAAAAACTAGGCCTTCTAACATTAAGATAACAGAATAGTTTTATACTAGACAAATTACTAACCTTTTCTCAGTGTATCCTTCATTCCAAGGTTGAACATCTGAAGACATATAGACAAGGTAAAGAGAACACACCACTAAGTACACCATAGAAACCAACTGGAAGACTTCACGCCATTGACCCAGAGTTTGCTGAAGAATGAAGTAAATATTAAACAGCGAATCTAAAACACTGCAAGAATTAGTTCACAGTATAAGAATAATCTCAATCTAAGAAATATTAGACAGAAAATTTAAAACACAGCAAGAATAAGTTCACAGTATAAGAATAATCTCAATCTAAGAAATATTAAACAGCAAATTTAAAACACTACAAGAATTAGTTCACAGTATAAGTATAATGTCAATCTAATGAATATTAAACAGCACATTTAAAACACTGCAAGAATTAGTTCACAGCATAAGAATAATCTCAATCTAATAAATATTAAACAGCAAATTTAAAACATTGCAAGAATTAGTTCACAGCATAAGAATAATCTCAATCTAATTATCTAACCTACTGAAAATAGAGTGAAGTATTTCTAACTATACATATTTTTCATAATATACAAACGTTAATCTAAAGAGCGCTAACTTACCTGGTTATTAATAATTGCTCCTGTAACAACAGGAGCCAGAAAACCAGGAATTGTTGCAAGAGTATTGGATATACCTGTCAGTGTTCCAGCAAAATTTGGAGCCAATTCCTGAAAGCAAATGTTTTGTTGAGCAATGGATGAAACTACCAATATCTTAAGTTTATTTTCCTCCTTGTCATAAACATGCCATTAAAAAGTGTAGTAATAATAATTGTTTCTATGAAATTCTATTGGCATTCATATGGCTTCTATCTGGAAGCTGGTTAAGTGTTAACGCTACCCTAAGACTAAAAAATTTCTTGTTTATATTCCATGTAATACCCTGCCCCCTATTGTAGTATTGGGATCATATAAGTGTATGGCCATACTACTGTGTGGGTTAACTATATCCCTTTGTCTTTCAGTTCCCTTTGTCAAGATAGAGACAACAGCTCTGCCCACTATCCAGATTATGATATTGTGTTTAAGGAAGTTCTTTAGAAACTTGTTATTCAGATTAAATAGGGGATGTCTTCTTCTACCTTGTCTATGCTTTCTTGTAAGGGTTGTTCAAGGGATTCATCGCTAGGAAATAAGGATCATCATTCCTTGATATCATTAATAAATTTTACCCCCCTAGTATTGTTTAGTTTTATCATTTTTAATCTTGATGTGAGAGTTATTATTTTCTTAGTTTACAGTGAATTACCGTCATATTAGTTTCAAGTAAACCTCTCTCTCTGGTAGTTAAATTACATACTTAGGCTAGGGATTTGGATTTCTTAGATCTTCCCTTCACTATGCCACCTCCATATTAATGTGGGAGATAGCGATATGAATGTCAGTGGAGGATCATAGAAATAAAAAGCCTTTTAACCCTTTTATCCCCAAAGGACGTACTGGTACGTTTCACAAAACACATCCCTTTACCCCCATGGACGTACCGGTACGTCCTTGCAAAAAAATGGAGTTTTTATGATAAAACAAAGTTTTATGAATACTTACCTGGCAGTTATATATATATAGCTGATATCTCTAAATCGGCAGAATTTTTCAAAACGAGGCAACCGCCTTGTGGTGGTTGGGAGGTAGGTGGTAACACCCGTCACAGGGTGGTCCAAGGAATCATTCCCGTGTCCAAGACTTCAGTTCATCTATGCCCGACCTGTCTCCTGAGGGGAGGTGGGTGGGCCTTAGAATATATATATAACTGCCAGGTAAGTATTCATAAAACTTTGTTTTATCATAAAAACTCCATTTTTATGAATAGTACTTACCTGGCAGTTATATATATATAGCTGATTCACACATTTGGAGGAGGGAAACAGACAGTAAACATCGTTGGGGAAACAACAAAAGAGTTGTAGGAGATAAAAACACCTTGATTCCTTGCCTGCTAAGGTAGCTGATTCAAAGGTACAGCCTTTAGAGCGGCTTTCCCTTAGGAGAGTTTATCCAGGAGTAAGCCTGCAATAATGCAAAAAACTCAATCGAGTCTGTCAAAGGGATAAGACCAACAACTTGACTAGACTTCAGAAACTACCTTCGCCCCATATAATAAAAACTGCAACCTTACTCAAACTAACCACCTAACCCTGCAACATAGACATAAACTATCTATCTAGACTGAGGGAACCGCACCACAAGACGAAGTCCACAGACCATCATAAAAACACAAACCTTCATACATGCATATAAACCAAGGTTGAGTGGGGTTATTAACTCCTTTGCCTAATGCAGAAACCGCAGCTATGTATGGGCCCAAGGTATAGCACTTGCCAAAGTCTACTCTCACCTCTCTAAGTTAATGAGAAGCGAAGACAGAGTTGCTCCTCCAGAAAATAGCATCCATGAATAGCCTAACTAACATATATTCCTGATATGCCAGAGAGGTAGCAATGGCTCTCACTTCGTGAGCCCGTAATTTCAACAGGGCGAAGTGTTCCTCCTCACATAAGAGGTGGGCTTCCCTAATTTTCTCCCTCAGGAAAAAGGACAAAGCATACTTAGACAGGGGTTTTTGGCGGACCTTTCACTGAACACCAAAACAAGTTGGATGCACAGCTCACATTCATAGTGTGAGCCAAAAAAGACTTTGAGGGACCTAACTGGGCAGAGGAGTCTTTCCTTCTCTCGACCCCCTAGGTTCGTGAGGTTAATGACATCAAACGTCGTAGGACAGGGTTACGAAGGGTTCTCGCTCTTTACGAGAAAGATGAACCTTAAGCCACAAACTGCCCTATCCTAATTGAAGTTCACCTTCTTCCCAATCGCCTGGACTTCGCTGACCTCTTGGCATTCGCTAGAGTCATAAGGGAGAGGGTTTTCTTTGCTACAACCCGAAGAGAGGCTAGTGAGATAAGTTCAAATTTCTTGGAGCACAGAAACTTGAACACCACATCCAGGTTTAAGAGTACCTATTACGTCGTCTGAAAAGACCCAATGAGGTCCTGCAAACCTTGATTTTGGGACAACTCTATGCCTAAAGACGGCGGAGAGCATACTGCTGTATCCATTGATGGTAGATACAGCCAGCTTAGCATCCTGTCTGAGGTACAAGAAGAAGTCTGCAATCTGGCTCAGAAAGGTAGTGGATGAGGAAACTTGTGCCGCCTGCACCAAGCTCTAAAGGTCTCCCACCTAGATCGGTAGACTCTTTGTGAAGAGATCCTCCTTGCTCTGGCGATAGATTTCGTCGCTTGTGCCGAAAAGCCTCGAGATCTGACAAGCTTCTAGTCAGTCTGAAGGAAGTCAGTTGAGAGCAAGGGGGGTAAGATGATACCTCTCGAAGTGGGGCTGTTTGAGAAGATCTGGACTTGCCGAAGTCTTCTTGGGAAGTCCATCAACATGCCCATCACTTCCGAAAACCATTCCCTAGCAGGCCAGAATGGAGCCGCTAGGATCATTCGCCCCGAATCGAGGAGAGCGAATTTCCTGAAGACCAGATTGATGATCTCGAATGGGGGCAATGCAAACATGTCCACCCCCGTCCAATCCATCAGGAAGGAGTCCACTGCTAGAACTTCCTCGTCCGGGACTAGGGAGCAGCAGTAGGGGAACCTCTTCTTCCAGTTGGAGGCAAAAAGGTCTGTTACAGGTCTGCCCCACAACAACCAGAGACTGACAGACTTGCGGGTTGAGAGACCATTCTGAGGGAAAAACAAGTCTCTTCCTGCTGAGCATGTTTGCCCCGATGTTTCTTGCCCTAGAACAAACCTCCTTTCTAGATCCAAGAAATCAGAACGAAGGCGTCCTTGATCTCGACACACGATTCGACTAGTGTCATCACGAAGTCCTAGATTCTCATGTTCAAAGTCATGCCTCATGCTAGAACTTCGACATCAAGCGTCCTGAAAGACGAGGCGCCGATCGTCCTGTAAGACGTGGCGCCGATAGTCCTGTAAGACGTGGTGCCAAAAGTCCTGTAAGACGTGGAGCCTGTAAGACGTGGAGCCGAGAGGTTAAAAGAGCGAGACGCTGAACGTTCTAAAAGACAAGGTGCTGAGCGTCCTGGTGTCAGAAGAGACTCTTCTTGTTGACAGGAAGACCTAAATATTCGATAGGCTCAACGTTATCTAAAAATCCAGATACAGGGACGCTCTGATTTCTCCAGAGAGCAGTATTCCGCTACATAAAGCAAAAGTTACGTGAACATGAGAGGGGCGGAGCTGAGACCAAAACACACATCCGAAACTGACCCATTCTTCCTTGTAAACAAACCTCAGATAAAGTTTGATTGCATAGCCTGCCACTTAGACTCCTCTCTAGAACTGGGAGAGAGAATCATTGTAGCTAAAAACTAAAGGAGGTTTCCCTATAAAAGGAAAAAGTAATCCTCCTTCAGAAGAAGTACTGACCAAAGGTCTGCTCCCCTCTTCTCCAAAGATTTTGATGTCTCCATGGAGGACTTTGACTACTGAACGAAGGCGTAAAGAGCATTTACGTCCAGGACCGGACAAAAGACTCCCTCTCCCAAAAGAGAGACATTGAAGTTGCAAGGTCGGTCAGGCAGAAAAGTCTTATCGGAGTAACTAACAAAGGAGGATTCACTAGGAAAAAGATTTCGCATCCATCCCAGTAAAAACACGGACCAAAGGTCTGCTCCTCTCTCCCAGGCTCGCCAGAAGTAGCAAAGTCTGGCTCTTACTGTTGTTAGTCATCAAAGGTTTCTGTTTTAAGAAACAAAAATTAATATATTCTTAAAGCTCCATTAATGACCACGTGAAAACTCAGAGGGTGGGGAACATGGAGCAACAGAACTTAAGATCCTCTCCTTCTGTTAATCTCAAACAATTCAACAGGAGAAAAGTGATCACTAAAGTCATCCTTGACAAAGATCTTATAAGACGTGGCGTTGCCCTGAAAGAACAAGGCGGCGATCGTCCTATCATCCTGAAAGACGAGGCTGCCCTCGTCCCGAAAGACGAGGCTGCCCTCGTCCCGAAAGACGAGGCTGCCCACGTCCCGAAAGACGAGGCTGCCCTCGTCCCGAAAGACGAGGCTGCCCTCGTCCCGAAAGACGAGGCTGCCCTCTTCCCGAAAGACGAGGCTGCCCACGTCCCGAAAGACGAGGCTGCCCTCGTCCCGAAAGAAGAGGCTGCCCTCGTCCCGAAAGAAGAGGCTGCCCTCGTCCCGAAAGAAGAGGCTGCCCTCGTCCCGAAAGACGAGGCTGCCCTCGTCCCGAAAGACGAGGCTGCACTCGCCCCGAAAGACGAGGCTGCACTCGCCCCGAAAGACGAGGCTGCACTCGCCCCGAAAGACGAGGCTGCACTCGCCCCGAAAGATGAGGCTGCCCTGAAAGACGAGGCTGCACTCGCCCCGAAAGACGAGGCTGCCCTGAAAGACGAGGCTGCACTCGCCCCGAAAGACGAGGCTGCACTCGCCCTGAAAGACGAGGCTGCATTCGTCCTGAAAGACGAGGCTGCATTCGTCCTGAAAGACGAGGCTGCATTCGCCCTGAAAGACGAGGCAGCATTCGTCCTGAAAGACGAGGCAGCATTCGCCCTGAAAGACGAGGCTGCATTAGTCCTGAAAGACGAGGCAGCATTCGCCCTGAAAGACGAGGCTGCATTCGCCCTGAAAGACGAGGCTGCATTCGCCCTGAAAGACGAGGCAGCATTCGCCCTGAAAGACGAGGCTGCATTCGCCCTGAAAGACGAGGCTACATTAGTCCTGAAAAACGAGGCAGCATTCGCCCTGAAAGACGAGGCTGCATTCGCCCTGAAAGACGAGGCAGCATTCACCCTGAAAGACGAGGCTGCATTAGTCCTGAAAGACGAGGCAGCATTCGCCCTGAAAGACGAGGCTGCATTAGTCCTGAAAGACGAGGCAGCATTCGTCCTGAAAGACGAGGCTGCATTCGCCCTGAAAGACGAGGCTGCATTTGCCCTGAAAGACGAGGCTGCATTCGTCCTGAAAGACGAGGCAGCATTCGCCCTGAAAGACGAGGCTGCATTAGCCCTGAAAGACGAGGCTTCCCTTCGTCCTGACAGAGGAGGCAGCATTCGCCCTGAAAGACGAGGCTGCATTAGTCCTGAAAGACGAGGCAGCATTAGTCCTGAAAGACGAGGCAGCATTCGTCCTGAAAGACGAGGCTGCATTCGCCCTGAAAGACGAGGCTGCATTAGCCCTGAAAGACAAGGCTGCATTCGTCCTGTCTTGAAAGACTTAGCGCCGAGCGTTAAGGCAAAATGATATTCATTATGCCGCTCGGCGCGTTCGGTTCCGACCAGAGGGTTCATAAGGCCGACTGGCGCTCTGGGACAAAAACCGAGTCAATGATGGTTTGTAAGCATTGATATTAGCAGCAAATATCTATGACTTAAAGTATTGCCATTAAAATCAAAAGTGATGCAATGCAAAACTCTAAAAGCAGTGTAAGAATCTTAACGTTCAACGCTCTTTGCTTTCCCATGGCAAGGGCGAGCATTCTTGGGAACGTTAACAGGAATGCTCGCGAGGGCGTTTGCTCGTGAGCTAACGCCTCTCGTTTCCTTTCGCCGATCGACGTTCCTTCTCCCATGGGCCGGGGAGCTTGGAAGAGGTCTAAGGCTAGGAAAACAACGTCCCCGTGCTGAAAGAATCCAATGCCTAATTTAGCACTGAAAACTTGCACTATTAAACTCTTACACAAAAAACCATAATTAGTCCTGCCCGTTGTGAGAGGACTTATTCTTCTGCCACGGGCTTGAATGAGAAAGCAAAATCGTCTCTAGTACTTGCTATATAAACTGTAACAAAATATTTTTATAAAATATTAAACTGACATTTCCATAATAAAATAAACTTTCAAACATACTAACCCGGCGGTCACAAAAAGAAAAAACCACCGGGCAAGAGTTGAGATTAAAAATAGATGTTGAAGACACTCACCCAGTAGTTACAAATAGCCACCGGTAAAATTAAATGTCATAAATACCTACCCGGTAGTTACATACAAACGCCGGGAAAGTTATACGTTAAAGATTAAAATGAACAGAAAAAAGGGAAAACAAATGTAATCCACAATTAATTCAAAGGGTTTTCAAAAACAAGCGAGTTGTAATGATAAAAAGTACAGATATAGCAATAACATATCTATATATATAAAAGTAAACAATAGGAACATATAAATGAAAATGCTACTAAAATGTTATTTTGATAATAAAATAAATTTTTGAATATACTTACCCGGTGATTATAATAGCTGCAACTCTGTTGCCCGACAGACAACTCTACGGTAAAAACTCGCCAGCGATCGCTACACAGGTTGCGGGTGTTCCCAACAGCGCCATCTGTCGTCCAGATACCCGGTACTCAATGTAAACAAAAGACTCAATTTTCTCCTCGTTCCACTGCGTCTCTATTGGGGAGGAAGGGAGGGTCCTTTAATTTATAATCACCGGGTAAGTATATTCAAAAATTTATTTTATTATCAAAATAACATTTTTCAATATTTAACTTAGCCGGTGATTATAATAGCTGATTCACACCCAGGGGGGTGGGTAGAGACCAGCAATATATGTTTACATTATTATGAGCTAAGAGTTTTTATTTCATTTTAGAAGTTATCAAAATAACAAAAACAAAATAAATAGGTACCTGGTAAGGAAGTCGACTTGAACAATTTCTCTGCCTTTTAAGTACGTCTTCCTTACGGAGCCTCGCGATCCTCTTATTATTATTATTATTATTACTATCCAAGCTACAACCCTAATTGGAAAAGCAAGACGCTATAAGCCCAGGGGCTCCAATAGGGAAAAATAGCCCAGTGAGGAAAGGAAATAAGGAAATAAATAACTGAAGAGAACAAATTAACAATAAATCATTCTAAAAAAAGTAATGTCAAAAGAGATATATCATATATAAACTATTAACAACGTCAACAACAAAAATGTCATATATAAACTATAAAAAGACTCATGTCCGTCTGGTCAACAAAAAAGCATTTGCTCCAACTTTGAACTTTTGAAGTTCTACTGATTCAACAACCCGATTAGGAAGATCATTCCACAACTTGGTAAAAGCTGGAATAAAACTTCTAGAGTACTGCGTAGTATTGAGTCTTATGATGGAGAAGGCCTGGCTATTAGAATTAACTGCCTGCCTAGTATTACGGATGCTGAACGACCCCTAGGATCTGAAGTATCAAGGGTTGCAACCCATACAACAGGACCTCATCAAAACCCCTAATCTAGGCGCTCTCAAGAAATTACTTTGACCACCCGCCAAATCAACCAGGATGCGAAAGGCTTCTTAGCCTTCCAGACAACCCAAAAAACAACAATAAAAACATTTCAAGAGAAAGATTAAAAGGGTATGGAATTAGGGAATTGTAGTGGTTGAGCCCTCACCCACTACTGCACTCGCTGCTACGAATGGTCCCAGTGTGTAGCAGTTCTTGTAAAGAGACTGGACATCTTTCAAGTAAAGTGACGCGAACACTGACTTGCTTCTCCAATAGGTTGCGTCCATTATACTTTGCAGAGATATATTTTGCTTAAAGGCCACGTAAGTTGTTACAGCTCTAACTTCGTGCGTCTTCACCTTAAGCAAAGTTCGGTCTTCCTCACTCAGATGTGAATGAGCTTCTCGTATTAACAATCTGATAAAGTCTGACCAAGCATTCTTTGACAAAGGCAAGAATGGTTTCTCAACTGAACACCATAAAGCTTCAGATTGGCCTTGTAAAGGTTTAGTATGCTTTAAATAGAACTTAAGAGCTCTAACAGGGCATAAGACTCTTTCTAGTTCATTGCCTACGATCTCCGATAAGCTGGGGATATCGAAAAGATTTAGGCCAAGGCCGAGAAGGCAGCTCATTTTTGGCTAGAAAACCAAGTTGTAGCGAACAAGTGGCTTTTTCTGACGAAAATCCTATGTTCTTGCTGAAGGCATGAATCTCACTGACTCTTTTAGCCGAGGCTAAGCATACCAGGAAAAGAGTCTTAAGAGTGAGATCTTTCAGGGAGGCTGATTGTAACGGCTCCAACCTGTCTGATATGAAGAATCTTAGTACCACGTCTAAATTCCATCCAGGGGTAGCCAAACGACGCTCCTTGGTGGTCTCAAAAGACTTAAGGAGGTCTTGCAGATCTTTATGTTTGGAAAGATCTAAGCCTCTATGCCGGAAGACCGATGCCAACATGCTTCTGTAGCCCTTGATAGTGGGAGCTGAAAGGGATTGTCCTTTTCTCAGGTAAAAGAGAAAAACAGCTATTTGAGCTACAGAGGTACTGGTCGAGGATACAGAAACTGACTTGCACCAGTCTCGGAAGACTTCCCACTTCGATTGGTAGACTCTAATGGAAGAAGCTCTCCTTGCTCTAGCAATCGCACTGGCTGCTTCCTTCGAAAAGCCTCTAGCTCTCGAGAGTCTTTCGATAGACTGAAGGCAGTCAGACGAAGAGCGTGGAGGCTTTGGAGTACCTTCTTTACGTGTGGCTGACGTAGAAGGTCTACCCTTAGAGGAAGACTACTGGGAACGTCTACTAACCATCGAAGTATCTCGGTGAACCATTCTCTCGCGGGCCAGAGGGAAGCAACTAACGTCAACCTTGTCCCTTCGTGAGAGGCGAACTTCTGCAGTACCTTGTTGACAATCTTGAACGGTGGGAATGCGTAGAGATCCAGATGTGACCAATCTAGGAGGAAAGCATCTATATGTATTGCTGCTGGGTCCGGGACTGGAGAGCAATAGATTGGAAGCCTCTTGGTCAGCGAGGTTGCAAAGAGATCTATGGATGGTTTTACCGCAAGTGGCCCAATGTCTCTTGCACACATCCTTGTGGAGGGTCCATTCGGTTGGAATTACTTGCCCTTTCCGACTGAGACAATCTGCTATGACGTTCAAGTCGCCTTGGATGAACCTCGTTATTAGGTAGATGTCTTGACCTATTGACCAGATGAGCAGGTCCCTTGTGATCTCGTACAACGTCAGTGAGTGGGTACCTCCTTGTTTGGAGATGTACGCCAAGGCCGTGGTGATGTCCGAGTTAACTTCCACCACTTTGCCTCGAAGGAGAGACTTGAAGCTTTTCAAGGCCAGATGTACTGCCAACAGCTCCTTGCAGTTGATATGCATGCTCCTCTGACTCGAGTTCCACAGTCCTGAGCATTCCCGACCGTCTAGTGTCGCGCCCCAGCCCACGTCCGATGCGTCCGAGAAGAGAACGTGATTGGGAGTCTGAACAGCCAGGGGAAGACCCTCTCTTAGGTTGATATTGTCCTTCCACCAAGTCAGACAAGACTTTATCTTTTCGGAAACCGGGATCGAGACCGCTTCTAGCGTCTTGTCCTTTTTCCAGTGAAAAGCTAGATGGTATTGAAGAGGACGGAGGTGTAGTCTTCCTAGTGACACAAATTGTTCCACGGATGACAGCGTCCCTACCAGACTCATCCACAGCCTGACTGAGCAGCGTTCCTTCTTCAGCATCTTCTGGATGGATAGCAGGGCTTGATCTATTCTGGGGGCTGATCGTCTTGTTGTTCAGCAACGTCCTCATCAGAGGGTTCCTCATCCGAAAACTGATGAGGAAACGGCAACGGAGTGGGCAACGTCTGGCTCGCTGAGTCCGGTCGCACTGGTGGATGCGTGACGGAGCCGGACGCAATATCATGGAACTACTGCACAGTCTGTGAACTGTCAACAACCATGGGTGCGCGAGGAAGCACAGCGTCAACCCGAGACTGTCTAGACCGTCTGGGTTGTGCAGTCAACACCCTACCGGGTTGCTGAGGTTGACGCACTGCGTCAAAACAAGTCACCTCTGCTGGTTGTTGAACGTCCAGAACGTCAACAACCACCTCCGAGCGTGGCTTAACGTCAACGTGCGGCTGGCAACCCACACTGGGTCGCATCGGTGGAGGAACCACCTCAACTGGCAGACGCGAGTAGGTTACCTCAGCGTCAACAGGGCGCACAACCGACCGGTTGGAAGGTTGTTGGCCAGAAGGTTCGGTAGCAACCTTCTCCGCATTAAAGTCCTCTATCAAGGACGCAAGCTTGGACTGCATGTCTTGCAGCAAAGCCCATTTAGGGTCTACGGGAGCAGGTGTGGCAACAGACGGGGTTAGCGACTGAGGCGGTACCGTTTACCATCCCTGAAAGCCTTGTTATGCGTGACATAATTGTACAGCAAAACTTCAAAGGCTCGAAAACAGCTGTGAAGTTGACCTGCAAACAACTTGGAGCGTCTCCTGGCCAGGCGCCAGGGAGAGTCTACGAGAATTGAGAAGTCTATCTGGGCAGAAGCATGAACTCCCAAGCCGAGAACTTCTCTCGTGTCAAATCAGACTCTCGCTCTAAAAACCAGTTTAAAAGAAGGGAAAGCAAAGGCTGTATCCCCCAAACTCCTCCTGGTGAAAAACCAGTCGCCTAGCCAACGTAAAGCTCTCTAGGAGAGCGAGAGAGCACTAGCTTAAAAACAACGGCTTCGAAGTAGCTAGGCCTAGTGTAAGCTCTGACGTTTAGGCGAACGAGGAGCAGCAGTTACAAAAAGATCCGGACAAAGATCCTTAAAAAAAATCATCATGATTTAATTAAAGTCCATAGGAGGCTAAGCAGCTTTAGGCTCCTCTCCATCTGACAGAGTCCTCAAGGGAATATCAGTAGGAGGGGGAACAGCAACTTCCTCATCTACAGGAACCTTGTCCGATAAAAGCTGAGTCTCAAGCAAGGGAGAGACCTACCGTGGTGGCAATGCTTTACAAGCAGAGTCCACACTCACTGGTGCATTAGTAGCGGACCAGAACGCAACGTCATGTAACTGCTTGACAGTCTGTGAACTGTCAACAACTGAACTGTCAACCACAACAGGTGCGTGAGGACGCACAGCGTCCACTCGAGACTGCTTTGACTGCCTAGACTGAGCAGTCAAAACAACTCTAGAATGCGGAGGTTGACGCACAGCGTCAAAACAAGTCAACTCCGATTGTTAGTGAACGTCTTGAACGTCAACAGGAGCATCAGCAAGTGGCCTAACGTCCAAATGCGGCTGAAAAACCACACGAGACCGCATCGAGTGTGGTTCTAAACAAACTGACTGACGTGACTAAGCTACGCCAACGTCAACAGTAAGCACAAAGGAACGTTAGGTTGGCTGAAAGCCAGGATATCGATGAGATAAACGGCTAGACTCAACGGACTAATCGGCAGAATATTCTTCCATAAGGGAGGCAAGCATATACTGCATGTCTTGCCATACAACCCATTAAGGATCAACGGAAATGGTTGTGGTAAGAGACGAGGGTAACGTCTGTGACCGCAACACTTTGCCTACAAAAAAAAAAAAAGACTCTCGGAGTCTGTGTTACGCTTTTGTTAGGCGGCGAGCAGTTATCCGATGACTGCATAGGGTCAGAGCTGTCCTAATGGTTGTAACCAGGACGCTGGACCTGTCCTGAAAGGACTGACTTTCGCTTAAGGGCTTCGAAACCTTGTGACAGGTTTCTTATGCGAAAAGCCTTCGGATGACGAGGAGAAACAACGTCTCTCTCGTTTTATGGTAGGGGAGATCTTGGTAAGATACACCCGATACCATAGAGGGAAAACGTCTGTTCGTTGGTCAAGGCCTCTCGAACCCATAAGTCGTTTGACATTACTTCTCCCCTGGGCTTGGGAGCATGTAAGAGGTCCCGGACTAGGTGAACGACAGGCACGAACAGACGAACCCTCGGATGCAACACTAACACTTTGCGCATATCACTTTATCACTTCGATTTTCTGTTTTGCACTTATTTCACTGAAATCGAAACTTTTACTGATTTCTACCTGAAACACGCAATTCTACCCTTCATTAAAAGGTAGTAATTGCGAAATCAGTCGTATAATGCAAGCTCATTAATACCAGCAAAAAACAGAAAACATATTTTAAGATAAAAAAATCAGTGGCTGGGAAAGAGACTAAACACTAGTTCATATAACTACGTTTTCAATCTCTCACCGCACATAGCCTGGGGACGAGAATAAAAAACTAAAACGTTTTATCCTTCCTCCCCTTACAGCGACTAGGGACGAGAGTAACACGAGAACAACGTCACCCGCTTGAACGGAACGTTTTCTCTCCTCTCTCTCCCTCCGTCTCTATCTCTCTCTCTCTTTCTCTCTTGATTTCGCACCTAAGAGAAGAGCCCAATTATATTTCGTCAAAAAAACATGTTATTTGACTAAAGGAAAAAACTGAAAGGTTTTTCAAATAAAAAGTTCCTTTAAAATAGAATTTAAAACATTTAAGCTAAGAAAGAATGAACAAAACGTCAGAATCGATTTACTCTTACTGCAAAGTGAAACCGTGATACACTCTCTCTCTATCGTAACGATAGAGCGCATGTTGAACGTCCTGAACGTCAACAACTGCGTAGCATAAATAAACTAAACGTTAGTTCATCTTTGAAAACAGTACGAAGATTATCAAAGAAATTCTTTCATAAAATATTACATTTAAAAAGTTTTAAATCCTTAGCTCTTTAAAAGCTAATTACGATATAAAGGGCTCAACGTTGATTAACTTCGGTTTCCAAGTTAGGACCGCCTATTCTCAGGAAAGGTCTTATAAACAAAACATTAAAATTATTTTTATATGTTTATAATAAATGGAAAGTTAATCGAAGAGGCCTAATAAAGGCGGAGAGATATAAAATATATAGAGGAAAATCTATAACGTGATATAATTACTAAAAGCCTAAACACACTTCCGTCTAAGGGAAGGGTCGGCCATTTAAAAGTGAGAGAAAGCCCATACTCTCTTTGTCACCATAATTAAATCTATCCAAAACGAATTCAAGATTTAAGATGAAGATAAAACACCTGCATAGCGAAAGCTCAAAACTAGAATAAAGTACTTCACCAATTAGTTGTGAAAAAAACTCCAGTTTAGCAACAGCGAATAAGTACGTCTTGTCGATAGCTCGACAGAGAGAAAATTGAGTCTTTTGTTTACATTGAGTACTGGGTATCTGGACGACAGATGGCGCTGTTGGGCACACCCGCAACCTGTGTAGCGATCGCTGGCGAGTTTTTACCGTAGAGTTGTCTGTCGGGCAACAGAGTTGCAGCTATTATAATCACCGGCTAAGTTAAATATTGAAAAACTAGAATTCCCATATAGTTGTTGTTGGAGAATAATAGCCAACACTTTAATACCCATATCGAAAAGAACGCTACCAAGGCATGTTGGGACTGCACCGAAAGTAACGAGAACTAACAGCGTAAATTAACCATACGCTAGTTCTAATTAATTATGAAATTAGATCGATGATTTAAAGAACGAATACCAAATGGACAAATATTTCTTTAAGATTTTACATTAAAAGTTAAAAAACTTATATAAGTGGAATTCCTCCCATTCTTTACATAAAACAAAAAAAGAGAATTTGCAAGACATACATGAAGATTACGTCACACGACTGTGACGTCATAGAGTTGCCGGAACGTATTTCCGTCATCAAGATTAAAAACTTTGCACCTAAAATATAGTGCACAAACAAAACCTCTGCATACAAACTGTGAGGATCAACCGACATATTCGGTAACCTCACCTTGCATACATCACTCGCACAAACACAAAAATTAAGTTATCACTCATGATAAACAAAGTAAATAATAATAATAAAACACGATTGCCAAAACCCTGAATCAGTGTACTTCACCAAACGAAGTCCAAAAAAGCGAAGAAGGGAAAATGATTAGAAAAACTCTCAATGGTGGACCGACGATGTTTTCGATCCAGCCGGCAGAGATGAACTGAAGTCTTGGACACGGGAATGATTCCTTGGACCACCCTGTGATGGGTGTTACCACCTACCTCCCAACCACCACAAGGCGGTTGCCTCGTTTTGAAAAATTCTGCCGATTTAGAGATATCAGCTACATATATATAACTGCCAAGTAAGTACTATTCATAAAACTGCTATTTACAATTTTTTTTTGCATATTTTTGATAGTTTTTTGAGAAACTTCTGGCATTTTCCAAGAGAATGAGACCAACCTGACCTCTCTATGACAAAAATTAAGGCTGTTAGAGCAATTAAAAAAATATATACTGTAAAATGTGCTTGAAAAAAAAAATAACCCCTTGGGGTTAAGGGTTGGAAAGTTCCAAATAGCCTGGGGGTAAAAGGGTTAATGATAAAATTATTCATTTCTAAACTCACCTGACATTCATATACGTGGCATCCCCGCCTACCACTGAATAGTGGTGTCAAGAGATTGGTGAATTACTTTTGACTTTGAAACTGAAAGACATATGGTTTATCCACACAGTAGTATCACTATATGCAGTACCTCCATATGTTCCCAATACGACACTAGAGGGGAACGGATATTTCCAAAAAAGAAAGCGGAATTTTAGTTTTATTTTACGGCAAACGTCGACATTTAACCAGCTTCGATTAAGTTAATATGAATACCAGGTGATTATAGAAATTGCTAATTTCATAACTAAGTTAATGCAGGGGACAAAAGGAGTCTTTTATCATAGATTTGTCTGCTACACTTGCCATATTATTTTTCAATAATAATATCATCATAACAGAAACAACAACCACAATGAAGCAATAATAATACCAATAATACAATAACGATAATGATATTGAGAATGATGACGATGATGATGGTAGTATTAATAACAATGCATTTTATTCCAAACTTTTTTTTCCAAGTGTAAAGGTTAAACACCTAAATACAGTTCAGTCCTGTAACAATATTTCCATGTTCTTGAGTGTTATGAATTATAGTTAAGAACTTCAGATCTATTATCTTCCTCCTATTCAGGTTAGAATATTAAATATGTTATTTTCATTAGTAAAATAAATTTTTGAATATACTTACCCGATAATCATGTAGCTGTCAACTCCGTTGCCCGACAGAATTCTACGGAAGGGATACGCCAGCGATCGCTATACAAGAGGGGGGTGTACTCACCAGCGCCACCTGTGGCCAGGTACTGCAGTACTTCTTGTTGACACCACCTCAATTTTTCCTCGGTCCACTGGTTCTCTATGGGGAGGAAGGGTGGGTCAATTAAATCATGATTATCGGGTAAGTATATTCAAAAATTTATTTTACTAATGAAAATAACATTTTTCAATATTAATCTTACCCGATAATCATGTAGCTGATTCACACCCAGGGAGGTGGGTGAAAACCAGTGTACATGTATATCAAGAAGCTAAGTATCCCGTATTTCATATTATCAGTTATTCAAAATAACAATGAAATTATAAGTACCTGGTAAGGAAGTCGACTTGAACCATTACTCTGCCTTTAATAAGTTCGTCTTCCTTACTGAGCGCGCAGCGTTCCTCTTAGGAGGCTGAACAACTCTAAGGTGCTGAAGTATCAAGGGCTGCAACCCATACTAAAGGACCTCATCACAACCTTTAACCTCGGCGCTTCTCAAGAAAGAATTGACCACCCGCCAAATCAACAAGGATGTGGAAGGCTTCTTAGCCGACCGTACAACCCATAAAAAGTATTCAAGAGAAAGGTTAAAAGGTTATGGGATTATGGGAATGTAGTGGCTGAGCCCCCGCCTACTACTGCATTCGTTGCTACGAATGGTCCCAGGGTGTAGCAGTACTCGTAAAGAGACTGGACATCTTTGAGATAGAATGATGCGAACACTGACTTGCTTCTCCAATAGGTTGCATCCATAACACTCTGCAGAGAACGGTTCTGTTTGAAGGCCACTGAAGTAGCCACAGCTCTCACTTCATGTGTCCTTACCTTCAGCAAAGCAAGGTCTTCTTCCTTCAGATGAGAATGTGCTTCCCTAATCAGAAGCCTGAATAGTAAGAAACTGAGTTCTTAGACCTTGGAAAAGAAGGCTTCTTGATAGCACACCATAAGGCTTCTGATTGTCCTCGTAAAGGTTAAGACCTTTTTAGATAGTACCTAAGAGCTCTAACTGGGCAAAGTACTCTCTCCAGTTCATTCCCCACCAAGTTGGACAGGCTTGGGATCTCGAACGACTTAGGCCAAGGACGTGAAGGAAGCTCGTTTAGCAAAAACCGAGCTGCAAGGAACATGTAGCCGTTTCAGATGTGAAAACTATGATCCTGCTGAAGGCGTGGATCTCACTTACTCTTTTAGCTGTTGTCAAGCACACGAGGAAAAGAGTTTTTAATGTGAGGTCCTAAAAAGAGGCTGATTGGAGAGGTTCAAATCTTGATGACATAAGGAACCTTAGGACCACGTCTAGATTCCAGCCTGGAGTGGACAACCGACGTTCCTTTGAGGTCTCAAAAGACCTAGGGAGGTCCTGTAGATCTTTGTTGGTGGAAAGATCCAAGCCTCTGTGGCGGAAAACCGCTGCCAACATACTTCTGTAACCCTTGATCGTAGGAGCTGAAAGGGATCTTACGTTCCTTAGATGTAACAGGAAGTCAGCAATCTGGGTTACAGTGGTACTGGTTGAGGAAACTGCATTGGCCTTGTACCAGCTTCGGAAGACTTCCCCTTGAGACTGATAGACTCTGAGAGTGGATGTTCTCCTTGCTCTGGCAATCGCTCTGGCTGCCTCCTTCCAAAAGCCCCTAGCTCTTGAGAGTCTTTCGAAAGTCTGAAGGCAGTCAGACGAAGAGCGTGGAGGTTTGGGTGTACCTTCTTTACGTGAGGTTGACGTAGAAGGTTCACTCCTAGAGGAAGAGTCCTGGGAATGTCGACCAGCCATTGCAGTACCTCTATGAACCATTCTCTCGCGGGCCAGAGCGGAGCCAACCAACGTCAGCCGTGTCCCTTTGCGAGAGGAGAACTTCTGAAGTACCCTGTTGGCAATCTTGAACGGCGGGAATGCATACAGGTCGAGATGGGACCAATCCAGCAGAAAAGCATCCACGTGAACTGCTGCTGGGTCTGGAATCGGAGAACAATACAACGGGAGTCTCTAGGTTATCGAGGTAGCGAACAGATCTATGGTTGGCTGACCCCACAGGGCCCAAAGTCTGCTGCAAACATTCTTGTGAAGGGTCCACTCTGTGGGGATGACCTGACCCTTCCGGCTGAGGCGATCTGCCATGACATTCATATCGCCCTGAATGAACCTCGTTACCAGCGTGAGCTTTCGATCTTTTGACCAGATGAGGAGGTCCCTTGCGATCTAGAACAACTTCCACGAATGAGTCCCTCCCTGCTTGGAGATGTAAGCCAAGGCTGTGGTGTTGTCAGAGTCCACCTCCACCACCTTGTTAAGCTGGAGGGACTTGAAGTTTATCAAGGCCAGATGAACCGCCAACAACTCCTTGCAATTGATGTGAAGTGTCCTTTGCTCCTGATTCCATGTTCCCGAGCATTCCTGTCCGTCCAAAGTCGCACCCCAGCCCGTGTCTGATGCATCCGAGAGGAGACGGCGGTCGGGTTTCTGAACAGCCAAAGGTAGACTTCCTTGAGAAGAAAGCTGTTCTTACACCACGCGAGAGTAGACCTCCTCTCTTCGGAAACAGGAACTGAGACCGTCTCTAGCGTCATGTCCTTTATCCAGTGAGCAGCTAGATGATACTGAAGGGGGCGGAGGTGGAGTCTCCCTAACACGATGAACAGGGCCAGCGATGAAAGTGTCCCTGTTAGACTCATCCACTACCTGACTGAGCATCGGTTCCTTCTCAGCATGCTCTGGATGCATTCTAGGGCTTGGAAGATCCTTGGGGCCGACGGAAAAGCCCGAAAAGCTCGACTCTGAAGATCCATACCCAGGTAGACAATGGTCTGGGATGGGACGAGCTGGGACTCCTCAAAATTGACCAGGAGGCCCAGTTCCTTGGTCAGATCCATAGTCCATCTGAGAATCTCCAGACAGCGACGACTTGTGGGAGCTCTTAAAAGCCAGTCGTCTGACGGAGCCGGACACAAGATCATGGTACTGCTGCACAGTCTGTGAACTGTCAACCATGGGGAAGCGAGGAAGTACAGTGACAACCCGAAGCTGTCTAGACTGTCTGGGTCGTACAGACAACTCCTTATCGGGTTGCTGAGGTTGCCGCACTGCGTCACAACAAGTCACTTCTGCTGGTTGTTGAACGTCTTCCCAGTGACACACTGACTCCGTAAACAAAAAATCCTCTAACAAGGACTAAGCTTGGACTGCATGTCTTGCAACACAGCTCAAGGTCTATGGGAGCAGGTGTGGTAACAGACGGGGTTAGCGACTGAAGTGGAACCATTACCTTCCCTGGAAGCATGCTATGCTTAAATAAAAGTCCATAGGAGGCTACGCAGCTAAAGGCTCCTCTCCAAATGACAGAGTCCTCAAGGGAATATCAGAAGGAGGGAGAATAGCACTTTCTCATCTACAGGGACCATATCCGAGAAAAGCCAAGTTCTCTCAGTGAGGGTTTCACTGGTGCAAAAGCAGCAGACCAGAAGGCAACGTTATGAAACTGCTTGACAGTCTAGTGAGTTGGCAACAACCAAAGATGTGTGACTGAGAAGCATGCGGCAAGGCATGCAGAGCATGCTGTATGCAGAGCATGCTGTATGTAGAGCATGCTGTAAGGTAAGCAGAGCATGTTGCATGGCGTGTGGCTTATGCTGCATGGGATGAGGCTCATGCTGGGATGAGGCTCATGCTGCTTAAAAGAAATCTGAACCTGACACTAATCTAGCTGTCCGAGGATTTACCTGGTGAGACATCAGTCTCTTTACCAGAGAGTTTTACCAGATTTCCCCGGGCCACCACGTGACACAATTGGTAGTAATTCATTCAAATTACCTCTAATGAGTCAATATGGATAAATATCAACACAACATCGTGTTCAAATAGAAATAAATTTCTACCTCATACTTGGGATCGAACACTAGCCCCTTCTAATGAAAGGCCAGGTCGAAACCAACCATGCCACGAGAGCCCATAGGATGTCGTATAGCATGAGGCTCCTGCCTCATGGGTTGAGGAGGATGCCGCATAGCATGAGGCTCCTGCCTCATGGTTTGATCCTGTGAGGTTCCTGCCTCAAGAGTTGCGTCTGCCTCAAGGGTTGAGGGGGTAGCTGCGCAGAGAGAGGCTCATGCTGCATAGACTGCGGTTCAAGTTGAATGGGAAGAGGCTCAAGCTGAGGAGAAAGTGGCAGATGCATGCGTTGAGGTGGCTGACTCATAGCATGAGGTTCCTGCCTCAAGAGTTGCGCTTGCCTCAAGGGTTGAGGTGGCTGCGCAGAGAGAGGCTCTTGACTCACGAGTTGAGGTTCTTGAGGTGCTTGCCTCGAGAGTTGAGGTTCTCGCCTCGAGGAAAGTGGAGGTGGTTGTTGCGAGAGTTGAGGTGGCTGCCTCAAGGATGGTAGAGGTTGTCGTACCTCAAGAGGTTGCTGCCTCGAGGGTAGTTGTAATGCAAGATACTCCTGCCTCAAGGGTAGAGGAGGTTGTAAGGCATAAGGCTCCTGCCCCCATTGTTGAGGAGGTTGCTGCGTGGTAAGAGGCTCCTGCCTCAAGGAAAGTGGAGGTTGCTGCACAGCGCTGGTATCTGGCAACTCCCAACGCGGCAGCTCACGCATGGAGGTAGCTAGAGGAACCTCAACCTCATACGTCTGGCAGATTGTACTGCGCAGAGGAGGAGGAGCGTTCGCAGGAGGAGGTGTATTAACCTTCTCTGCCTGAAACTCCTGCATCAACACCGCAAGCTGAGACTGCATTGTCTGCAGTATAGACCACTAGAGTTTAAGAAAGACAACAACAAACGGAGCTACTGTCCGTTGAGACTGAGGGTCTAAAACAGCTGGTGCGGCAACAGACGGAGCTACTGCCTGTTGCGATACCACCTTGCCTCTCTGGGAGGTGTGCAGTTGTCGTACTGCAGCAAGTCCGAACTGACCCAGGGCTAATGGCTACACCTAGGAGTTGGACTTGTGCGGAAGGGACCGACTTGCACTTAAAAGATGCAAGATTTGGTCCATGGTTTCTGCGAGAAACCTCTTCCGCAGACGAGGAATAAAAGGGCTCTCTCGTCTTTGTGTGGGTGGGGTGATCACGTCGGCAACGTGTGTAGATACACCCGAAACCACGGAGGGAAAACGTCTGTTCGTCGATCAAGGCCTGCTGAACCCATAAGTCCTTCGACATTACTTCTCCCCTGGGCTTGGGAGCTTGTAAGAGGTCCCAGACTAGGCGAACAACTGGCACGAACAGACGAACCCTCGAACACAACACTGTAACACTTTGCGCTTATCACTTATCACTTTTGATTTTCTGTTTGCACTTATTTCACTGAACTCGAAACTTTAAGTGGTTTGTACCTGAAACACGCAATTCTATCCTTCCTTAAAAGTTAGTAATTGCGAAAACAGAATTACAATGTAACAGAAAAATCTAATGAAAGATAAATAATTCAGTGGCTGGAAAGAGACTAAACACAAGATCAAATAAACTACGTTTAAAATCTCTCACCGCATAAAGCTTGAGAACAAGAATAAAACTCTAGAAACGTTTACCTTCTTCCCCTAAAGAGACTAGGGAGAAGAGCAAAAACGATAACAACGTTACTCGCTTGAACGAAACGTTTATCCTCCTCTCTCTCCCTCCGTCTCTATCTCTCTTGACTGAGAACCTGAGAGAAGAGCCCAATCATATATATCGTTAAAACATATTATTGTTAAAGGAAAAAAACTGAAAGATTTCCCAAATAAAAAGTTCCTTTATTAGAATTAAAACCATTAAGCTAAGAAAGAATGAACAAAACGCTAGAAACGGTTTACTCTTACTGCAACGTGACACCGTGAAAATTCTCTCTCTATCGTAACGATAGAGCGCAAGTTGAACGTTCTGAACGTCAACAACTGCAGAGACAAAACAAAACGTTAGTTCAACTTTGAAAACAGTACGAGACTATCAAAGAAATTCTTTCAAAAACATTAAAATAGCATAATATGTTAACAGGTAAAACCGAAATGACGGGCTCAATGTTAATTAACTTCGGTACCAAGAAAAGACCGCCTACTATTAGGAAAGGTCGAATATAAACAAATATAAAAATTAATTTTAATAAGTTTATAATAAAAGGAAGTTAATCGAAGAGGCCTATAAAAGGCGGAGAGATATAAAATAAATCTATAACTATTGTTAAGCAAAATTAAGAAAGAGTCTATACTCTCTTAGACACCAACACTTCCGTCTAAGGGAAGGGTCGGCCATTTAAAAGTGAAAGAGAGTTCATACTCTCTTCGTCACCATAATTAATCAAATTAATTCCAAAAGCTAGCTAAGCTAATGATAAAACTTCCTGAATAGCGAAAGCTAAACTCTAGAGCAAATACATCACCAAATCGTGAGCAAAAACTCCAGAATCAACAGCGTATCCATGTAGGTCTAGCCGGAGGCACGACAGAGGAAAAATTGAGGTGGTGTCAACAAGAAGTACTGCAGTACCTGGCCACAGGTGGCGCTGGTGAGTACACCCCCCTCTTGTATAGCGATCGCTGGCGTATCCCTTCCGTAGAATTCTGTCGGGCAACGGAGTTGACAGCTACATGATTATCGGGTAAGATTAATATTGAAAAATGTTATTTTCATTAGTAAAATAAATTTTTGAATATACTTACCCGATAATCATGTAGCTGTCAACTCCGTTGCCCGACAGAATTCTACGGGAGGGATACGCCAGCTATCACTATACTAGAAGGGGGTGTACTCACCAGCGCCACCTGTGGCCAGGTACTGCAGTACTTCTTGTTGACACCACCTCACTTTTTCCTCGGTCCACTGGTTCTCTATGGGGAGGAAGGGTGGGTCAATTAAATCATGATTATCGGGTAAGTATATTCAAAAATTTATTTTACTAATGAAAATAACATTTTTCAATATTAAACTTACCCGATAATCATGTAGCTGATTCACACCCAGGGGGGTGGGTGAAAACCAGTGTACATGACTAAAGGATAGCTAAGTATCCCGTATTTCATATAATCAGTTATTTCAGAATAACAATGAAATAATAAGTACCTGGTAAGGAAGTCGACTTGAACCGTTACTCTGCCTTTATTAAGTTCGTCTTCCTTACTGAGCGCAGCGTTCCTCTTAGGAGGCTGAATCAACTCTAAGGTGCTAAAGTATATAGGGCTGCAACCCCTACTAAAGGACCTCTACACAACCTCTAACCCAGGCGCTTCTCAAGAATGAATTGACCACCCGCCAAATCAAAAGGATGCGGAAGGCTTCTTAGCCTACCGTAACAACCATAAAAACAACAATAAAAGCATTCAAGAGAAAGGTTAAAAAGGTTATGGGATTAAGGGAATGTAGTGGCTGAGCCCTCACCTACTACTGCACTCGCTGCTACGAATGGTCCCAGGGTGTAGCAGTTCTCGTAAAGAGACTGGACATCTTTAAGATAAAATGATGCAAACACTGACTTGCTCCTCCAATAAGTTGCATCCATTATGCTCTGCAGAGAACGGTTCTTATTAAAGGCCATCGAAGTGGCTACGGCTCTCACTTCGTGGGTCCTTACCTTCAGCAAAGCAAGGTCTTCCTCCTTCATGTGAGAATGGGCTTCTCTAATCAGAAGCCTTATATAATACGAAACCCCGTTTTTGGACATGGGCATCGAAGGTTTCTTGATTGCACACCATAAGGCTTCTGACTGTCCTCGTATAGGTTTTGACCTATTAAGATAATATTTCAGAGCTCTGACAGGGCAAAGAACTCTTTCTAGCTCGTTACCTACCATGTTGGAAAGGCTAGGAATTTCAAACGATCTAGGCCAAGGACGTGAAGGAAGTTCATTCTTAGCTAAAAATCCGAGCTGTAAAGAACATGTTGCAGATTCGGATGTGAACCCAATGTTCTTGCTGAAGGCATGAACCTCACTGACTCTTTTAGCTGTTGCAAGGCAGACGAGGAAAAGAGTCTTGAGGGTAAGGTCCTTGAAGGAAGCTGACTGGAGAGGTTCGAACCTAGGCGACATAAGGAACCTTAAGACTACGTCTAGATTCCAGCCTGGAGTGGGTAAACGACGTTCTTTAGAAGTCTCAAAAGACTTAAGGATGTCTTGAAGGTCCTTGTTGGAAGAAAGGTCCAAACCTCTGTGGCGGAGAACTGAAGCCAACATACTCCTGTACCCTTTAATCGTAGGAGCCGAAAGGGATCTCTCATTCCTTAGATGTAATAGGAAGTCAGCTATTTGGGTTACAGAGGTATTGGTAGATGAAACTGCATTGGCTCTACACCAGTTCCGGAAGACTTCCCACTTGGATTGGTAGACTCTACGAGTGGATACCCTCCTTGCTCTGGCAATCGCACTGGCTGCCTCCTTCGAAAAGCCTCTAGCTCTAGCGAATCTTTCGACAGTCTGAAGGCAGTCAGCCGAAGAGCGTGGAGGTTTGGGTGCAACTTGTCTACGTGAGGTTGACGTAGAAGGTCCACTCTTAGAGGGAGAGTCCTGGGGACGTCGACCAGCCATTGTAGTACCTCTGTGAACCATTCTCTTGCAGGCCAAAGGGGAGCAACCAGCGTCAGCCGTGTCCCTTCGTGCGAGATGAACTTTTGAATGACTCTGTTGATGATCTTGAACGGTGGGAATGCGTAAAGGTCGAGATGGGACCAATTCAGCAGAAAAGCATCCACATGAACTGCTGCTGGGTCTGGAACTGGGGAACAGTACAAAGGAAGCCTCTTGGTCATGGAGGTGGCAAACAGATCTATTGTAGGCTGACCCCACAAGGTCCAAATTCTGTTGCACACGCTCTTGTGAAGGGTCCATTCCGTGGGGATGACCTGATCTTTTCTGCTTAGGCGATCTGCTGAGACGTTCATGTTGCCCTGAATGAACCTTGTTACTAGGGTGAGGTTTAGACTTCTTGACCAAATGAGGAGGTCCCTTGCGATCTCGTACAGGTTCCTCGAATGGGTCCCTCCCTGCTTGGAGATGTAAGCCAAGGCTGTGGTGTTGTCGGAGTTCACCTCCACCACCTTGCCTAGCAGGAGGGACTTGAAGTTCAATAGGGCCAAATGAACTGCCAGGAGCTCCTTGCAGTTGATGTGGAGCGTTACCTGTTCCTTGTTCCACGTTCCCGAGCATTCCTGTCCGTTCAAGGTCGCGCCCCAGCCCGAGTCTGATGCATCCGAGAAGAGATGAAGATTGGGGGTCTGAATCGCTAACGATAGGCCCTCCTTGAGAAGGAGGTTGGTCTTCCACCACAAGAGAGTGGTCTTCATCTCTTTGGTGACCGGGATAGAGACTGCTTCGAGCGTCAAATCCTTGTCCCAATGAGCTGCTAGATGGAATTGAAGAGGGCGGAGGTGGAGTCTCCCTAACTCGACGAACAGGGCTAACGATGACAGGGTCCCTGTGAGACTCATCCACTGTCTCACCGAGCAACTGCTCCTCTTCAGCATGCTCAGGATGCAATCTAGGGCTTGGCTTATCCTTGGGGCCGATGGAAAAGCCCGAAAATCCTGACTCCGAATCTCCATTCCCAGGTAAACAATGGATTGGGAGGGAATGAGCTGGGACTTTTCTAAGTTGACTAACAGACCCAGTTCCTTGATCAAGTCCAAAGTCCAGTTGAGACTCTCCAGACAGCGACGACTCGTGGAGGCTCTCAACAGCCAGTCGTCTAAGTAAAGGGAGGCTCTGATGTCGGATAAGTGGAGGAATTTTGCAATATTCCTCATCAGATGCGTAAACACCATAGGAGCTGTGCTTAGGCCAAAACACAGGGCTTGGAATTGGTACACAACCTTTCCAAAAACGAATCTCAGGAAAGGTTGGGAGTCTGGATGAATAGGAACGTGAAAGTAAGCGTCTTTCAGATCCAACGAGACCATCCAGTCCTCCTGCCTGACCGCTGCTAGGACCGACTTCGTCGTCTCCATAGTGAACGTCTGCTTGGTGACATAAGCATTGAGCGCGCTGACGTCCAGCACCGGTCTCCAACCTCCTGTCTTCTTGGCCACCAGAAAGAGACGGTTGTAGAAGCCCGGGGATTGATGGTCCCGGACTATAACCACTGCCTTCTTCTGTAACAGGAGCGACACCTCCTGGTGCAACGCTAGCCTCTTGTCCTTTTCCTTGTAGTTGGGAGAGAGGTTGATGGGAGAAGTGGTCAGAGGGGGTTTGCGGCAGAATGGTATCCTGTAACCCTCCCTCAGCCACCTGACAGACTGGGCGTCTGCACCTCTCTTTTCCCAAGCTTGCCAGAAGATCTTGAGTCTGGCTCCTACTGCTGTCTGGAGAGGAGGAGAGTCAGTGTTTGCCTTTAGAAGTCTTGGAACCTTTCCTAGACTTGCTCCTGGAAGAGTCTGGACGGGAGCTTCCTCGGCTGGGGGCTCTACCACGAAAGGGCGGAATAAACCTCGTAGCAGGCGTATCAGCCACTGGGGTGCGGTAAGTCCTGGGAACTGAGGGAGCAACCTTAGTCTTACGAGCTGAAGAGGCCACAAGATCATGAGTGTCTTTCTGAATCATGGCCGCAGACAAGTCCTTGATAAGTTCTTCGGGAAACAAGAACTTAGAAAGCGGAGCGAAAAGGAGTTGAGACCTTTGACAAGGTGTGATGCTGGAAGAAAGAAAGGTGCAAAGCTGCTCCCTTTTCTTAAGAACTCCTGACACAAACATTGAAGCAAGCTCGCCAGATCCATCCCTAATTGCTTTATCCATGCAGGACATTAAAAGCATGGCCGAGTCCTTGTCCGCAGGGGAGGTCTTCTTGCTAAGGGCCCCCAGGCACCAGACTAGAAAATTGAACATCTCAAAGGCACGAAATACACCCTTTAGGAAGTGGTCTAAATCGGAGAAGGTCCAGCAAACCTTAGAGCGCCTCATTGCTGTTCTACGAGGAGAGTCGACCAAACTTGAGAAGTCAGCCTGGGCAGAGGCAGGGACTCCCAAGCCTGGTTCCTCTCCTGTGGCATACCATACGCCCGCTTTAGAAGTGAGCTTAGTAGGTGGGAACATAAAGGAAGTCTTCCCTAGTTGCTGTTTAGACTGCAACCACTCCCCTAAAATTCTTAAAGCTCTCTTAGAGGACCTAGCAAAGACGAGCTTAGTATACGTTGACTTAACAGGCTGCATGCCCAGCGAAAACTCAGATGGAGGAGAGCGTGGGGTAGCAGAAACAAAATGGTCCGGGTATACCTCTCTGAAAAGAGCCAGGACCTTACGAAAGTCAATGGGTAGAGGAGAAGACCTGGTTTCTTCCACGTCTGTAGAGGGATCCAGGTGCGCAGCTTCCTCCTCAGAAACCTCATCACCAGAGTGTAGCGAAGTGAGAGGTAATGTAACAGTGGTATGCTGAACAGCAGAATCAGAACAAGCGGGTGCATAAACGCTTGTGGATTCATCCTCAAGTCTCTGTTGCCGAGTTAAAACCTGAGGTTCAGGCTGCAAAGGCTGGTCAGGAAGAGTAGAGGAAGGTAGGCGCATGGGTTGAGGTGGCTGACTCCTGGCATGAGTGTCTTGTCTCAAGAGTTGCGCTTGCTGTAAGGGTTGCGGATGCGCAGTAGCAGGTTCCTGAGGAACGAGTTGAGGTTCCTGAGGTGTGAGCTGCGAGAGTTGAGGTAGCGGCTGCGCAGAACGCAGTTCTTGTCTCGCGAGTTGAGGTTCCTGAGGTGCTAGGCTAAGGTGTTGAGGTTCTCGCCTTGAGGAGGGTTGAGGTCGCTGCAGCGAGTGCTGAGGTGGCTGCCTCATGGATGGAAGAGGTTGTCGTACCTCAAGAGATTGTTGCCTCGCTGGTGGAACCGCAAGCGGAAGCGGAGGAAGTAAGGCATAAGCTTCCTGCTCCCATTGCTGAGGTTGCCTTAAGGAAGGCTGAGGTTGCTGCACACCGCTGGAAACTGGCAACTCAGTACGCAGTAAGGAATCCTGAGGAGCCTCAACTTCGTACGCCTGGCAGACGGGACTGCGGTTAGGCGGAGGAGGAGGTGTAACCTTCTCAGCCTGACACTCACGCATTAAGACCGCAAGCTGTGACTGCATGGACTGCAGCAAAGTCAACTTGGGGTCGACAGACGCTAAGGTCTGCTGAGGCAAAGCCTTAACAGAAGATGAGGTCTGTTGCGGCATCACCTTACCCCTCTTAGGAGGAGTGCAGTCACCTGATGACTGCGGAGAGTCAGAGCTAATCCAATGACTGCAACCAGGTTGTAGAGCTCTTGAGGTCTGGACTTTGCGTTTGAGAGGTCTTGAGACCTGAGTCCAGCGTTTTCTCCCTGACATATCTTCAGCAGACGAGTAAAAGACGGGCTCAATCGTCTGCGGGTGGGAGTGACGGTCTCTGTAAGACACGCCCGCAACCACCGAGGATACTTCTGTGCGCCGATCAAGGCCTGCCGAACCCTTTTGCCCTTCGACATTGCTTCTCCCCTGGGCTTGGGAGCTTGCAAGAGGTCCCGGACTGGGAGGACGACTGGCACGCACAGAAGTACCCTCACGCACCACACTGACACTGACACTAGCACTTGGCACCGCACTGACACTAGCACTTGTCACAGCACTGGCACTATCACCTCCCACTGCACTTTTGACCTTAAGTTCTTTGACTTCTGCCATAAGAGACTTATGGTCACTAACCACCGATTCCACTTTGTCACCTAAAGCCTGAATGGCACGCAAAACAACAGACATATCAGGTTGAGTACAAATAGTAGGTTCGGGGGTAGCCACTACAGGGGGAGGAAAAGGTTGAGGGTCATGAGGTGAGGAAAAAAGTGAAGAGAGAGAAGAACTCCTCCTAACTCTCTCTCTCTCTAACTTGGTTGAATATTTCAGGAATCGAACAAATTCAAGTTCCGAAAGACCGGCGCATTCCTCACATCGATCTTCCAACTGACAGGGCCTTTCCCTACAGTCAGAACAAGCGGTGTGAGGATCTACCGAGGCCTTCGGAATACGCCTATTACAAGACCTACATCGTCTATGGGGTGGGGCTTGTGAAAGGTCAGACATCTTGAATCAAAGAGTTAGTCAAGGGGGATTCCAAATCAAGCAAAAAGATCGTTAACCATAAATCAAAACTAAATAAAAGCTATCTAAGCTAATTAGAAAAGTTTCCAGTAAAGCGACAGCCGAAATCTTAGAGAAATACTTCACCAAAAGCCGTGAACAGAACTCCAAAATCATAAGCGTATCCCAGAATGTCTTGCCGGAAGCACGACAGAGGAAAAAGTGAGGTGGTGTCAACAAGAAGTACTGCAGTACCTGGCCACAGGTGGCGCTGGTGAGTACACCCCCTTCTAGTATAGTGATAGCTGGCGTATCCCTCCCGTAGAATTCTGTCGGGCAACGGAGTTGACAGCTACATGATTATCGGGTAAGTTTAATATTGAAAAATCTATATATCCATGTTATTTTCTATTGCTAAAAATGATCTTTCTTCAAAAAAAGATTCATTCAAAGTCTATCTACATAAAACGCTGAATGTATCTTGCCCTTTGATATAATATGCAAGAGGTTGCAGTGATTAAAAGACAGGTCTTGATGGCTTGGGTGCTAGGTAGAGACTGCCCTTTATTCATAGCTACATGGGACTACATGATACCACATCCCCCTTATCACATACAAAGAATTGATTACACATAATAACTAATCTGGCATATAAGTACAAAGAAATAAACGATGAAAGTTCCATATTCAAACGTATTCCATTGTTTTCATCCCTTCACAATAAACATGCATAGTACAATTTGTGATTGTGGATAATAATATAAACATAATAGCTATTATCTTTGCAGACTTTGGTCAGAATAGTGTTGGTTACAGCAGGGCAGTCATGAATATGAAAATAAATGGCAAATTATAATTTCTTTTTTTTTTTTTGATGCAAAGAACAACACCCAAAATATATTAAAACAAAATGGAAACCTGATACACATGTAACGAGTGTTCGAAATGGAGCCTGTTCTCCAGTCCGAGACTCTTAAATTTTCAAATAAAATTCATTATTCTGAATCACTTATCAGTCCTGAGACTGATAACTTTTCTTGAGTTTCAAACTCTGGTAACGACCTCTCAGAATTTTCGGTCATGAAACGAGGGGGGGGGGGAGTTGTATATTATTATTTAACTTAACACTTTATGGGAATTTACGGTATGTGACTGCGTTACTTTCAATATATCTGGATGGGGTTTTCACCAGCCGGCCTGACTTGGTATACACCGCTGTCAGGTCTGTAGAGTTATCACTAGTTGCGGGTCTTTGGTGGGTTATTTCGGTCTCACTAGGTGGCGGCAGCGATATATCGACGGGTCGTGGTGGAGGCTGTGCTGATGATGTTGGAGCCTGCTGCCGGGTGTTGGGCGGTTCTGTGTTTGTCGCGAGCGGTGTCGGACGGATGTGGGACCGGTTCCTCCTGAGACACGCTCCGTTTTGGGCTTCCACAATGTATGATTGGGGTTCTTCTGACTTACGTACCACTCTGCCTGGCACCCATGTGTGGCAGGCCTTGTCGAATATTCGGACTGGTTGTTCGGGTTGGAGGTCTGTGAAGTGCCGTTGTGTCCGATTTGGTCCCAGGCGGTCCTGGAGGTGGTTGCGGGTCGTGATGTGTGCGAGATGTGGTTCGTATCTGCCTGGTAGGTCAGTGGTCACATGGCGACCAAACATGAGCTCTGCGGGGCTGGTTGTCTTATTGTCGATCGGGGTGGCCCGTAAGTGGAGTAATGCAGTATGCATATCACCGCCTGTCTCAAGGCATTTTTTGATAATCGCCTTGCATGTTCCAACTGCGCGCTCCGCGAGGCCATTGGACTGAGGGTAATGTGGGCTTGATGTGATGTGCTCAATACCCCAGGCTTTTGTGAAATCCCTCATGGCTGCTCCCGTGTATTGAGGTCCGTTGTCTGAGACCAGGGTTTTGGGGCATCCGAACAGCGAACACAGGAATTTGAGGTGGTTGGCCACACTTTCAGATGACAGGTTTTTTAGTTCGGTGACTATCGGGAATTTTGTGAAATAATCAGTTGTGATCAGATATGTCTTGTGGCCAATTTGGAAGATGTCCGAAGCGACTTTGAACCAGGGCATTGGGGGAATGTCATGATGCGTGGTTTCACTAGGACTTTGCTGGGGCTGGTACTTCTGGCATATGTCACATGCCCTGACCTTGTCCTCTATATCCTTTGCAATGTTGGGCCAGAATACACACTCCCGTGCCAGGGCTTGTGTTTTTGTGATCCCTTGGTGGGACCGGTGGAGCTGGTCCAATACCCGGCCTCTGACCTCTTTGGGGATGATAACTTGTCGCCCTTTGAATATGACTCCGTCTTCCACAGCAAGGCATTCTCTGTATGAGAAAAACTGGCGGATATCGGGGTGACAGCCTTTTACTGAGGTAGGCCAACCCTCGATGATAGTATGCTTGAGAGTGCGCAGCACTGGGTCGGTGTCAGACCTATGGCGGACCTCTTCCAAAATCTGGGGACCAAATTTTATGAGTGCAACTGATATCACGTCGATATCATCTAGTTCCAGTCCGTCCACTCGTGTATCCAAAGGGATTTCCTTGTCATTTTGTGGGTTAGGAAGGCGTGATAGGGCGTCGGAGAGTACAAGGGTTCGTCCTTCCTTGTACTTGACCCTCATGTCATACCCCTGCAGTTTCAAGAAGAGACGTTGTAGTCTAGGTGGGGCACTGATAAGTGGCTTCTCCCAGATATTAACGAGGGGTTTGTGGTCAGTGACAGCTTCGAAGTCTCTTCCGTATAGGTAGGTATGAAATCGTTGCACACCGTGTACTAGTCCAAGGGCCTCTCGCTCAATATTGCTGTAATTTGCCTGCGTTGGTGTCAGGGCTTTGCTGGCGAAGGCTATTACCTTCCCGTCTTGGATGAGGGCCGCCCCGAGGCCTTTTTGCGATGCATCGACTTCAAGAGTCACGGGTCGAGTTGGGTCATAGTAAGACAGCGTGCTTGATGGTGCTATTTGGCGTTTCAGGTGTTGATAGGTGGATTCATGGTCTTCTTCCCATTGGAAGGGCACATCTTCCTTGATCAGATCTCGAAGTCTTTGTGACTGAGCTGAGTAATGTGGTACATAGGGGCTGAGGTAAGTCATTACTCCCAGAAATCTCTGTAGTTCCTCTTTATTGGAGGGTGACGGCATGCTATGCAGGTCGTGTACCTTTGACGGGTCTGGCATCATGCCCTTGCTGGTATAGCGTGTTCCGAAAAACTCGATTTCTGGTTTTGAAATGGAGCATTTCTTCGAGTTTAGGCTGAGTCCGTGTTGGGCTGCACGCTGCATGAACCCCATCAGGTTTTTGTCGTGTTCCGACTGGTCTTTCCCACATATTGCCACGTCATCAGCGATGCCAACAACACCTGGGAGATTCTCGATGATGGAGTCCATCCTGGCTTGAAATATGTCCTGGCTTACATTCAGCCCGAATGGTAGCCTTGTCCAACAATACCGGCCGTGTGGTGTTCGGAATGTTGTCAGTAGTTGTGAGTCCTCATGTAGCGGTATACTCCAGTAGCCTGCTTTGGCGTCTAGCTTGGAGAACACTTTCGCTTTGGAGAATACCGGGTTGATCTCTTCTAGAGTGGGAATCTTGTGGGGACATCTTTTGAGGTTTTGGTTGAGCCGCTTGGGGTCCAGGCAGATCCGTAGGCTTCCATCGGGTTTTGTGACATACACAAGGCTGCTACACCAGTCTGTGTGTGCCGTTACGCGTCTGATAACCCCCTCTTTCTCCATAGTGTCAAGCTCGGACTTGATGCGGGGCTTCAGGTGGATACTCACCTTACGGGGCGGATCACAGAAAGGTATCGCGTCATCCTTGAGGTGGAGCATCGCGGGCTCTTTTAGTTTGCCGATACAGTCAAACTGTGCTGGGAATTGTGCTTTTAGTTGTTCGACTGACCTAATAGGGCCTTGTTGGCTTGGTTGCTCAGGTATTCCAGTAACGTCGTTGACATTAATATCCACAATACCGAGTTTTTGGCATGAGGGAAGGCCAAGTATGGCTGGACCAGACACATCAACCACGAAGAACTTTTCTTGCGAGAATGCTGGGTTGCTGAGTTTGCGGACGCTGAGCATTAGTGACCCTAGGCAGGGAATATTGTCGCCACTGTATGATGTTAGTCTTACTGATGGTTCTGGGGATAGTACGAGGCTGGTGGGTGCATCACCAAACATTTGCTTGTATGTCCGCAAGGGCAGCGTATTGCCACCGGAACCTGTGTCGATTTTGAGTTTCAGGGGCCCATAGGCTGGGGGGTTTTCATGCTTGACCATGAGCTTTGAGAATGCTTCTCGTTTCAGTGCCACTCCTATGTCGGATATCGTTATCATGTCGAAGTTTGGCATATAATCTGTTTCTTCATCAAGATTAGGGTTTTCATTAACCATGACTTCGTGTTGCCTGTGGTTAGGAGCCCGATTCGGCCGTCGGTAGGAGCGCCCTCCTGTCTTGCTCTGACGTTGTGTCTGTTGCATGTTGTCTCCTGGCATTGTTCTGCCTCCATCAGTTTTGCGGCACATCTTTTTCCAGTGCCCCTTGATGCCACAACCACTGCATCTGTCATTGTAAGCGGGGCATGACCTTATGGGATGGCTAAGCCCACAGTTCCAGCAGGGGTTGTCCGTGGTTTGTAGTTTGTTCCGTGGCTCGTTGCTTTCCCTTCGAATTGCATCCACGTTGGTATGGCTTGTACTTGTGTTCTCAGAGCTCATCTGTATGGAGCGTAATGATGCCGTGGAGGCCGCAATGGCCTCGTATTCCCGACCTCTCTCTAGAACGTTGCTCACAGCATAGCCCTTCGGTTTAGTTAGGAGTTCTTTCCGAAATTCTTCGAATTGTGTTCGTAGTATGGTCATTTCGATAAGTCGTTCGTTGAGTTCTCTGTCTTCAAACTCGCACTTTGTCGCTTTTTCACGGAGTCTGGCCAGGAATTGACTGATTGTTTCAGCAGGTTTCTGTTTGGTATTTGCAAATTCGAGGCGGTGAACTCTGAAATTTATTTTGACCGTTGCATCAACCTCACTTTCAATAAGCCTCCATATGTTCTGCGGCACACGTTGCTCCTGTTCAGTGAGGCCGCTCGCCAAGATACGCCTCATGCCCTCATCGCCGAGGGCAATTTTGATTTTAGTTGCTTGCTTACTTGGGTCTGTGACTTCCTGGTCTTCGAGGTATAAGTTCATGCGCGCCTTGAATGCACGAAATGACTCGGCCAGGGGCTGGTGAGCCCAGTCCATACTTGGGCATTTAGGCTGGGCCATGATTGGATTTGGTTTCGAGTGTTACACAATAGATAGATAGTGATTGGATTAATAACACAGTTTACGGTTCACAAAAAGAGATATATAATAAAGAGTATGGAAATCACTACAAAAATTTGTCACTGGTAGTCGGCATGGTTTTCAGTTTTGTTTACACTGCTGAATGTACGTCGTTGTTTGGCTCATTTTGTGAAGTAGTGCGCGGATAACAATGGCCAAAATACTTGTAAGTAATCTATTCACAACTTTCTTCACAATTCTCACTGTAATCACGGTGCATTAATGTCCATTCTATGCCATATTCTGACGATATAAGTTATGTACGGTTGTTATCTGGGCCGGTATGACAGTCTTTGTTTAGTTGCCGTTGGGTGAAAATGGCGTCATCTGCGGCCGCTGGTAATAAACTTGGGCTGATTATGAGTCCTCTTCTCAGTTATTACGGACAGGAGAGGTATGTAAAGTGTCTCTATGGTCCGGGTTTGTTGATGGAATGGCGTGGGTTGCGTTACCACGCTGCCACCATGATATAATATGCAAGAGGTTGCAGTGATTAAAAGACAGGTCTTGATGGCTTGGGTGCTAGGTAGAGACTGCCCTTTATTCATAGCTACATGGGACTACATGATACCACACCCTTGACTAACGTTATATGAATTTACTAAAAGATTTTAAAAGCCTCATATCGATTTAGATGGCAGATTTATATTCATATACTGTACAACCTAAGATAATAAAATCTATATTTCAGTAATCTAAACTGAGAAAAGTTTCATCAAAGACCAATTTCTTAAAATTACTCCTGTTATGTGTGCATGAAAGGCCTAACTTTTAGTAAAAGGTTTATCCAAACCTTTTTTTAATATAAAATTTACACATAAGTTAATGCCGAATAGTTTCTGAATGAAAAAATGTCAAATTCTACAGATCCTCACATGTTATCTAATTTGATATTGGACTTCTCCAATTTTCAACTCCCTTTAATCATGAAATCTACTAAATGAATTACCTAATAATGTATAGTGATATGTTGTACTACTGTCAACCAAAATTCATAACCTAACTGTAAAAGGATTGATATTTCATTTTAAAGATGACATGAGAACTCAGTTTGATTTTGGAATCTAGAATATTCTAAAGTTCTTTAGATATGATTCTGCATTAATTAATTATTACTGATATTCTAATGACATGTAAGAAAAAGAAATAGACATGTGGTGGACACATACTGAGAATGACAGATATTAGAGGAACCAATAACAGAATGGGTCCCTAGAGATTACAAAAGAACCAAGGGAAGGAAGAGAAGATGATGGATGGATTGACAAACTAAGAAAATTTGTGAATATAAACTGGCATAGAAAGACCATAAACAGATGTGAATACAAGGACATGTCTGAGGACTTTATTCTGTAGGGGATTAGTTATGACTGACGATGATTACTGATAACAAATGTCTTATAATTCTATATTACTACTCAATCAATGCCTTAAAGACATACCCATACGGTATATTTACAAGATATGGGAAGCATTACTGTAAGTATTCTATGTGGAACATTGTGTAATACTAGGTGTCTAACTTACAAACTTAATCGGTTCCAAGTAGTTTGTAAGTCGATTTTTTAAAAATTTTGGCCTAGGGTAGGCCTAACATGAATCCCATGCCTATGAATTCCAGCTACAAAAATCAACAAATAGTCGGGTTTCATATGAAATCGATACTATGTTATTACAAATGACGTTATGCTTACTGTATTAAATGATATAATGCTGTTTTATTATAATATCTTTATCTTATCTTTGTTATTTTCCGTTGGATTTGTGCTTATATCTCCAAAGATTTTCAATTTGAGGACCTTCTGTATCTATAAAATAAAAGGAAGACTGTCTTTACTACAATCATGCAGAAAACAGGAGGACACTTCTTACCTGGAATGCACAATGGAACCCACAGAAAGTAGCCCCTGAAGCTCCTACTGCGATACAAATAAGGGCAACAGCAAGTCGGCCATTACAACCTGCCCAAGGCACGAGCAACACAGACACCATTGGAATATAATTACCTGCCAAAGAAATAATATAACACTGTATTCTACTATTCTGAATTTAAAGAATATGAGGGATACTGTCACTAGAGCATTCCTCCTTGCCATGCAGTAATTACTGTATATTATTTTAATGAAACTTCCTGGAATTCATGAGCTATTAATTTTTGTTTATAAATAGTTTCCAGAACTAGACCAAGGGCATTGTAATCGTGCTTAGTATTGAAGAGTTAGACTAGTTTTTATATTGAGTACTGCAATGGTGTAATATATCAACAGAAAGATAACTGTTCCTCTCAGTTTTATTTGGTTGACTATTAGTTGAAACTGCTATTTTATTTTACACAGTAATTCAACTCTGTTAGTAAACTATTTTTCATATAGGTTTCATGTCAATTACACTTTAGGGAGGTTACTTAAAGATAGTGTGAAATTTTAATTTTGATTGGTAATAAAAGTGGGTCAGGTAGTGCCTTCTTTGGAAGGGAATATAGAGGAGTCTGAAGTTGTAAAATTCTATGAGGCTGTAGCTTCTACAGTGAGATATGGTTCGTTTTGTATTCTATTCGATAACAGAAAACCGTTCATGTCAGATTTGTGAGAACTAGGATTTTCAACCACTTGTTCTGGATAAGCTTTCACACTCCAAGAATGCAGCAAACATCAAAATTTCCACAAATGGCATTTCTACCAGGATGAACAAATCCTTAATTGAGTGGCAAAATAAAAATAGCCTACTGACTATAAACTACTACACAAAACAAAGTATTGTGAAGGTGGCAAACTAGTTTCAGAAATTTTTAAAACAAGGTATATATAAAATCAATATGACAAAATAAAAAATTATAGTCTGAACTTTGTATGAACACAAATCATGTAATAAGGATATAGGAGTCCTTGGTAGCCTTAAATCTACAACCTCTTACTAAGTACTTGTAAATATTCAACCTCTAGAAAATTGGATGTTAATAATATGAAAACTTTCAAAGAAATTAACTCAATAGCCAAGATTTTGAAATCCATTTGCTTAAATGATAAATAAGATAAGAAAAAAGTATGAATGATAAAATATTCATTTGACTAAACCATTAAAAGGTTTCAAGTAATTAAAATATAAACCCAATTCTTCTCCCACTGAAGGAAGATGATAAATGACAATGACTTGAGACCCTTCACACAAAGACCAGAACTTTATACAACTTTTTAAAAATGCTTTCAAGATTAAATCTGCATCTTTATTATGTAGTTTCAAGCCTTACGTGGTACTGTGAGTTTAAATATAAAAACAGTGATAGCCATATCTACACACTAAAATGTTTAGATAGAGTATGAGTTTTCACACAAAATAACACACATCATTACAAACAACTACAAATTATTATTATCATTACTGTACTTACTAAGCAATATCCCTAATTGGAAAAGCAGGATGCTATAAGCCGTAGGGCTTATAGCTAATTACAGATTTACTTCAATCTTAAACAAATTCATTTTAGTTATGCTAGATCTGAGCTTTCCACAGCATGAGTTTCAATTTGAAGTGACCCTAAAAGAGAGGACGAGAAAGTTAATTTGACACAAAGTAATCAGGTGGCCTCTTTCTTCAGGGCAAAACTAACAACAGTACAACTTATTCTTGGTTTACTAAACCAATTTATTTAAGTTATGATTGATCTGAGCTTTGCACAGCATGAGTTTCAATTTGAAATGACCCTAGAAGAGAGAACAAAACAGTTAATTTGAGACAAAGTAATTAACTACCCTTTTTCTTCAGGGCAAACCTAACAACAGTACAACTTATTCTTGATTTACTAAACCAATCCATTCAAGTTATGATTGATCTGAGCTTTGCACAGCATAAGTTTCAATTCGGAGTGACCCTAAAAGAGAGGACAAGTAAGTTAATTTGACACAAAGTAATCAGCTAGCCTCTTTTTTCAGGGCAAAACTAACAACAGTACAACTTATTCTTGGTTTACCTATAGCCATCGCTAGTTGACGAATCTGCCGGGTTGTTAAAACATGCTTCTCTAGAAGATGGTCCATCAATGAAGAGTAAAATAAACTAAAAAGCCACATAAGTAGGTATGGCAATGCAGATACAACACCATTCTGTGAAAAGAAATAGTTTTAAGCAACAAACATGTTTTAACAGGACTGTTTATAAATCATATGAATATTAAGTTTACTTAATACTTTATAGTATAATATCTAAAAAGTAGAATATTTTTATTACAAGAAGCCATTTTGTGTGCCAAGAAATCATTCAAGATGCATCAGCCTCTCTTAAAAGGCAGTTATCCATTAGTAGAGTGCATGTTTTGGCAGATCAGAGGGTATATGGCAGCCACAACTGTCATTTTCTTGTTGTATAGTTTCTGAGCAGTGAGGATTTGTAGGGCTGGGAGCTGGAAAATTTCATTAAAAGGTAATACGTTTGTAATAAAAAATTAAATCCGGTTCTAAAAAAATACTGTATATATTTTACATCACAAACCTATACTGTACAGTAGTAACTACTCAATTTCCCGTATGTTTAGAGTCTGGCGTTCTGATACGTAATAAAATCTGATTAGCAGCAAAGGCACGAAAAGCCAGCCTATACACAAGTCAAAATTTTCAATGTAATACTACAGCTAGCAGTAATTACAAATTTTAGAGATTCATCAGCAAAATGCATCATGTCTGAAAGGCAGCCTACCCAAACGAACCTTAATAATGAAGCTGGTAAGTAGAAAAAAAATGGTCTTGAATATAATCTTATGGAGGAGGGATCAAGATACTAAAAAAACCCTAAATTGAATAAGAAGAGTATTTTTTACACAAAAAGTTCTGACACCTATCTTACAACTGAGACCTATTAGGGAATGATGTTGGTTGAAAGCTCTGTACAGCCAAGTGTTGCCTCAGGGTGTTACTAATACAGTATGAAACAGGCTCACTGATTCCATATATGTCACTGTACTGTATAGAACAGAATTTAAATCTTAAAAATTACACCAAACCAAGGGTCCTCTCATAGAGTACACTAGGTAAACATTCAGTGGATTAGAATCCCACATGGCAAGTCAGGTCTATTGATGGCTCAGCAATCAACAACTTTCGAATTCATTAAAATACAAGCTCAGCTCAGTCTGGTAAAAATAAAACTTCAGCAGAATTTGTCGAGTTATTTGGTAAAATAGCCAAAATGATATTTTCACAATAAAATAAATTTTTGAATATACTTACCCGCTGGTTATATAATAGCCTAAGTCCCCGACGCCTCGCAGAAAATTCAAAATCTCTTGCGCAGCTTAGCGCATATAAACCAGGTGTACCCCAGCGCCCTCGCGGTACCACAGGTAGAACTATCCTCAACCAATTCAGATTTTCCATGCCCCATGGTCTCTAGAGGGGAGTAGGGTGGGTCTAAATCTTATATAACCAGCGGGTAAGTATATTCAAAAATTTATTTTATTATGAAAATATAATTTTTAAATATAAAACTTACCCGCTGGTTATATAATAGCTGATTGACACCCATTGGTGGCGGGTCAGAGACAGCTGCATAATTGGAAATTCACTTAGGAGTTACTGTACATAAACAACTTAAGTGGTTCTAACCTGATAAGGAAGCTGACAGCAATGCTTTGCCTCATTTTGTCTGCTATCCTTAGGAGATCCAGTGATCCACTCGGGGCTGATGATCTCTAGGAGCTGTCAAACGGTACAACCACCTATAACATGACAGGACCTCAACTAATACCCTTGTTCCGGGCGCTCTCTAGGAACAAAATGACCACCTGACTAGGTCAAAGATTGCTGAAGATTGCCGACCAATCTTCACGTACAATCATAAAAATATATATAACAGTTCCAAGAGAAGAACAGGGGTACTAGGAATTTAGGGAAATGTAGTGGAGAATGTTTCACCTACTACTGCACTCGTTGCAAGTGATCCCAAACCGTAGACGTCTTCATAGAGACTGGACACGGTAAAAGTAAAGCAAGACGAATACAGGATTACCCCTTCACAAGACTGCATATGCGATGCTTGCAGAGAACAGTTTAGTTTAAAAATTACAGAAGTTTCTACAGCTCCAACTTCGTGAGTCTTTACCCTTTCAACGTCTTATGATCTGTCACCCAACCGTGTGGAAGAACCTTTGTAATCAAAGTCTATACGAGATGACAGAATGTTTAGACATGGATAGCGCAGGCTTCTTGACCATGCACCTAAGAGTTATGAATAGACTCTTAACTTCTTTGTTCTTGTCCCAATAATACTTCATCGTTTTAATCGGGCAAAAAACTCTTCTCAGCCCATCACAAACCAAATTCGAGAGATTTAGGCTATGGATGAGAAAGATGTTTATTAATAACCAAGAATCCAGGTTGCAAGGTACGTATGGCTCAACCAATGTGAAGTACATGTTCTTGCTAAAAGAGTGAACTTCACTGACTCTCAACTATGGTAGACTTACTCAGAAAGTCTCCAAAGTTAGGCCTTAAAAAGAAACCAAGTGCAAAGGGTCGGATCTGTCACTACCGCGAAGCTCCAGAAACGAACCCTGAATTTCAGACTGGAGCATCTTGCTGACGCCTCCAAGTCCTCTCAAATGATCTGAGATGATCTAAAAAGTCTCTATTCGATAGATCCAATCTTCTGCGTCTGAAGACAGATGCCCGCATACTCCTGTACCCTTTGATGGTCGAGGAGGGAAGAAAATGTGTTTTCTTCTAAGGTCAAAGAAAAAATAGACCACTTGTGTTAGAGTTACCTAATGAAGAGCAGGCTCTAGCTCTACACCACTCCATAAAGCACTCTAATTGGGCTGGAAAACCTTGAGGCAAACGTCCTTTGTACAAGCGAAAGCCTCAGCTGTCTCCTTCGAACAACCCTCTAGATCTTAGGGGTTTTCCAAAATACTGGAGGCAGCTAGACCTAAAGCTTGATGGTTTAACATAAAACGTTCGTGATCCTAACACGGGGAAAAGGACTAAAGACATGCTTCCAGCATGGTCCCAGCATGAGTCCAGAACGGTTCCAGCATGCTGCCTACACTCAACATGTCATGAGAGAGAACCGGGATCTAGAACCACCTCCCAAAACTCGTCCATATCGGTCGCAAGAAACCGATATTAAAGCTAGGCGTTGAAAAGAAGCGTCAACCACGTGAACCTCATGCTGTGAGGTTAAGACCTGATTCGTGTGTAATCAGCAAGTGTTCAACAAACTTAAAAGCCAAAGCTTGACAAGAGGGAGCGTTAGCTGCGAGGCTAGAGAGACGCGAAGGAGAGACAATAATCTGGCTAAACTGCTGTGAGAACAAGACTTGACTGTATGCGTCTAGCATGCGACCATAATGTCGCATGTGGTTGCATTTCCGTAAGGTGTCAGCGTGCTGAATGCGTTCACCTTGTCGTGTGGGTACAGCGCTGTGTGTGCCCGGCTTGATGTAAATCTACAGCGTGCAGCGTGGAGACGACAGCACCGCGTCCGGTCATTGACGGAAAGACGGAATTGATAGCCGAGAGTTGTCCACGTGTAGGATGCGTACGCATGAGTGATAAGTCACGCGTCCCGCAGACCGCGAAAATGGGACAACTTGTTGAAAGGATCAACTTTGACTGTTAGCGTCCAACATACGACCAGACTGGCGTCTGCGTCTGGGACTGCGTGAGGGAGAGACCAGAACTTGCGTCTGTGTCTGCACGACGTCTGCCGTAAGAGAGAGACCAGACTGCTACAAGCACTCGCTCTAACGCTTCTCGTAACACGAGCATATCTCCGCAAGGAAGCATTACTAAGCATAGGAGAACTATGCCTTCTGACACTAATCGGAAAACCATTTCTTTGATCTATGGTAGTCCTTAGACTCTTTAGGAGAAAATTTTCTACCCCCCGAGAATCGTAAACGCTAAACACAGATGAAATAGACCTCTTTAAGCTCAGACCAAATCTACACTCGCGGGGTAGCGAGTGCGCCAACTCAAGCGTGGGCGAAGGCCGGGAGAAAGCATCAACCGAAGTCCTGTGAGCAACCTGGGAGAGTCCCTATGACATTTCAAGCGTGCCTTGTGCGCGAACTGAACATATCTAATGCTGTGAGATACCGTCAACAGTAGTCGCTAGACCTCAGAAGAAAGTAATAGACCTTTCTCCAAACTGGGGAAGGAGAAGAAGTGTGAACAGAAGCAAACTGAGCACCTTTTCCCCCGAAGAACTACGTGTCTTACACGATTCAGGTGCTGACACGTCGCCTTCTTCCGAAAAAAAAAACTTCCGGTGAACGTTAGATACTGCAGGATATATGTGACTTGGCTGACTTCCGCTTCTCTCGCGGAAGAAAAAACACACTCGATTGCTTCCTGTTCACGCATCAAAACCCGACTGCTGCGAAGGTAAGTTCTGTTCGCGTGTATACATGACGAGTAACTACCTAGTCTGGTAAACAGGGAAAACGTAGAATGTTATTCTCGTCAGGGAACTGCATTCTAATATGCAGAAAACAGTTACAAGATCCATGATACCATCGTGATGACGATCTGATCGCTTCAAGACATTCCAACTCCTCTCTTTTCAAGATACTGTGTCACATGGTTGTGATGTCATAGCTCGCCAATCATAGGCGAAGAAAAGAGCATTACCTCATCATTCCAAAGTGGAGAGAGACCGTCTTGGACTGCATCAACAATATCGCTTGGCGGAACAGACGTTTAATGCACAAGGTCCGCGAAGAACCTCAGCCTACCGACCTTCCTTCTCCCAAGGATTGGAACGTAAATTAGAGATATAGGACTAGGGGCAAGGTGAAAACGAACAAACACCTCCTCCAGAGCACTGTGCTATGTTTACGAGTCACTAACAAGAACGGTTTAAAAACATAAAACATTAAACCATAAAAGATCTGCCCGTGGTGGGAGATATACTTTAACAATCTATTCTCATAAAGGCCTTAATGCCCTTTCTGTTGTAGCAGCTGCAAGCACTGTATCATCTCTACAGTAAGCTTTGTTATTTTCCTGAGAATGATTTAATGTTAATTCATTACTTTATTTTACCATTAATTTACTAGGCCATCGTTCCCTAAAGGAGCCCTTTGGGTTAAAGCATCTTGCTTTCCCAAATAGGGTTGTAGCTGGCTTGTAATACAAATAAAACAAAATAAATAGCGACACCATCAACTCAACTAGCGAAAACTCTGAAGTCGAAACGAGGAGCAGCAGGTAAAAAAAAAATGAGGGAAACTCTTTAGAAAAATTCTCATGAGTTTCTGAAAGTTATTCTGTTCCTTTTACAATCTCTATCCTAGGAAGAGAAGTCTTGATTCTTAGGAATCCACTCCTCATGATTCTGAATTCGGACCTCAATACTTAGAGGTTTAATTCTAGTTCTCACAACCAAGAGTTAGCCCAGCAGGCCTTGGACCGAGAATATAATATCTTTCTAGTTAAGATTTATTTCTTAATATAGCACCTGGAGCAACAATAACTAAACACTAGACGTTTATGGTCAGGTAGACATCAAAGTCTATAGTAATAGGTAGCGAAGCGACCACCCCGACGCTAAAGCGTCCACACTGATGCTGAAGCGTCCACACTGGTGCTGAAGCATCCATACTGACGCTGTGTCGTCCATACTGACACTGAAAGCGTCTACACTGACGGAGAAGCGTCCACACTGACGCTGAAGCGTCCATACTGACGCTGAAGCGTCCACACTGACGTGGCGCTTCGCTCCATTCCGTCGACGTTCCGTTTCCGTTGCCGCACCGTTCCGATGACGCTTCGCCGGCTCTGCTGCCTGGCGAACGTTGGCGCGTCTGTATAGACTAATACTAGGTGCTATGATCCGTCGGTTTGAGTCGAGCATTCGAAGTAAAGCATCCACTTTCCCCCACCATTGAACATTGCGGTAGGTAGACCGCCTATGCGACAATGAGTTCACACCGTTAAAGACACGACGCCTGTGCGTCCGTGTCAAAGACCGGAATCGAGACACCCAACCGCACTATTAACGGCAGGCAGAAAAGACTGCATAAACGAAGATAGATGCTGTTTCATGCCTAACTACAAAGATCAAGGATCAATCTTAGGCGAAACGTATTCAGCATTATCTTCGTCGATCCATAGCCCTAGCCACTGTCGAGAGACGACACCCATCAGGTGGGGTGGCGGCACTGCGTCTGCGCCGCATGAAACGTAATACACGCAGAACGAAAGTAATTTTGTTTTCAGCTTAGCGCCTATGAAAACACTAACACCTCGCTTTATCTATAGCGAGGGTGAGCGTTCTGGTGGTCGACAGAAAACACTCGAGAGGACTTCAGTTCGGGTCTAAAAGACTGTAACGCCTGGTTACCCTCTCGATTCCTTTCGCCGTTTGACTTAACTTCTCCACTGGGTCCAGGAGCTTGACAGAGGTCTAAGGCTAGGATAACGACAGGTCCGAATAGAAGCACTTCTCCACTGAATAAAATTCACTGCACAATTTATCACTAAAAAATTTGCACTTTACTCTTTGGCACAAAGATAATTTCAGAATTACCTAAAAGACAAAGTATACACTCTCTCAAAGGAAATGAACTCCGTAGGGAGTGACTTATAATTCTGTCACTGGACAATTGTTTGAATGGGAAAGCAAAAGTACCGAATCCCATATAAATGTAACAAAATATTAAATATAAAAAATTACCTTAATAGATATAATATCTATACATTAAAATAAACCCTTAAATTAAGGGGTTCCAATAAAAGATGAATCATCACTCGCATCATTGGAACATCTACAAATAATATACGAACAATTTTAGTATTCCGAAAACCACCAAAGCAACAACGATACATAGAATCGTGCGCTACGACGAATGTAAAGAATACTGCATCGTATAAAATCAACTGAAGTGTAACTTCCTTTAATCTCTAACTAAGGAAAAATACTGAAAGGACCAATTAATTGCAAAATAAAATGTTCCTTTTATAAAGTACAATTAAAAACTTGAGAAGTAAGAAGAAAGTACTATTCATAAAATCGCTACAATATATGTAACATCGTAACGATACTGATTACTGTAACAAAAATAAACTGAACGGTAGTTAATCTTTGCAAACAGATCAAAGATTATCTAAAGAAAAATATTAAAAGGATAAAATTTTCTCAAAATAATTCCTTTAATTCAATTTATAACTTAAAACTCTAAAAGCAAAATCACTTATATTCTTAAAAGGCAAGACAGACTTTTAGCCTACGCAAGAGGCTGTGACGTCATCCATGGACGAAATGTTTACATTTCGCCCCTATGCTTTCGTGAGGTTTAAAATAGGTTGGAAAACCTTCCAACCCTACCTTTTAAGTTAAAACACGTGATCACAGATCAAATAAAACAAATATGCGAAAGCCAAAACTCAAAAACGTTAATACATCACCAAATAACGTCCAAACAGAGTAAGAAAACGAGAGAATTTCCAATAGTTCAGCCAGCTATGGCAGCAGAGAAAAACTGAATTGGTTGAGGATAGTTCTACCTGTGGTACCGCGAGGGCGCTGGGGTACACCTGGTTTATATGCGCTAAGCTGCGCAAGAGATTTTGAATTTTCTGCCGAGGCGTCGGGGACTTAGGCTATTATATAACCAGCGGGTAAGTTTTATATTTAAAAACTTGTATTAACCAAAATGCGACCCACGTATGCCTGTTTTGGCTATACACAAAGCAAAGCATATCAGTCTCACCGTAGTCATTTCTATATAATTGCAAGTGCACATAAGTCTCTGTGGGTCCTAAGAATGTTAGAATAAAAGCCAATCAACAAGAAAAAGAGCTGAAACCTCTATCAAAGCTTTAAATATAGGTACAGTAGGTCACTTGGTTACAGCGGTTTTGATTTACTAAATTTTCTACAGCTTCTTCCTCACCGTTATTCCTGTACTGTATTAAGGGGTAGGTTGTCTGATACACCCTCTCCAATGGTTTCGATCAAAGGCATCCTCTCCCACCAAACCTCTTCTCTACATATCATCCTTCACCTTATCTCGCCATCTAATTCTTTGCCTCCCTCTCGATATACTCCCCCTTACAGGTCCCTCTAAAGTCCTCCTCACTCCCTCCCCACCATCCATCTTTAATACGCAGCTCGCCTAAAAGAATTGTATAATTTTCCTTGTTACTGTTCATTTCATCATTCTAATTTGTTTTCCATGTTCTTTTTTTTTTTTCCCTAGCTAGGTTTTCATATCATAAAATGTGTTTCTTTTCCTACATTATGATTTTGCAACTGAATTAGCATAGATGTGTGACTTCAATGCTTATGCACAGTACTATACTTAGGTATACTGTATAGTATTCTGACATACATAAAAACTAAGTTACAACACGTAACAATATAAATTGCAAGCTGATCTGTTGAAACCACGTCTAAATGAGTGTTAAAATTCAGTCCTGGAATTTTTTTATAGCTTCGAGAAGAAAAGTAGCCTACATTTGTAGTGATTTATCTCTCTTCCTCCATACCTTCCTCATCTCATCCACCTAAGTTATTAGCTCCTCTAAGTACAAGTAAAGTGATGTTAGATATCAAATCATTTAATCTAATTATTATTTTTTTCAATGTTCATTTCTGATTACTTTAATTTACTTTATTCATTTCTAGGCCCAAAAATTACTATCTTTAGAAAATTATAAAACTCATTTGCCATCAGAAGCCTGTATTATAGATTTACATATGATAGATTTATAAAATCCACCATGTACTGAGGAGTGATAGGTGAACGGCAATATAGTGAGGCATTGCTGTATATGAATTAAGAAAAATTCAACAATGCAAATAAAGTAGGTCCTTGGATTATAAAGGAGAGAAATGTTCCTATTAATATGTTTTAACTATAGTTTAGATGTAAGTTGGAGCACACCTAAATACAGTATTGTATATAAGCATCAGTCACTTATGCAAATACAGTAGTACTGTATAGTTATAATCTAGAAAAAGGAAAACAAACAGCTTTATGACATGGAAACATAACTAATACTAAAGAAAACACATGGAAGACAAATATAGAATGATAGAATTAAACAGTAACAGATAGATTATATAATTCCTTTATAGGAGTTATATTTTATCCAAGAAATATTGTAAGTCGAAACCGTTGTAATCAAAACTTACTGAAAAACTAATAATGATTGATGGATTTGTGATAAAACAAAACCAAAACCTTACCTGCTTCATATCATAGTGTTGAATGTTCTTAAGGTACGTTGGAAGTTCAGTCAAGAGGCAATAGAAACCCCAGTTATTTCCCACATGGGTAACTATCACAATTAGAAATGGTGTCGAAGTCAATATGGAGTACCAAGGGACATCTAAGCTCTGTCGAACAAAGAACATATTAGATCACAGCAGTCAATCCGGAATCATAAATATAGAATAAGAAATTTCTTTAAACTTTACCCAAACTAAAGTTTCTAGAAGATACAAAAGGATGAAAATTACATAAGACTTTAATGGATATAATAGTCTGTCATAAAAAATAAAAAGCATCATTATACTATGTCATAAAGCATGGTGTAAAACACTAAAAAACATCATTTGTAACTTGTGAAACAAACTGTAACTTTATGTTTGCTAGAATATTCCTTGGAAAATGTATACATGCTTTACAAGCCTTTTACACTGTCAGGCTTTTGAACCATATTGCATACATATAACAGAGAAGTGTATATGAATAAAATAAGGATTATTTTTCATGTAGGAACACAGTCATACTAACTGATGGTGGGATATATATAATTCTTTAAAAACAAATATGTAAAATTCGTAGATAATTTGTATTTTTCCTAACTATACAAACCTTAGCTATTTAATATGGGTAATTACTTTCAGAGTAGCTGAAATGACAAGCCATTAGATTTTTAACGAGGGTTTACTACCCCACCGCTAGTTAGCGGGGGGTAGGGAGGGTAGCTTGCTACCCCATCCCCCTCACACACACCTGTGGTTTAGCTCACTTTACTTAGAGGTAGGACTTTCACGGGGGACAGGGCTGGCGGGCAAGTTTGATTAAATAGCTAAGGTTTGTATAGTAAGGGAAAATACAAATTATCTATGAATTTGTCATTTGTTCCGTAACTGAAATACAAACCACGCTTTCTAATATGGGTGACTCACCCCTTAAGAAGGGTGGCAAGTCCCAGCCATTACTGGCTTTGGCTTTTGCCTGGGGACTCAACATTTGAGTGTGTCAGTACTCAGTAATAAGGAGTCCCTGCACCTCGCTAGCATCTTGCTGTGCCAGTGCTGCGGCCTACATAAGCTGTGTGTGAAGGTATGCAGTGTGACACGTCCTAGGAAGTTGACCTGGAGTTCTTTAGATGGAACTCAAGGCTAGGACTCTCCCAGTATGGGGACGTGACAGTATTAACTTAATACTAGGAACACAAGGAAGCATGGTTTACCTGCAGTGTTTTAAGGTCAGCTATGCAGTGAACCCAGGATGCTGCTTTCCCCAAGAGAGGGGAGGATGAAGAAAAGAATAAGGGCCAGTCAAACCTTTTCATTCATGCAGACTAAGTCTGGGTAACAATGCCCTCAACCTTCTGCTACTTGTCCATTAAGGAGCCTGAGGTTTAGACCAGCTGTTGTGCAGCCACCACAGGGCCGATAGAGAACGTATCGAGTCTCCTGTGTGTCACATCTTGCAGGTAGTGGGCTGTGAAGGTCGTCTGACGCTTCCACACCCCAGCTTGCAGGACCTGCGTCTGAATAGTTCTTCTTGAAGGCCAGGGACGTAACTAAGCCCCTGACATCATGTGTTCTAGGGAGGAGGGTCAGGATTCAAGGATAGGTGTATTACCTTGTGAATCCAGGCCGAGATGGTATTCTTGGTGACCCTCCTCTTCGTCTTCCCAGTGCTCACAAACAAAGCTTGCACCTGGCGACGAACTGCAGCCGTTCCCTTAAGATAGAGCCTCAGACTCCTTACTGGGCACAGTAGGAGATGGTCTGGGTCATCTGTTACAGAACGAAGACTCGAAACCTGGAAAGAGTCGAACCGAGGGTCCGGCACTCCTGGATTCTGAGTCATGGCAACAAACTCAGGGACGAATCTGAATGTTACCTCCCCCCGTCCCCTTGAATGGGCAACGTCATATGAGAGACCATGAAGTTCCCTGACTTGCTTGGCCGAGGCCAAAGCTAGCAGGAACACTGTCTTCCAAGTAAGGTGGCGATCTGAAGCCTGGCGTAATGGTTCGAAGGGAGGTCTCTTAAGAGACCTGAGAACTCGAACCACGTTCCATGGAGGAGGTCTCACTTCCGACTGAGGGCAGGTAAGTTCATAACTCCGTATGAGTAGGGAAAGTTCCAGCGAGGAAGAAATGTCCACTCCTTTGAGCCTGAAGGCTAGACTTAAGGCTGAGCGATAGCCTTTCACTGCCGAGACTGAAAGGAGCATTTCCTCCCGCAAATACATGAAGAACTCCGCTATTGCTGGAATAGTGGCATCGAGTGGAGAGATACCCCTTCCATGACACCAACCACAGAAGACTCGCCACTTTGCCTGGTAGACCCCTGCGGATGACCTACGCAGGTGTCCAGACATCCTGTTCGCAACTTGCTGCGAAAATCCTCTCTCAGTGAGGAGATGCTGGATAGTCTCCGGGCGTGAAGTCGAAGCGAAGCTACGGCTTTGTGAAAGGTGTTGGCGTGTGGTTGTTTGAGCAGCTCGTGTCGTGGAAGGAGTTCCCTCGGGAGCTCCGTTAGGAGCTGCAGAAGGTCCAGAAACCATTCCGCGTGATGCCATAGCGGAGCTATTAGGGTCATCGAGAGATTGACCGATATTCTGGTCTTGTTGAGCACCCTCCTCATCAGATAGAACAGGGGAAAGGCGTAGACATCGATGTTGTCCCACCGTTGTTGGAAGGCATCTTGCCAGAGAGCCTTGGGATCCGGGACTGGGGAGCAGTGCAGCGTCCGAAAACAACATCAAATTCGGGGGGAGGACGAGAAGATCCACTCCCTTTCGTAGGTTCTCGTCTGCCACCCACCACTGAAGGTCCTTCTGTTCCGCAGAACCCATAGGGATCATAGTGTCCGGGGAATCGTGACCTTGATTCTACCGGGACTTGAGTCGCCACTGGAGAGATCTCATTCTGAGGCGACCATTGGGAACTAGACGGGCCAGGGATGAGAGGTGACCGAGGAGATGTAACCACGATTGGGGTGGAAGTTCTTCTTGTCTGAGGAAAGGCCTCGCGACCTTCCTCAGCCTTGCTATCCTGTCGTCTGATGGGAAGGCTTTGTGGAGACTGGTGTCTATGACCATGCCTAGGCATACCAGTTTCTGAGTGGGCAGCAGAGAGGACTTGAGATTTACCATGATCCCTAGATCTTGGCAAAGTCCCAGAAGTTTGTCTCGGTGACGAAGAAGGGCTGCCTCCGAGTCTGCTAGGATCAGCCAGTCGTCCAGGTAACGGAGGAGACGGATACCGATCCTGTGAGCCCATGAAGATATTAGGGTGAACACTCTGGTGAACACCTGTGGTGCTATGAAGAGACCGAAACACAGCACCTTGAACTGGTAGATCTTGTTGTCTAGGCAAAATCTTACTTCCTTGAATACGGATGGACTGGGATCTGGAAGTACGCGTCCTTCAGGTCCAGTGTGCACATGAAGTCTTGCGGTCTCACTGCAAGTCTGACCGTGTCTGCCGTCTCCATGCTGAACGGGGTCTGCTTGACAAACCTGTTCAGGGCTGAGAGGTCGATGACTGGTCTCCAGCCTCCAGACGCCTTCTTTACAAGAAAGAGGCGACTGAAGAAGCCTGGGGACCCGTCGACAACCGCTTGGAGAGCGTCCTTCTTCAACATGGTCTCGACTTCTGCCCGAAGGGCTTGCCCCCTTGCCGATCCCATGGCAAGGGAGCTCAACGACACTAGATCCGCTGTCAGGGGAGGTAGAGATGTCGTGAACGGGACGCGATATCCCTGACTGATTACTGAAATCGTCCAGGGATCGGCCCCGAGTTGCTGCCACCTTGTCGCGCAACTTTGTAGGCATCCCCCCACTGGTGGACATGCAGGGGGACTGCCAATCCTAGCGTTTACGGCCACGGCCGCTCCCTCTAGGATTCTTTCCTCCCCTAGAGGACTTTCTGCCCTTCTTGTCCTTGACAGGAAAGGGCTTGGACACTTTTGTCTTCGCTGCACCTGCCTTCTTCGTACTCTTGACAGGACATGGTTGCTGGGTAGCTGGAGGTTTGTAGGGCCTCGATGTTAGGGCCGTATGGAGAAGGGAATCCTGGTTGGACTTTCTCCACCTCTCAGCAGCCTGCTCTATGTCCTTAGGCTCAAACAAATTCTTACCGAGGACGGAAGAATGTCTGAGCCTGCAAACGTCAGTACTGGGGACCTTTTGATGGAATCTCTCAGCCACTGCGTCCCGTCGTTTCAAGATAGTGTTAGCCCACAAGCTCGAGACTTTGTGGGCTAGAAACTCGATGGTACGCGTGCCTGAGAGCAAAAAGGTCTCCAAGGCCTTCCTGGTGCTTTCCTTGGACAGGTCCTCAGACCGCACCAGGATGCCCGGAGACCCTAGCCAGATGTCCAGCCACGAAGTAGCCTGCATGGTACACTTCGCTACCTTCTCCTGGCTCAGGATCTCTGTTGCCGAATACGAGACCTGCCGGTTGGAGAGTCTCTCTAGAGGGCCTCCCCCGGTAAGCTCTTCCAGAGAATGGTGCAAAGGAAGAGCTAAACAAGTCTCCTCCAAGATCTCAAAGTACCTCCTCTGATGGACGTGAGGAGGCGGGAGGAGCTTGTTACCGGTGCTGGATCGGCTGGAGGAAGCTAGCTCAGAGAGCTGGCCTTCGACCTTGTCTCTGGCACTCTTAACCCCCTGTGACCAGGGCAAAGCCGCACTGGCCCTCGAGGGTCTCTGAGTACCATAGACTCGGTCCAAGACCGTGTCCTTGCCCTCACGAGGAGGAATCTCTGGATCCAGAAACCCATTGAGACTCCTCATGAGGGTCAGAACTTGCCAGAACTCATGTTCTGACTCCTGCAGCTCTCCTCCTGAAGGGCTGGCAGCCAAGTCTCCTGTTCCCAGAGGCTCTTCCTGGGGGGGACTCGCGGACGTTCTCCGAGGGTTTGGCTGGCTCTTGTCTAATCGGCTCTCTCCAGGGAGGGATACAGGACTCCAGCAGTGATGGTGGAAGGCTCTTGTCAACCCCTACCTGAGAAGACTTCTCGGGGAGAGGTGGGGTTTCCCCCATTGGTGCGATGGGGGAATGACCCGCCTCACCTGACTCCCCAGAGGACGGGAAATCCTCGTCCGCAGGGGAGGGAGAGAAAGTCTGGGGGGGAGAGGGAGCCTTCCTCAAGGACTTCCGAGGAGACAGTTATGCCCTTGGAGAAGTTACCACGGAAGGAACTCCTCTCTTCCTCTTCAGGGGAGACGAAGCCGCCACTGTTTTGTGAGCAAGTTCAGAGAATACAGGCTTAAAAGCCTGCACGAGAGCTCTGACGATGGTACCAAACCAGGGCTGCTGACTGACAGTCGCACTGTCAGTCACTCCCTCTAGAGGGAAGGGGATCGTTTGATCCCTAGGAGGAGTGACCAAACGAGGGTTCGCCTGAAAAGATGCTGAAACAGAAGAAGAAGAGTCCTTGGACCTATCCGGAAACCTTCCCTCCTCCGACGAGTGTGCTGTTCTGCGCTTGCGGGGTGGGGAACGAGATGATGATGACCTGGCCGCGCGATGTCCTGCGGCCTCACGTGTAGGATCGCGCCTAAGATCACTCTGGGGATCACGCTGCAAATCGCGCTGGTGGTCGCGCGATGGGCCCTGCCCTGGGTCGCGCGAGGGAGAATGTTCTCGCGCGCGTGCGCGCGAAGGCGATGATGAGGGCGCGCCTGGGCGCGCGGACGAGCGATGGCGCGTGGGTTATGGCGCGTGCGGGCGAGCGATGGCGCGTGGCGGCCTGAACAGGTAATGACAGGTGCGCGAAGGAGGCTGGATGAGCGCTCGCTCACGCGCCAAGGCAATTGTTTGCGCACACGCGAGTGCGCAGGATCTTGCCGAAGGGCCCGTGAGGGCGAAAACGTTGGGCGCATGTGCGCAGAAGAAATATCTCTAGCGCGTGGCGTGTATCTGGCTGAAGCAGTGGGCGAGGGAGCACTTGTGCAACCTTGTGGGCGCGCGATGGCGCACAGGTGAGTGCTGGCGAGCAGGAGCAACTGAAACTACGCCCAGATCCGGAGATCGTGGGCGTGCCTGGGGCGCAGGAGATCGTGGGCGCGCATCAGGATGCGAGTGCACAGAAATGCGCTGTCGGTTTGGAGAGCGCTGAAGTCCTGGTGAGCGCCTGTGCGCTAACTCAGCAGACTCAAGGGCTGTGCGCTGGCGCGAAGTTGTGCACTGACGCGCAGGTGAGCGCTGACGCGCCATATCAGGAACGACAGCAGTTGTGCGCATGTGCGCAGTCGCGCGTTGAGGCACTGGAGAGCGCTGGAGGTCCAGTGAGCGCCTGAGCGCTATCTCTGGAACTTCCTTTGTGCGCTGACGCGCAGGAGAGCGCTGACGCGTAGGAGAGCGCTGTTGCGCTAAAACAGGAACCAGTGAAGAGCGCTGGTGCGCTATTGCAGGAACTATTGCAGGGGCGCGCTGGCGCGCAGGTGGTTGTGGGCGCTCAGGGGAACCCTGGCGTGTAATAGCAGGATCAACAGCAAGTGCGCGCACGCGCGCAGGTGAGCGCTGGTGCGCTAAGACAGGAACAGCTGCTGCAGGTCGTTGGCGCACAGGGAGTACCTGGCGCTTAAGGGACTGAGACACAATCTTGTGCTCAAGTCCCTTATGCCCCGAAGGGACCGTTGCCTGTTTAATAACAGGGTGTGATGGCGCCCACAGCGCATTGGCAGCCAGGAACAGCGACGGCAGGTCAGCAGGTCTGGAGTGTGGAAGGTCGGCGTGTCCTGTGTAAGGACGACCTTCCACTGAAGGAGATCGCGAACGATCTCCGGAGAGGTCCAAGGAGGTAGCTGGCAGGATAGGAGAACGACGACGAGGTTCTTCTGCGGAGGACTGCGAAGATGACGAGCCGAAGAGGCGCCTCCTAACACCCTTGTGAGGTGAAGGAAGACCTCTACGGCGAAGGGGAAGGTGAGCTTTCCGCCTTATACACCCTCTGGGGGCCGTAGGGTCAGCGAGCTGACCATCAGCAGTCCTCCGAAGAGGAGTCTCTGTGAGTGAATTCCCCCGTGGAGGAGAATCACCGGCAGGAGAGACCGTAGGACTTAGTTCCTCCCTCGAAGGATGTTCGGAGGGGGAAACTAAGCCTTCAGCTACCGCAGCAACATGAGGTGCAGAGGTTTGAGATAACACATCAGAAGCCTCTGTCACAACAACGTCGACGATAGACAGAGGATCGATCTCTGCTACCGTCGGCGACTGTTTGACAGCTGCTCCCAACTTGATCATTTCAAACAGAGCTTCCTTGGAGGGCAAACCCTGTAGCCCCAAGGAAGCCCAAAGCTGTAATAAATCATTATTATTAACAGTCAAAGAAATATCCTCCTCCAGGGGAGAAGGAGGAGCTGCCTCGCTATGGGAGGAACTCCCACTCCCACACCCCGGGATCGGTCAACAGAACTACGGTCTACGCTACCACTCGCCGGCTTCTCGGGAGAAACCGATCGAGTGGGAGCTTCAGAGGAGGTTTGGGCAACGGAGGAAGAGTCCTTGGGATTTTCTCATTTTAAAGAAACCTTTGAAGGAGAAATATCCCGTTTGGACTTCTCCTTCCGGCGCCGAGAACACCTCTCCCACTGGGAGGTAGACCACTCCCTACACTCACCACATACGTTAACAATATCACACCGTTGGCCCCTACAATGAGGACACAAGGTGTGGGAATCCGTGTCGACCGCCGACATAAATGTGCCACAAGGGCGGTCAGGTAAACCAGGACACTTACGCATGATGGCAGAGGCCAACTTCACAAACACTCTGGAAAAAGAAAAAGCAATGAAAGATCAATAATGGCTGATCAACAAAAGCGAGGGTGAAAGCGGACACGTCCGACCGTCACCCAAGCTGATAGCAAAGTGAGCTAAACCACAGGTGTGTGTGTGAGGGGGGGGTAGAAAGCTATCCCTCCCTACCCCCCGCTAACTAGTAAACCCTCATTAAAAATCTAATGGCTCGTCACTTCAGCTATGCTGAAAGTAATTACCCATATTAAATAGCGTGGTTTGTATTTCAGTTACGGAACAAACAATTTTTCATGTAGGTCTATCATTGACTGGGCAAAGTAGCATATCTCTATTATTCATGGCATGGGCCAGGAGTGAAAAAAGGGTTAAAAGTTCAGTAAAACAGTCTTCATTCCTAGAGGTTTGAGTGGTTGTGACAAAATCAAGTGAATATCAGATGTATGGAACGCCAGCTTCCTCCATGAATGACCTTGTTAAAGTGTGCAAACTCATTGGCTCATTGGGAGGATGCTAACACAGGATAAAACTGTTTTTAAAAAACTAGGAAGACACGCTTGAACTTTTCTAGGAAGCTTAATGGTCTTTTTAGGAACTTTCCTTCTCAAAATCTTTGCTTAAATGGCTGAACTTTACCAAAGAAGAAACATGACAAATTTTAAAAGTAATTTGCATTTATCCCATCTATACAAACCTGAGTCCTTTGAAATAAGGCGGCCATTGAAATTGTTAACCATTTATTTATTTCCTTATTTCCTTTCCTCACTGGGCTATTTTTCCCTATTGAAGCCCTTGGGCTTATAGCATCTTGCTTTTTCAACTAGGGTTGTAGCTTGGCTAGTAATAATAATAATAATAAAAATATAGTTAGCGACAGGTGGTGAACACAAGTTACTCTTCTACTTAGTACAGTGGTAACGAGCTAACCTTACATATGCAAGGATAGTTGATTGGGATCTACCTCGGCCCGTGAGTTTAAGCTGCTTACTGGGGAGGTTGACCTTGCCCAGCTGACATTCTGAAGAGCATCTCTTCAGATGAAATTGGAACTGAAACCAGGCACTTTTAAAAACTCTTCACTTTTGACCTTTGGCTCAGGGCTGAGAGGGGTGGTTGAAGCACAAAGTTTAACTTTAAAGGATTCAGGCTCCTATATCTCGGAAAAATACAAATTCCTTTTAAAACCTGTTATTTGTTCCTACACGTGTACAAACCATGCATCCTTTAAAATAGGGACTCTCACATGTTGATGGGTAGGAAGTCACCCTATACCAAAGTGGTTGGTTCTTTTTCTTCCCTAGAATAGGCCAGTCCAAAGTCCAGTACAGAAGTGAGGGATATCACCCCAGCATCCTCCTATCAGTCCATCATAGGGATGAGTAGCCTGATAGTACCTGGCCAGTACTTGGTTATGTACATAGTACTTGGTCGATGAAGGAAACCATCTCTCCTGAAGGCGAGATGTAGTTTCAAATTAAATACCTGGTGCAAAATGGCCAATGGTTAGGTACTCATTCCACCATTCTCCCACTCATGAGGGGAGGGTGGTGTGAGAATTACTACTTATAGATCCAGTCACACATAAAAAGGATGCTCAGAAATGTAGCTTACCTGCATCAATAGACGATCTAGCCTATAATGGTATGAATATTGTATTTCATCCTCAAGTGAAGAGGGAAAGAAGTAAAAGAACCAGTCATTCTACCTTTCCTACATTCACATTCAACACATTACAATAGACAATATAAATCCTGTCTTGGATGGGAGCTGGGCTCGCTACCCAACTTCTAGATCCCCCACCACCCGATCAAAAACAAAAGTCTTGAAAGACTTGTGGGCATACTTCTTACAATAAAAGGCTATGAAGGTTGTTTGGATCCTAAATGCCTTCTTTCGGCATCTAAAGTGAGATCAATACCCCCGACTTTGTGAGCTCAAGTTCTAGCTGGGACCTTGACCCCCTCAAAGGTCAAAGCATATGCTCTTTTACAGTATTGTCTTATGAAGTCAGAGACTGTTATTAATGTTACAAATCTTTAAATCAATTTGTATTTTTCCTAACTATAAAAACCTGAAACATTTAATAAAAGTACTGTACGACTTAAGCGAAGCTGGAACGCCAATTTAAACTTTTAACAAGGTGGTAGTAGCATCTGGCACAGAACGCGCAGGGTGGTTGAGGTAGGTGGTGTAATGTAAGGATCTCATATTTGTAGTTAGGAAAAATACAAAAAGAGTAAAATTTTGTAATTTGCTCCTACACATAACACAAACCTTTGACCTTTAATAGGGAACTCATTATAGGAGGGAGGAATTCCCTAAAACTAATAAGGGTGGCTTACTGAACAGCGAAATGTCAATGCACTTTGGTCTTGGAGAAGAGCAAAAGTGATGGTTCCCATCAACCTCCCACCAACTTGTGCAGGAAAATGTTGCAGGTGTCGGACTAGGTCCCAACCAAGAGACTGGTAGGAGTTCGTAGAAGAAACTTTCTGTAAGGATATGGTGTCTAAATGCACAGTCACTATGAAAAGTGGGTAGTATACATTTTATTCATCCTCCCCCTTGTCTGGGAGGATGTGGGATATGTTTCAGTACAGAACTTGCCCGTAAGGAAAAGTTACTCTGAAGCATCTCAGAAATATCCCAAGAAAGGAGAGGGAGAATTGCAGTCTCGTATGAGATCTAGCGCTGGTAGCAGGTGGCGGCGGAACTCTTCTTCTGACGGAGTACTTGCGTTGTCTAAGGAAAACTAACTTCCTTAGGTTCATGTTGTTGTTATTGTAAGGCCACACAGACAAAGGTATGACAGAAACAGACATGCCACCCAACAGGAACAAGTATGTTGGATAAAGACAGGGAGCACAGAAACTGTCACATAATGATTAGAGTTATCAAGAAACATTGCATAGCTTTTTACATAACAGTTAATGCCTGCAAGTTTCATTACTCTATGATTAAAATTGTTACCAGGAAGCTGTTCTAAAACAAACACACACAAACAGGGGCAAAAATACCCCCTTCCAACTTCGTTGGTGGAGGTAATTACAATTGTGAAGAGCAATCAGACACTGACCCATTCCAAAACAAATTCCATATTACAAGTCTTCCTTGCTTTAGTATTATTACTATTCATGTAGTTGCTGTGGATACGTTACCTTAATGATTAATTTGTAACCTTTTAAGATACATCACTGATATTCAGACATGAGACAAAACAGAAATTTTTGGACATTCTTCAGTGATATCTTCTGTAAATATATAAAGCCTAACAAAAATATAACTTCCTGAGAGTTAAATAATAAATATGACAAATTCGTATACAATTTGTATTTTTCCTAACTATACAAACCTTAGCTATTTAAAGTGGGTAATTACTTTCGGCGTGGCTGAAAGGACGAGCCATTAGAATTTTAACGAGGGTTTACTACCCCCCTTCTAGTTAGCGGGGGGTAGGGAGGGTAGTTAGCTACCCTCCCCCCTCACACACCTGTGTGGTAAGCTCACTTTGCTTAGAGGTAGGACTTCATGGGGGACAGGGCTGGCGGGCAAGTTTGATTAAATAGCTAAGGTTTGTATAGTTATGAAAAACAAAGCCACCACTCCAGGGAGTGTTTTGCCTCCAGAAGGACGGGAATTAACTTGTAGGGCGAGTCCACTTGGCTCCAGAGCCCGTTCAGGTTCCATTGGACGCTCCTGAGTCTGAGCCTCCCTTGGGGAACCAGTTTCTCTAATGACACTTGGTGACCTATTAACCTCTGCCAGTCCTTGGCTCTCCTGGGGTGTCCCGAAAGGAAAGGCTGGAGGATCTGTTCTAGGTTGTTCAACCGTTCTTCCGATGGAAAGGCTCTCACTAGGCGGGAGTCCAGCACCATCCCCAAGTAAGTCATCCTGGTGGAAGGAGACAGATTCGATTTCTCCAGGTTGATCGTGATACCCAGAACTTTGCAGAATTGTATTAGTTTTACACCCTGCTCCTTCAAAACTTCCTCTGAGGAGGAAAGGAGTAACCAGTCGTCCAGGTATCGAATGAGGCGAATACCCCCGCTCGTGAGCCCACACAGAGACTGTCGTGAAGACTCTCGTGAATACCTGGGGAGCTGTTGACAATCTGAAGCAGAGGGTCTTGAACTGCAGGATCTGGGAACCCCACTTCACCCGGAGAAACTTCCTGCTTGAGGGGTGGATCCACCCGGAGAAACTTCCTGCTTGAGAGGTGGATCGGGATTTGAAAATACGCGTCCTTGAGGTCTATGGACATCATGAACTCCCCTTCCCTCAAGGACTGCAGGACCGACTTCGGGGTGTCCATTTTGAAGTCGGTCTTGCACACAAACTTGTTGAGGGCTGACAGGTCTATCACCGGTCTCCAACCCCCCGTCACTTTCTCCACCAGAAAGAGACGACTGTAGAAGCCTGGGCCCGGATGTAGGACCACTTCCACCGCACCTTTTTCCAACATTGCGGATACTTCCTCCTGAAGGGTCGCCCTCTTCAAGGGGTCCTTGGGTACTAGCATAGATTAAGGGAGCCATAGATGCGTCACTACATTATGACAAGGTGTCACACCACGCATGCAGCGCCATCTATGTTCTATTGCGGTCATAACGGCCGGCTCAAGCAGCAGCTGTGTTTGATCATAGATGTATTATTTGAAGAAGTTTGATTATCCGTGGAAACTGGTTTGATACGTGACAAATAAAAAAAAACTAATGGAATTCGAAGTGAATATTTTACAAAACTACAAAAAATGGAAATATGTATCAACACATATTCCGCTAAAAACGACAGAAAAAAACCTATTTATCAGAGTATAACATTGCATTCCACAAAACTAATGGAAAGCGTGAAGCATAGCTAAATATTGGTGGTTTTGAAGATCCTTGGCAAACACACAATCTATAAAATAACTTCCATCCCTGGTAGATGATGTACTAGTAAAAATTAAATCCCAGCAAACATATGAAAAAAAAAATGTTTCAGTTTCCTAGTGTCTGTGGTTCCAGTCCAGGCTTTCTTGGTATGAAGTGAATTATACCGGGACTTAATTGGCAGAGTGTGTCATATACTATTATCTAGTAATCTCCCTAAATTTACTAGCACTGGTGATATTAAACTTTTTTATTGTACCAGGTACAGTAATTTGGCTCAATAAAACCGTTAATAAAATAAAACGTCATTACATTGCTGTTGTTCGCAACTTGTTTATCCACAAATTATATATTCAGCCCTTGGTACATAAAAGAAAAATAATGTAATTTTTTTTCTATGGTTAAATTAAAAAAATTGAATTTTCGCAAAATTGTCTAAAGTCCAAATACCCGCCAACAGATGTACTTACACGATACTTGATTTTCAAAAAACAAAGAAAAAGCAAGGTTGGTGGATTTGTTTTTTTCATAAGGAATTTATTTCATGGTCATAACATTAGCCATCATAGCTATTTCATATAATAGACAATAGTTTGCACCTGTTGTTATTCAGGTCATGTATTTATTCATCAATTGTTATTAAAAGTACATCACTTCGTTAACAACCAATGTTGGATTGACAACAAAATCACATGCTTTTCACCGAATATTATAGCAATAGCAAAAATTTATAGCAAAAATCACTTTTATTCCTGAAATGAACAAGGAACAATCGGCATTTATAACCAGACATGCGTGTAATGTTGGAAAAGTACTGTAGACAAAATTTGATGAAATGATATGCAAATAGGACACAAATGACCACACACCTATATTGCAATCACATGGCAGTCTGTTCCGATTTGTTCACAAAATCAGGGTAAATTTCATATATTCAAGTTTTTTTTTTCTCCAATCACTACTCGATGCATTATATTCTCAAATCTGTAGAAGACACTCACTTTTATTTCTTCCAATCCACATTCAAACAGATTGATCTACAGACAAGAGACTTCTCATCATGCTCATATCTGTTAAAGTATTAAATAGTGATGGACTGATTATATTATCGACTTTTTTGATCATCACTTGAAAAAACAAACCGATTCCGATAATCGATTTGAAAATCTAGGAATCGATTATCTAAAACAAACCAAAAAGTTGTGCAGGAAAAAAAGAAAAAAAAAAGTGTGCATAAAATAAATTGTGTTCAAAAAAAGCAATGAACAACATTTTTGTGAAGTTAACATTGTCAAAAATAACATTGAAGGCATGGGAAAGGTAAAATAGCATGATGCCTATTATCAGATTAATGTTTTAGGCAGCTCACTTTTTTTTTAAATGGACAATGAACAATTGGCATTTATAACCAGACAAGCGTATAATGTTGGAAAAGTACTGTCAAAAATTTGATGAAATGACATGCAAATAAAACACAAACGACCACACACCTATATTGAAATGCATAACAGTTGGGTGGGGATGGGCCATAGCGAATAGAAAACGCATTGAGAACTGGGATTGAAGCATAGATTGATTGAGGCAAGCAGTGATTGACAATCTGGCAAGGCAACACACCTGCTGACAGAATCAATGCACTCTATCTTAATAGGCGAAGCAAGCGGAAAACACCTTTAATATGGCCCACAGAAACGCCCAAAAAATCTCATTATTTAGTACTTACCTTTCAATATTGGATACATCTGTACGTTTTCCAGACTTTGGAAAGGTGAAAAAAGCTAATTCCGGGTTCTTGGCTCTCGAATTGCTGCCATTTATAGCAGCACAGTACTGTGAATGGCTGTTAACTCTCGGCATGGTTTGGTCATCAAGTCACTGCAACTAAAACCAGATGGCGCTGCTGTGTATGGTGTGACAAAAACGTCATATGGAGAGGCAGAGATGACGCATCTATGGCTCCCTTAATCTATGGTACTAGCCACTCCGCCAGGCTGGCTGGAATCAGAGGCGGAGGTTCTGTTAAGAATGGTAGTCTGTACCCTTCCTTCAGTACGGATACTGTCCAGGCTTCCGCACTGTGGGCCTTCCATGCTTGCCAAAATTGTCTGAGGCATCCCCCAACCTGAGGCTTGGGCAGAAGTAGGGGGCCTCCCACTCTATCTCCTCCTGGAGGAACGGCCTGAACGCCCTCTCCTGGACGCTGAGTAGGCCGTCCTAAAAGAGGCAGACGTCGCTGGAGCTCCTCTACGGGGGGGGGGGCTGCGGTGGTTGAGCCCAAGAGGTAGATGGAGCGTCTCTCCTCATCTGGCTAGGAGAGGCTCGAGAAGTAGAGGGTCCATCCGACGTTGTCCTCCTGTAAGTGGGTCTCCTCACGGAGTGAGGTCTGGGTCCACTCACTTCCTTTCTCTTCATGACTTTCTCCATTATCTCCTCCATTTGTTTCAAAGGAAACAGAGAGTCACCCCACACAGGCAGGCTCCTCAAAGCCCTTGCTTCTCTGTCAGGGATTTTCCGGGACAGCTTGGCTAGGACCGTATCCCTTCTCCTAAGAACCCAGTTGGCTGACAGGGCAAGAGACTAGAAAGTCAGGAATTTCAAAGTCTTTCCTCCGGAGATAATGAGTTCCTTCAGGAGGGCCTGATTCGTTGGGTCTGTCAAGTCGTAGATGGCTTGGACACCTACCAGAGTAGACGCTCACCAGTCCAACCAGGAGGTGACGTGGACTAAGTCCTTGGACATCTCCTCCATCATCGTAGCCTCTGACTGTGAGAAACAAATCGGGGCTGACGCGGCTCTGTCCTCCGGGGCACCTTGACCCAACACTTCAAGGGAGGTCTCCATTTTGCAGGCTCCCTGTCGCTGCCCCTCCGGCACATAAAACCTGCTCTGGGACCTTAGTCCTTGGAGTAATTTTGAGGAACTCTGGGATTTGGGGGCTCCGGAATTGCCCGCCACAACCTTGTCCACGTGTGTGCACCCCAGGACCAAGTCCCTGGCCACAGGCAGCGCTAAGGAGGGTTTCTGCTGCACGGGGGCCTCCATAAGACGATTGAGGCTGGAACGCCAGGCATCTTCGTCGGAGGGAACAGGCTCCTTGATCCTGTGATGCCTCCGTATGAGGCCTATCACCTTCCGATATGCCGAGTCCTCGGTTGGGGAACCTTCACCGTCGCCAACAACTCCCTCCGTCTGAAGCTGAGGCGATGGCCCAACGGGCACCCCCGTCTGTCGCTGGGGTTCTGACTCGACGAGCACCTCCCTGTGGTGGTAATGGTCTGTGGCGACGGGCACCTCCGCACTAGACCTGGGTCTTGGGACGGGTACCGCCGTGTCGGCGAGGACTTCCGTCTGTAATGTGTCTTTGGACAAAGAGGGTGAGACTTCTGTGGCCTTGCCCGACGGAAGCCGTCCCTGCGAGTCCATTGGTCGAGTCAACTGTGCTGACCCGACGAGGCTGCCCGTCCGAAAACGCGACTCCCTCCGCTGTGCGGGTTGAGTCGGAAGTTTCGCGGTCTTACGCCTATCTGAAGAGGTCCTCTCGCTCTGGTCCTTGCGAGGGTCAAACTTATGGCTGGCAGAGGGCCTCCGTGGAGAACAGTCTCTGGACCGTCGACTCGGAGAACGCGGGAAAGCGGTGAAGTCCTCGACCCTCCTGCGGGGGACGAAGACCCATTCTCCTTTGGGGGACCTACTCCTCCTGTACTTCATCCTCGGGGACCTGGAACGTCTTCTACTAAACCTCGACCTCGAACGTGACCTCGAACGGGAGCGCCTGCTCCTGGATCTCTCCCTCCTCCGACGGCGCCTCCTCCTCGCTTCTCCCTCCGAAGAGAACGATGAGCCGGCCGCTGAAGACTCCGACGATTCTGCATAACCCGACCGACGGGCAGGCGCATGGGTAACGGAGGCCTTCGTGAACTGTTGAGTCCCGGAGGTCGAAGGTTGCAAAAACATGTCAGGAACCGCTGACAGAGGGGCTGGAAGGGAGGTCGGCCGCACCACGCTGGGGAACCAGGAATCCAGGCCATCTTCCATCCTCAACGGGGACCTACCTGGAGTTTTCGGGAGCTTCCATCCGAAGGGCTCCGCTACTGTCGAGTCTAACTTATCTTGGGTGCCATCAGCTGCCGAGGTACCTGAAACGCAGGCCCATGAAGCGGGCGAAGAGACAGGGACATTATTACTACACATGGGGTCATCGGAGGAGACGTGCCCCCCAAGCACAAGGGCAGAGTCTCCAAGACCCCCAGTAAAAGCATTTCAGGCCCCCCACTTGCCTGCGAAGATTCAGCAACCCCCACATCACGAAGATTAGACTCTTGGGGAAGAGCAATCGGCAGCTTCCCCGCAACGGACTTACCTCGTCCCCTACTCTGGGGACATTGTCAGACCTCCCACCGGGCGACGTCAAGGGCGAAGAGATGCTCGCCTTCCTGGGGGATCGTTTAATGGACTTCTTCTTCTTCGTACTAAAACGAACCCACTGAATCTCACTCCAAGACACACACTCCGGGCACGTATCCGCCGGAGAGCACACTTTACCCCTACAGGAAGAGCAAAGGGAATGCGGGTCAACCTCTGGCTTGGATAAGAACGCTCAACACGACTTCCCGGCTCTAGGCCCAGGACAACGGTGGGTCTGCTCCATCACAACACAATACCGCAAGACACAGGAACGCAGGGAAAGGATAAGGAATACACTTGGGAAAGCATAAGGGAATCACGCGAACACGCGAGCAAACACGCGAGAACACAAGGGAAAGCACAGATACCACACGGGAACCACGTGGAACACACGAGTCGGGGACACAAAGTGTCGCACAGAGAATGGAGAACGACGGGATGGTATCACGACGCGACCAGAGAACTTACTGGGGAGCGAGACCCAAGCTAACACCGACCTGGCTCGGGACTAGCCTCAGGGCACGTTCTCCTTACGACTGGGTTAGTCCTCATAGAAAACGGAAGTAGGGTAGACTACACAAAACTCTGGTCGGTTGAGAGGAGATTCCAGGTACCTCCTAAGAAAGTAGTTCGAGGTAAGTCTCTGTGTTGGAACAAATACAAATTATCTACGAATTTGTCATTTGTTCCGGAACTGGAATACAAACCACGCTATTTAAAGTGGGTGACTTAACCTTTAGGAAGGGTGGAATAAGTCCTAGCCATACTGGTTTTTGGCTTTGCCCAGGGACTCATTATCTGAGTGTGTCAGCACTCAACAATAAAGAGTCCCTGCACCTCGCTCACACCTTACTATGCAAGGGGTGCGGCCTACGTAAGCTGTGCGTGAAGGAAAAAAGTGTGACTCGTCCTAGGAAGTTGACCTGAAGTTCTTTAGATGGAAACTTTAGGCTAGGACTCTCCCAATACCACCTCGTCAGGGTATGGGGACGCGACAGTATTAACTTAATACTAGGAACACAAGGGAACATGGTTTACCTACAGTGGTTTGAGGTCAGCTGTGCAAAGAACCCAGGATGCTGCTTTCCCCAAGAGAGGGAAGGATGAAGAAAAGAATAAGGGCCAGACATACCTTTTCTTTCATGCAGACTAAAACCGGGTAACAATGCCCTTAACCCTCTACTACTTGTCCATTAAGGAGCCTGAGGTTTAAATCAGCTGTTGTGCAGCCACCACAGGGCCAATAGAGAACATATCGAGCCTCCTGTGGGTCACGTCTTGCAGGTAGTGGGCTGTGAAGGTCGTTTGACGCTTCCATACCCCTGCTTGTAGAACCTGTGTCACTGATAAGTTCTTCTTGAAGGCCAGGGACATAGCTACTCCCCTGACATCATGAGCTTTAGGATGACGTGATGGAGGAGGGTCAGGATTCAGGGACAGATGGATTGCCTTTCGAATCCATGCTGAGATGGTGTTCTTGGTAACCCTCCTCTTCGATCTCCCAGTGCTAACAAACAATGCCTGCACTTGGGGACGAACTGCAGCTGTTCTCTTCAGGTATAGCCTCAGACTCCTTACTGGGCATAATAGGAGATGGTCTGGGTCATCTGTTACGGAACGAAGACTCAAAATCCGAAAGGAGTCGAAGAGAGGGTCCGGCACTCCCGGATTCTGAGTCTTAGCAATAAACTCAGGGATGAAGTTGAACGTTACCTCCCCCCATCCCCTTGAATGGGCGATGTCATACGAGAGACCATGAAGTTCGCAAACTCGCTTGGCTGACGCCAAAGCTAGTAGGAACACCGTCTTCTAAGTCAGGTGGCGATCTGAAGCCTGGCGTAATGGTTCATAGGGAGGTCTCTTAAGAGACCTGAGAACTCAAACCACGTTCCATGGAGGAGATCTCACTTCCGACTGAGGGCAGGTAAGTTCATAACTACGTATGAGTAGGGAAAGTTCTAGCGAAGAAGAAATGTCCACTCCTTTGAGCCTGAAAGCTAGACTTAAGGCTGAGCGATAGCCTTTCACTGCCGAGACAAAGGCTCATTTCTTCTCGTAAGTACACGAAGAACTCCGCTATTGCTGGAATAGTGGCATCAAGTGGAGAGATACCCCTTCCACGACACCAACCACAGAAAACTCTCCACTTTGCCTGGTAGACCCTTCCAAATGACTTTCGCATGTGTCCAGACATCCTTTCCGCAACTTGTTGCGAAAATCCTCTCTCTGCGAGGAGATGCTGGATAGTCTCCAGGCGTGAAGCCGATGCGAAGCTACGGCTTTGTGAAAAATGTTGGCGTGTGGTTGTTTGAGTAGCTCGTGTCACGGAGGGAGTTCTCTCGGAGACTCCGTGAGGAGTTGCAGAAGGTCCGGGAACCATTCCGCGTGATGCCATAGCGGAGCTATGAGAGTCATCGAGAGGTTGACCGATAGTCTGGTCTTGTTGAGTACCCTCCTCATCAGACAGAACGGGGGAAAGGCGTATACGTCGTGTTGTCCCACCGTTGTTGGAAAGCATCTTGCCAGAGAGCCTTGGAGTCCGGGACTGGGGAGCAGTACAGCGGCAGTTTGAAGTTCAACGCTGTCGCGAACAGATCCACAGTCGGGGAACCCCACAAAGTCAGTACTTTGTTGGCTACTTGACGATCCAAAGACCACTCGGTACTCACTATCTGCATGGCTCTGCTCAGATTGTCGGCGAGCACATTCCTTTTGCCTGGAATGAAGCGAGCCAAAAGTGGAATCGAGTGGACTTCGGTCCATCTCAGTATCTCTACTGCAAGATGGGATAGCTGTTCTGAAAAGGTACCTTCCTGCTTGTTGATGTACAGTAAGCCACTACTGTGGTGTTGTCGCTCATCACCGCCACAGAGTGACCCGCCAGGTGCTGTTGGAATTGTTGAAGGGCCAGAAAAACGGCCTTCATTTCTAGCAGATTTAAATAGAGGCACTTTTCTGATTCTGACCACAGGCCTGAGGTCCTGTGGTTCAGAACGTGCCTGCCCCCCCCCCCCACCCTCTTCCTTTGAGGTGTCCGAAAACAGCATCCAAACTGGAGGAAGGAACGAAAAGATCCATTTTCCTTCGTAGGTTCTCGCTTGTCACCCACCACTAACGATTCGTCCGTTCCGCAGGATCCATAGGGATCATGGTGTCCGGGAAATCGCAGCCTTGATTCCACTAGGACCTGAGTCGCCCATGGAGAGACGTCATCCTGAGGCGACCGTAGAGAACTAGACGAGCCAAGGGTGAAAGGTGACCGAGGAGACGTAACCACGATTGGGTTGGAAGCTCTTCTCGTCTGAGGAAAGGGCTTACGACTCTTCTCAGCCTTGATATCCTGTCGTCTGATGGAAAGGCGTTATGGAGATTGGTGTCTATAATCATGCCTAGGTGAACCAGTCATTGATTGGGCAGCAGAGCGGACTTCTCGAGACTTACCACGATCCTTAGATCCTGGCAAAGTCGTAGAAGTTTGTCTCGGTGTCAAAGAGGGAATGACTCCGAGTCTGCTAGGATCAGGCAGTCATCCAGATAATGGAGGAGACGGAAGCCGATCCTGAGTGCCCATGAGGAAATTACGGTGAACAGTCCGGCGAAACCCTGTGGTGCTGTGGAGAGACCGAAACACGGCACCTTGAACTGGTACTCCTTGTAGTCTATGCTGAATCCTAAGTACTTCCTTGAAGACGGATGGACTGGGATCTGGAAGTACACGGCCTTCAGGTCCAGAATACACAATAAGTCTTGCGGTTTACTGCCAGACTGACTGTGTCTGCGGTCTCCATGCTGACTGAAGTACAGTATGCTTTAATCTGGACCTCTGCCCACAGAGTTCGCCGCCTTGCTGATCCCATGACAAGGGTATTAAATGACACCGGAATCGTCCTCAGGGGAGGTAGAGGTGTTGTGAACAGGACGCGATATCCCTGACTGATTACGGAAATTGTCCAGGAAACGGCACTGAGTTGCTGCAACCTGTCTGCGCAACCTTGTAGGTATCCCGCCACTGGCGGACATGCAGGGGAACTGGCAATCCTAGTGTTTGTGGCCTCGGCTGCTCCTTCTAGGATTCTTCCCTCCCCTGGGGGACTAATTGCCTTTCTTATCCTTGACTGGAAAGGGCTTAGACCCCACTGTCTTAGCTGCCGTTGTTTTGGTGGGACGTGGTTGCTGAGGTGCTGGAGGTTTATAGGGCTTGAATGTCAAAGCCCCATATAGGAGGGAGTCTTGGTGACTTCCTACACCTCTCAGCCGCCTGCTTCACGTCCTTAGGCTTAAACAGGTTCTTTCTCATAACGAAAGAATGTCTGAGCCTGTAGATTTTGGTGCTAGGGGACTCCTGTTACTGTCTTGGAGTCCTTTGACTCCCTCCCGGGAGGGATGCAGGACTCCAACCACGACGGAGGCAGGCTCTTCTCCACCCCTATTCGAGAAGACTTTACCGCGCAAGGTGGGGTTTCCCTTAATGGTGTGATTGGGGAACGTCTCACCTCCCGTGACTCTTCTGAGGGCGGGAAAACTTCGTCCGAAGGTGAGGGAGAAAAGTCTGAGGGGGGGAGAGTGCCTGCCTCGAAGACTTACGAGGAGACAGCTACGACCTCGTAGAAGTTACCTCGTCCGAAACTCCTCTTTTCCTCATTGGGGGGAGTGGATGTAGCCAAGGATTTGTGGCTCAACTCAGAGAGAACAGCTTAAAAGCCTGTGCTACCCGCTCTGATTAGAGTCCCAAACCAGGCTGCCGGCTGACGACTGCGCTGTCAGACACTCCCTCTGGAGAGGAAATCGCCTGTAAAAGATAAGGAAGGCATGTCCCTGGGCCTTTCTGGAACCTTCCCCCCCACCGGCAAGCGCGCTGTTCTGTGCTTGGGGGGAGGGGAATGTGGCGATGGCGCCCTTACCGCGCAATGTCCGGCAGCCTCGCGCGGGGGAGGGTATTGGTGATTACGCTAGGGAGCGCGCTGGGGAATACCCGGGGTCACGCGCGAGAGACTGTCGAAGCGTTGATGCGGGCGCGCGGGAATACCCTGGGCTCGCGTGCGGGAGACTGCTGAAAACGTTCGAGCGGGCGCGTGGGCGCACAGAAGAGTTTTCAGAGTGCGCAGGAATCATATTGTTGTGCAGGATTAGAATGAAGAGCCCGTGTGGACCAGAATGTTGGAGCGTGCTGCAGCGCGTAGGAGTTTGTTGGCGCTCGCGCGGGAAGTCAATCGGCGGGCGCGAGCGCGGGACACCATCGGTACCCGCGCGCGAAAAAGATCGTCGGCGCTTGCGCGCGTAAGAAGATCGTCGGCGCTTGCACGCGTAAGAAGATCGTTGGCGCTTGCGCGCTTAAGAAGATTGTTGCCGCTAGAAGATCGTAGGAGTTTGTTGGCGCTCGCGCGGGAAGTCAATCGGCGGGCGCGAGCGCGGGAGACCATCGGTACCCGCTCGCGAAACAGATCGTCGGCGCTTGCGCGCGTAAGAAGATCGTCGGCGCTTGCACACGTAAGAAGATCGTTGGCGCTTGAAGATTGTCGGCGCTTGCGCGCTTAAGAAGATTGTTGCCGCTAGAAGATCGTCGGCGCTCGCGTGGGTTAGAAGATTGGCGAGCGCGCGCGGGAACCCATCGGTGCCCGCGCGCGGACGATCGTCGGTGCTTACGCGCGTAGGAAAATCGTCAGCGCTTGCGCGCGAAAGAAGATCGTCGGCGCTTGAAGATAGTTGGCACTTGCGCGCAAAAGAAGATCGTCAGCGCTTGCCAGCGAAAGAAGATCGTCGGCGCTTGCGCGCGTACGAAGATTGTTGGCGTAAGAAGATCATCGGCAAGCACGCGCGCTAGTGCGCAGGATGCAGGGTCAGCTGACAGGACGATCAGGAACTGGGATGTGTCCTCAAAACGGGGCGGTCATCCCCCGATGAGGACCGTAGGCAGGACTGCTTCAGTGTCCAGAGCCGAAGTCCTTCGTTGCAGTGCAAGGAAGCGCTGGAAGATCGGTAGGTCAGCTGGCTCAACACTGGAAGATCTGCTTGATACTCCGAGGAAGGGTCTCTATGAGAGACCTTTCCCGCGAACAGGAGAGGTGTCCTTCGTAGAAGAGACTAGGAGACACTCGCAGGCTGAATCACTGGTGAGCGCCTGTGCGCTATCTCAGGAAACTCCAACAATGTGCGCTGATGCGCAGGTGAACGTTGTCGCGCAGTCCCTGGAACAGGATGTCTCTGGATGGCAGTCTCAGGAACAGCAGGCGAGAGCTTGTGCGCACGGAGAACGTTGGCGCGAAGGGGATACCTGGCGCTTAAGGGACTTACTCACAATGTGAGAAAGCCCCTTTTGTCCCGAAGGGACCGGTGCCCGTTGGATAACGGGGTGCGTGGGCGCCAACAGCGTCAGCAGCCAGGAACGGAGACGGCAGGAATCAGGAACAATCCTACGAAGAGGAGTCTCTATGAGTGGCCTCTCTCGCGAACGAGAGAGGTGAACACTTCGTAGAAGAGACTTGAAGACACTGGTGATGGCGCCCCTTAGGGCCGTTGGATCAGCAAGCTGACCTATAAGGAGCAATCCTCCGAAGAGGAGTCCTTAAGAGTGGCCTCCCTTGTGAACGAGAGAGATCACAAGACTGATCCTGCAGCTGCTCAGCCCCTTGAGCATAGCTGCAGGTGTGACCGCTCAGCCCCAAGAGAATAACCACCTGAAGTTTCCATGTGCCCAGCCTTGCAACCGCTCAGCTCCTTGAGCATGGTTACAAGTGCGGTCGCCCAGCACCAAGAGCATAACCGCCTGAGGACCAGGAAATCCCATCCAGGAATTATTAAGGTATGAGAAGTTCTCCCTCTGCAGGGGGAAGCTCTCACACCTGGGAAGGGAACCTCCCTCGGAAGGGAAGTTACCCACCCCTGGAGGCGAACCTCCTTAGCGTTCTAAGATGAACTGAAGAGCTGACAGTTGTCACGGGAGGACTTCTAAGAGAAGGGAAAACGCCCATGACGATGTCCTAGAGAGACGGCAGCGACAGCAGACTCCCCAGGCACAAACAGGACAGCTCTGCTTCGTTGGCACACTTTACTCAAACGAAGAAAAACTGCAAAGTTAACTGGGAAAATAAAGTTAAATAATTATTTAACAGAAATTCCCCCGGGAGGAACTCCAAAGAGTAACCCCGAGGGAAAAGCAAAACATAAGAATTAAAAATTAAGTATGCGCCCTCCTCCCCCACTGACATTCAGGGGAGAAGGGGGAGGGCGGAGAACTGTAACAAAAACAGAATTATAACAGAATTATAATTATGTAATTCATCTAAGAATGATCACAAATAGTAAGAACCACTGACCCCCAAACGGAAGTGTTCTTTACAGAGAAGCTGAAAAGTTAAAAATACAATTAGATTTCATTAAAAATAATTGAGACAAATAAACGGAATAGCAACCCAACCTGCAACGGGAAAGATGCTTCCGTAATAGTACGTAGTAATAGTAAGAGGTGAACGACCTGGAGTAGAAAGAGAGACTGTAGTCAATCTGAACTTCCACATTCCCTTCGCTGAGAATCCAAGTTCCCCGTAGGAAAGGAGGAACAGCGAAGATAAAAGATGAAGATAGTCCAGCGATGACGATTCCCCACGGCGTCCGAGTTAACGGAAAGCCGAAGGAACTACCGAAGGACCAAGAGGGAGAGGCCGCACCCCATGACGTGAAACTGCGGTGGCCTAGCACTACGCCGGTGACGTTGTCATACACTACACACACAGCACAAACACTGAAAAGAAAACTTACTACATTTCTATACACAAATATATGCATAAACATAAAGAATGTTTATATATATATTACTGTACAAGTACAGTAAAAGAAAAAGTAAGTAAAAAGACAAAAAGCATTAATGGCTGTCAAAGAGGTGAGGGTGAAAGCGGACACGTCCGATCACCACCCGAGCCAAAGTAAAAGTGGGCTTACCACACAGGTGTGTGAGGGGGGAGGGTAGCTAACTACCCTCCCTAACTCCCGCTAACTAGCGGTGGGGTAGTAAACCCTCGTTAAAATTCTAATGGCTCGTCCTTTCAGCTACGCCGAAAGTAATTACCCACTTTAAATAACGTGGTTTGTATTCCAGTTACAGAACAACTTTAAAGTGCTGTAAGAGATGAAAGCCTGGAGTGAAGCACAGTCATTTACTGTACTGTCCAATGTAAAGAAGCTCCAGCAATATACAGCCACCAAGCACAAAAGCAAAGACAAAAAATTAAATGTAATAATTATCCTCCCACATCAGTGGTTGGAAGTGATCACTCAAAAATCTATACTGTATTTAGATACTTTCAAACATAAAATGATCATACTTTAAAAACTCATTCAAGCCATTGTGCTCAAATTACCTCATAAAGAAATCAAACCATGTTTAAGAAAACAAACATGACTAGTAATGACAGTAGAGTTGAGCTCAAATTACTAGCTTTTTATTTTATCCAATATAGAATTTCAGTTTTATATACTATATAAATGAAATTATTCTTATTTCAGGAATGCAGCATTCAATAATTCTAAAGTGACATTTATCAGAGAGAAATTCAAGAAAAAAAAAAAAATTATACAGTGAAGTACTTACTTTGCTATTTCTATGATCCCCAATGCCTTGCTTTATGAACAATTTTTCCGCTGTAGATATAGTTGGGTGTTGGTCAGGTGAATCGTAGACATTTTTAAACCAAAACCAGCCCCAAACTAAGGCGAGGCTTCCCGACACATAAAACACAGCAGGCCAGCCCCAAACTGACTGTGATAGCCATCCACTTACTGATAATGTAACAACAGTTCCAAATTGACAACCTAAAAATTGATATCACAAGAATTAAAACCATGAAATAAATGACAAATCATAATACAGTATTCATATACTGTATTTTATATAATTGAAGTCTCATAGTAATAACAATGAGGAAAATTAAATCTTACACAATTCAATATGACTCTTACTAACCTCCACAGATTCGTGCCAATGAACGTGCCCTTTCTTGTGGAGGAATCCAAAATGATACCATCACATTCATAGCTGGAAATGTAACACCCTGGAAATCAAAATATAACCTTCATCAAAATTACACTCCTTAATGTAAAGTACTGTACTGTTCATTCAACATACTTTTACATGAGCAAAGAAGATGCATTCAATTGTAACCCTTTTATTCCATGTGCAATTGAGTAAACCATCCTCCATCCCCCAAAACAAATATGACAAATTCGTAGATAATTTGTATTTTTCCTATCTATACAAACCTTTGCTATTTAATAGGGGTATTACTTTTGGCGTAGCTGAAATGACGAGCCATTAGAATTTTAACGAGGGTTTACTACCCCACCGCTAGTTAGCGGGGGGTAGGGGACGGTAGCTTGCTAACCCCCCTCACACACACCTGTGCCTGTGCTCACTTTGCTTGGAGGTAGGACTTCAAGGGGGATAGGGCTGGCGGGCAAGTTTGATTAAATAGCTAAGGTTTGTATAGTTAGGAAAAATACAAATTATCTACGAATTTGTCATTTGTTTCGTAACTGACATACAAACCACGCTATTTAATAGGGGTGACTCACCCATTAGGAAGGGTGGATGTCCCAGCCAGTACTGGCTTTTGGCTTTGCCTGGGGGCTCGTTATTTGAGTGTGACAGCACCTCGCTAGAACCTTGCTACGCAAGGACTGCGGCCTACGTAAGCTGTGTGTGAAGGTATAATAAAGTGTGACTTCGCCTAGGAAGTTGACCTGTAGTCCTTTAGAAGGAAACTTTAGGCTAGGACTCTCCCAATACCCCCTCGTCAGGGTATGGGGACGTGACAGTATTAGCTTAATACTAGGAACACAAGGAAACATGGTTTACCTGCAGTGGTTTGAGGTCAGCTGTGCAGAGAACCCAGGATGCTGCTTTTCCCAAGAGAGGGGAAGATGAAGAAAAGAATAAGGGCCAGACAAACCTTTTCATTCATGCAGACTAAGACCGCGTAACAATCCCCTCAACCTTCTGCTATTTGTCCAATAAGGAGCCTGAGGTTTTCAACCTGCTGTTGTGCAGCCACCACAGGGCCAATAGAGAACGTATCGAGCCTCCTGTGGGTCATGTCTTGCAGGTAGTGGGCTGTGAAGGTCGTCTGACGCTTCCCCACCCCAGCCTGAAGAACCTGCGTCACTGAGAAATTCTTTTTGAAGGCCAGGGACGTAGCTACGCCCCTGACATCATGTGCTCTAGGCCGACGTGACAGAGGAGGGTCTGGATTCAGGGACAGATGAATCACCCTACGAATCCATGCCGAGATGGTGTTCTTGGTGACCCTCCTCTTAGTCCTCCCAGTGCTAACAAACAACGCTTGCACTTGAGGACGGACTGCAGCCGTTCTTTTGAGATATAGCCTCAAACTCCTTACTGGGCACAGTAGGAGATGGTCTGGGTCATCTGTTACAGAACGGAGACTCGAAATCTGGAAGGAGTCGAACCGAGGGTCCGCCACCCCCGGATTCTGAGTCTTAGCAATAAACTCAGGGACGAATTTGAACGTTACCTCCCCCCATCCCCTTGAATGGGTGATGTCATACAAGAGACCATGAAGTTCACTGACTTGCTTGGCCGAAGCCAAAGCTAGCAGGAATACCGTCTTCCAAGTTAGGTGGCGATCTGAAGCCTGGCGTAATGGTTCATAGGGAGGTCTCTTAAGAGACCTGAGAACTTGAACCACGTTCCATGGAGGAGGTCTCACTTCCGACTGAGGGCAGGTAAGTTCGTAACTTCCGACTGAGGGCAGGTAAGTTCGTAACTTTGTGGTATGAAGTTGAATCCTAACAAAACTCAAAGTATGATTGTAAGTCGGTCAAGGACGGTGGTTCCTCAACATCCGGATCTCAGTATTGATAATGTTTCTTTAAATATGTATGACTCTTTCAAAATTTTAGGTCTGATTCTCGACAGTAAATTTACTTTTGAGAAACATATAAGGTCTGTGTCTTCTTCAATTTCACAAAAAATAGGCTTATTGAGAAAGTCTTTCAAGATTTTCGGTGATCAATTTATTCTGAAGAAGTGTTTTAATTCTTTCATTCTACCTTGTTTTGAGTATTGTTCTCCTGTCTGGTCTTCAGCTACTGATTCTCATCTTAATTTGTTGGACAGAAACTTACGGTCTATTAAATTTCTTATTCCTGATCTAGATATTAATCTCTGGCACCGTCGTTCAATTAGTTCATTATGTATGTTGCATAAGATTTTTCACAACTCTGACCATCCTTTACATTCAGATCTCCCTGGACAATTCTATCCTGTTCGTAATACTAGGTAGGCAGTTAATTCTAATAGCCAGGCCTTCTCCATCATGAGGCTCAATACTACGCAGTACTCTAGAAGTTTTATTCCAGCTGTGACCAAGTTGTGGAATGATCTTCCTAATCGGGTGGTTGAATCAGTAGAACTTCAAAAGTTCAAAGTTGGAGCAAATGCTTTTTTGTTGACCAGGCGGACATAGTCTTTTTATAGTTTATTTATGACATATTTGTTTTTGATGTTGTTGATAGTTTATTATATGACATGTCTGTTTTGACGTTGTTTCTTATTTTAGAATGATTTATTGTTAATTTGTTCTCTTCATTTATTTATTTCCTTATTTCCTTTCCTCACTGGGCTATTTTTCCCTGTTGGAGCCCCTGGGCTTAAAGCATCTTGCTTTTCCAACTAGGGTTGTAGCTTGGATAGTAGTAATAATAATAATAATAATAATAATAATGCGTAGGGAAAGTTCTAACGAAGAAGAAATGTCCATTCCTTTGAGTCTGAAGGCTAGACTTAAGGCTGAGCGATAGCCTTTCACCGCCGAGACTGAAAGGTGCATTTCTTCCCGCAAATACACGAGGAACTCCGCTATTGTTGGAATAGTGGCATCAAGTGGAGAGATACCCTTCCACGACACCAACCACAGAAGACTTTCCACTTTGCCTGGTAGACAGATGCGGATGATTTTCGCAATGTCCACACATCCTGATCGCAACTTGTTGCGAAAATCCTCTCTCAGCGAGGAGATGCTGGACAGTCTCCAGGCGTGAAGTCGTAGCGAAGCTACGGCTTTGTGGAAGATGTTGGCACGTTGTTGTCTGAGTAGATCGTGTCGCGGAGGGAGTTCTCTCGGAAGTTCCGTTAGGAGTTGCAAAAGGTCCGGAAACCATTCCGCGTGATGCCATAGCGAAGCTATGAGGGTCATTGAAATATTGACTGATATTCTGGTCTTGTTGAGTACCCTCCTCATCAGACAGAACGGGGGAAAGGCGTACACGTCGATGTTGTCCCACCGTTGTTGGAAGGCATCTTGCTAGAGTGCCTTGGGATCCGGGACTGGGGAACAGTACAGCGGAAGCTTGAAGTTCAGAGCTATTGCGAACAGATCCACAGTCGGGGAACCCCACAAACTCAGGACTTTGTTGGCTACTAGATGATCCATAGACCACTCGGTACTCACTATCTGAGACGCTCTGCTCAGATTGTCGGCGAGCATATTCCTCTTGCCTGGAATGAAACGTGCCGATAGTGGAATCGAGTGGACTTCGGTCCATCTCAGTATCTCTACTGCAAGATGGGATAGCTTCTTCGAAAAGGTACCTCCTTGCTTGTTGATGTAAGTCACTACTGTGGTGTTGTCGCTCATCACCACCACAGTGACCCGCCAGGTACTGTTGGAACTGTTGAAGGGCCAAGAAAACAGCCTTCATCTCTAGAAGATTTATATGGAGGCACTTTTCTGATTCTGACCACAGGCCTGAGGTCGTGTGGTTCAGAACGTGGGGGCCCCACCCTTTCTTTGAGGCGTCCGAAAACAGCATCAAATCCGGGGGGAGGATGAGAAGATCCACTCCTCTTCGTAGGTTCTCGTCTGTCACCCACCACTGGAGGTCCGTCCGTTCCGCAGGTCCCATAGGGATCATGACGTCCAGGGAATCGTAACCTTGATTCCACCAAGACTTGAGTCGCCACTGGAGGGATATCATCCTGAGGCGACCGTTGGGAACTAGACGAGCCAAAGATGAGGTGACCGAGGAGACGTAACCACGATTGGGCTGGAAGCTCTTCTCGTCTGAGAAAAGGGCTTGCGACCTTCCTCAGCCTTGCTATCCTGTCGTCTGATGGGAAGGCTTTGTGGAGATTGGTGTCTATAATCGTGCCTAGGTATACCAGTCTTTGAGTGGGAAGCAGAGAGGACTTCTCGAGATTTACCATGATCCCCAGATCCTGGCAAAGACTCAGAAGCCTGTCTCGGTGTTGAAGAAGGGATGACGCCGAGTCTGCTAGGATCAGCCAGTTGTCCAGATAACGGAGGAGATGGATGCCGATCCTGTGTGCCCACGACGATATTAGGGTGAACACTCTGGTGAAAACCTGTGGTGCTGTGGAGAGACCGAAACACAGCACCTTGAACTGGTACTCCTTGTTGTCTAGGCTGAATCTTAAGTACTTCCTTAAAGACGGATGAACTGGGGTCTGGAAGTACGCCTCCTTCAGATCCAGTGTACACATGAAGTCTTGTGGTCTCACTGCAAGTCTGACCGTGTCTGCGGTCTCCATGCTGAACGGAGTTTGTTTGACAAACTTGTTCAGAGCTGAGAGGTCGATGACTGGTCTCCAGCCTCCAGACGCCTTCTTTACAAGAAAGAGTCGACTGAAGAAGCCTGGGGACCCGTCGAGGACCTATTGGAGAGCGCCCTTCTTCAACATGGTCTGGACTTCTGCCCGAAGGGCTTGCCCCCTTGCTGATCTCATGGCAAGGGAGCTCAATAACACTGGATTCGTCGTCAGGAGAGGTAGAGATGTTGTGAATGGGACGCGATATCCCTGACTGATTACGGAAATCGTCCAGGAATCGGCCCCGAGTTGCTGCCACCTGTCTGCACAACTTTGTAGGCATACCCCCACTGGTGGACATGCAGGGGGACTGCCAATCCTAGCATTTGCGGCCTCGGCTGCTCCCTCTAGGATTTTTCCCTCCCCTGGAGGACTTTTTGCCTTTCCTGACTTGACAGGAAAGGGCTTAGACACCACTGTCTTCGCTGCTGTTGTCGGTTTTGTGGTCTTGGTAGGACGGGACTGCTGGGGCGCTGGAGGCTTATAGGGCTTGGATGTCAAAGCCCTATGTAGGAGGGAGTCTTGGTGGGACTTCCTCCACCTCTCAGCAGCATGTTCCACGTCTTTCGGCTCAAACAGATTCGTTCCCTCCACGGAAGAATGTCTGAGCCTGCTTATCTCGGTGCTAGGGACCTTCTGATGGAACCTCTCAGCCACCGCATCCCGACGTTTCAGGATGGTGTTTGCCCAAAAGTTCGAGACTTGGTGGGCCAGAAACTCGATCGTGCAAGTGCCTGAGAGGAGGAACGCCTCCATAGCTTTTCTGGTACGTTCTTTGGAGAAATCCTCTGAACGTATCAGGATACCTAAGGTCCCTAACCAGATATCCAGCCACGAAGTGGCTTGCATAGCACACTTCGCAACCTTCTCATGATTAAGGATCTCAGTCGCTGAGATTGAGACCTGCCGGTTGGAGAGTCTCTCAAGAGGGACTCCCCTGGTAAGCTCTTCCAAAGAATGGTGAAGAGGAAGAGCTAAACAAGGCTACTCTAAGATCTCAAAGTACCTCCTCTGCTGTACGCGAGGAGGTGGGAGAAGCTTGTTGCTGGCACTGGATCGGCTGGAGGAGGCTAACTCAGAGAGCTGGACCGCAATCTTGTCCCTGGTACTCTTAACCCCCTGAGACCAGGGCAGAGCCGCACTGGCCTTAGAAGGTTTTTGAGTTCCAAATACTCGGTCCAAGACTGTGTCTTTGTCCTCTCGAGGGGGAATCTCTGGGTCAGCAAACCCATTGAGAGTCCTCATAAGAGTCAGAACCTGCCAAAATGCAAGTTCTGACTCCTGTAGCTCTCCTCCGGATGTTGGACTCGCAGCGAAGTCTCCTGTCCCCAAAGGCTCTTCTTGGGGAGAAATGCGGACGTTCTCCGAGTGATTGGCTGGCTCCGTCCTAAGTCTTGTAGAGGATTTTAGCATTGTCTTAGAGTCCTTCGACTCCCTCCTGGGAGGGATGCAGGACTCCAACAACGACGGAGGTAGGCTCTTCTCCGCCCCTACCCGGGAAGACTTTCCAGGGCGAGGTAGGGTTTCCCCCATTGGTGCAATGGGGGAATGTCTCACCTCATGTGACTCCCCTGAGGACAGGAAATCCTCGTCCGACAGGGAGGGAGAAAAAGTCTGGGGGGGGGGAGAGCCTGCCTCGAAGGCTTACGAGGAGACAGCTTAGTTCTCGGAGAAGTCACCGCGTCCGAAACTCCTCTTTTCCAGCCAAGGATTTGTGGCCTAATTCAGAGAGAACAGGCTTGAAAGCCTACGTAACCGCTCTGACTAGTGCCCCAAACCATGGCTGCTGGCTGACAGCTGTGCTGTCAGTCACTCCCTCTGGAGGGACAGGGATTGACCGATCCCTGGGAGGAGTTTCCATAGGGAGGTTCACCTGAAAAGAAAAGGAAGAAGAAATGTCCTTAGACCTTTCTGGAACAATCCCCTCCACCAACGAGCACGCTGTTCTACGCTTGCGGGGAGGGGAATGGCGATGGCGACTTTGCCGTGCGTTGTTCGGCAGCCTCGCACGTGGGAGGGTATTGGCGTTCGCGCGGGGGAGCGCGTTGGCGCTCGCGCGATGGGGAATATCCGGGGTCGCGGGCGGGAGACTGCTAATGCGCACGCGAGGGCGATTGCGAGGGTGCGTGCGGGCGCGCAGGCGAGCGATGGCACGTAGAAGCGTGCACAGGAGAGTGCACAGGGGGCTGATTGTGCGCTCGTGCGCGCGTGGGTGAATGTTCGCGCGCGCGTAGGCATGCAGGATCAGGATGATGGGCCCGTGGGCGTGCGGGCGAGTGATCGCGCGCCCCAGATGATGTCGTAGGGTGGTCGCGCACAGGAGAGATATCCCTTGCGCGCGCGCAGTCGGAACCTGTGTGCGTTGGTGCGCCTCTTGTGGGTGCACGTCAGGCTGGCGGTGTATAGCTGCTGTAGGGGATGGGCATGGGCGAGCATACTCGTAGGCGCGAGCAGGTGAACGCGCGCGATTGCGCACTGGCGAGGGATGGCGCGCAGGAGATAGCAGGCGGCGCGTTGGCGAGTAGGTGAAGTCTTAAGACTTCCCTACCGCCCCCAGATCCGAAGATCGTGGCCGCACAGGAGAGATGGTAGTACGAGGGCGCTGGCGCGTGGGAGAGCGCTGGCGCGTAGGAGATCGTTGGCGTGTAGGAGATCGTTGGCGCGTTGGAGAGCGCTGTCGCGTTGGCGAGCGCTGACGCATAGGAGAACGCTGACACGCAGGGTGTTGGCGCGCAGTAGGTTGATGGCGCGCAGTGGCGCGCTGGCGAGCAGGTGAGCGCTGGCGCGCAGTGGCGCACTGGCGAGCACTAGCGCGCTATCTCAGGAACAGCCTTGTGTTCAGGAGATCGTTGGCGCGCATGTTCAACATGGCGCGTAAGGGACGTGTGCGGGCGATGGCGCGTACGCCCTTGTTGCCCCGAAGGGACCGGTGCCTGACTATGAAAGACAGGTTTTGTTGGCACGTAAAGCACATCAGCTGCCAGAATCGGCGATGGCAGGTCAGCAGGTCTGTCGGGTGGAAGGTCGATGTGCCCTTTGAAAGGACGACCTTCTACCGAAGGGGATCGCGAACGATCCACAGAGAGGTCCAGAACCGTAGCAGGAACAGTCGGTGATCGTTAACGAGGCTCCTCTGCGGCGGACTGCAACGACGATGATGAACCGAAGAGGCGCCTCCTCACTGCTTTATAAGGTAGAGGAAGGCCTCTCCGGCGAAGAGGAAGGCGAGCCTTGCGATGTATACGCCCTCTGGGGGCCGTTGGATCAGTAAGCTGACCTTCAGCAGTCCTCCGAAGAGGAGTCTCTGTAAGTGAACAGAATCACCGGCAGGAGAGACTGTTGGACTTAGTTTCTCCCTCGTAGGTTGAGCAGGAAGGGGAGAAACTAAGCCTTCAGCTACTGCGGGATGAGAAGAGGCAGAGGTATTAGGAGATACTGCATTGGATACCTCTGACACCACAACGTCGACAATAGACAGAGGATCAACCTCTGCCAAAGTCGGCGATTGCTTGACAGCGGCACCCAATCGGATGATGTTAAGAAGTGCTTCCTTGGAGGGCAAACCCTCGAGCCCCAAGGAAGGCCAAAGCTGAAATAAATTAGTTAAATTTAAATCCTCCCCTGGGGGGAGAGGTGGAGCTGCCTCGCTAGGGGAGGCAACGCCATCTCTCGAACCCCGAGTTCGGGAAACAGAACCACGGTCTACGCTACCACTCGACGGTCTCTCGAAAGAGACCGATCGAGCGGGAGCTTCGGAGGAGGTTTGGGCAACGGAAGAAGAGTCCTTGGGATTTTTTCCTTTCAAAGAAAACTTTGAAGGAGAAATATCGCGCCTGGACTTCTTACGTCGCCGAGAAAACCTCTCCCACTGGGAGGTAGACCATTCCCTACACTCACCACACTTATTACCACTATCACACCGTTGACCTCTACAGTAAGGGCAAATGGTGTGAGGGTCTGTCTCGACCGCCGACATGAATGTTCCACAGGGGCGGTCAGGTAATCCAGGACAGGTGCGCATATTCACAGAGGCCAACTTCACACTCAAACCTGTTAAAGAAAAAGCAAAAAGACATTAATGGCTGCCAAGAGAGAGGCGAGGGTGAGAGCGGACACGTCCGACTACCACCCGAGCCAAGAGCAAAGTGAGCTCAAGCACAGGTGTGTGTGAGGGGGGGGGGTAGCAAGCTACCCTCCCCTACCCCCTGCTAACTAGCGGTGGGGTAATAAACCCTCGTTAAAATTCTAATGGCTCGTCATTTCAGCTACGCCGAAAGTAATACCCCTATTAAATAGCGTGGTTTGTACGTCAGTTACGGAACAAATGGTTTTTGCAAATGCCTATATTACATATCAGGTAACAGAGTTCCAAAATGAATACTAGAGCTATACATTTTTCATTAATCACTAAATTCAGTGCTTCTAAAGTTTACTGCAAATGAAAAAAAAAAGACCTCAAGCTCTTAAAACAAGGTATCGGATATCTTTGTAATAAAATTTTAAAATAGACACAGCATTTTCATCAAACTATGAACATTAGCTTAGCGTTTAATCTAAATAGCAATCGAGTCATAAAGATTGTAGCTTACAATAAACTGATTCAAGGAAATTTCATAAAATCATCACGTACAAAACCTTTTCAACGGAAAGCTACTTTGCATGGAAAACCCGTAAAATGTATGAGTTTTTGACATTTTAGCTCACTGAAACTTAATACAAAAACACACAATAGTAATATATATAGATTAAATATGTAGAAGTACAGTAATATCATACCTCTGTCATTCCTTCCAACACTCTAATAATCATAAAAGCACCGGTGGAGTGTTTAGCTGCTAATGGGGAGAGCAATGTCAAGATCCCAGTTAGGGTAACTCCGAGTCCGTAGACTAATCGCCCGCCAAACCTTTCTGCTAGTCTTCCTCCTATGTAATTGGTTAACATATAACCATAGAAAAAGCAGCCTAGAATCATTCCCTGAGTCTTTTCATCCCAGTCAAACTCACCAGTCTGAGGAAAAAGATACAGAGATGAATAATAACAAGAAAAGTATGCAATAGAGTACATATGATTTTTTTTCCCAATTAGTCAAATATGTGTAATAATATCATTGTCATAGAAAGATAATTAAAATAATCACATTAAGCATGACTGGATAGAAATTAAGAGCATGATTATTTTTGGTTGTTTTTGATGACATTAGATATGAATAATTTACTACTCCCAACCCAAGACACTACAGTTAGATATACAGTATGTGCTAGCAAGGTTTTAGAGGTCTATGAAATATTTTTGTGGCTTTTTGTTGTAACTTCCTTATCTTAGTGATTTGCGTAGCCATTTTCCACCTGTTTATAAATATGTGAATGGAATTATAGGGTTACCATCACTACAGAGTACAGTACTAACTAAAAAGCTATTACAGTACAGTACTATGTTTGGAATACAGTATTCTGTCTAGTCATCAGCAATTGACTTTCATCTCAAATTATTAGATAAAAACTTAAAGGTAATCTTAAATTCCTGATCTTTGATCTGGTGCCATCATTAAATTACTACAAAGAGCATAGTGCTTGATATTTTTGTCATAATATAAACCCTCCTTTGCATTCAGATCTCATATGACAACACTATCCATCATACATTACCATGCACGCAGGTAATTCTAAGTCTTGTCTTTTATTTAGTATGGCTCAACACTACATAGCATTATCAAAGTTGTATGCCAGCTATAAGGAAAATGCGGAATACTCTTCCTGATTAAATAATTGAATCAGTTGAACTTCACAAGTTTAAACTTGGTGCAAATACTTTTTTGTTGAGTACATTGACATGTCTTATTTCATAGGCAGTAAATTACCCCTCGACCATACATAAATAATCCATTTCAAATTCATAATCTTCGCACTGGTAAAAGTGATTAGTTTAAAAGGTACCAATCCTTACATGGTTATATAAAATGATAACTAAATAAACAGTTTTGGTAAACTAATTTGCCAAAGTACCTAAGAATAAGATTAGCTCACATTCATGGATTTCATGAATACTTTACTATTTATGCAATTTATAATTCAATGGAAAATAAACCACCAATCAGTAAAAGTTCATATTCCCCATCTTGAGATACCTTGCAGTAAATAGCCTCTCTTTTTGTTTCTACTTTGTTCTTAAGTAACAGGTTTGACGTGAAACAACACTAACAATTAGTAATTACGGCCATAATTCAGAAGTTGTATTATGTCAAGCAATTATGCTTATCATATAAAGCTTACACTAAACAGGCCAATCTAAGTAAAAACAGAACCCTTTATAAGCAACAGTACAATATTCTAGCACTGCTAAACACTTACATTTACAGGTGCCGATATTGAATCTTTAGAAACTTGTTCCGGACAAGTATCCTCAACCTGCTCTGCAGACTTCGAATTAGAAGATTGTCTCATCACCATTGCTACGATTGCAACTGATAAATTAACCCGCATTGCATACACTTCCGCAAATCCCAAAAACAAAAGGAACACCAGCACATGTCGTTCGCCATAACCTGTAGGGGTATACACCATATCAACATTTAAAAAGACAAAATGAACAAGCCTTCACTTTAATGATAATAAATTATTTTCATATCAACAATATTTCTATAAAGAACTATAAATACAGTACTGTACAGTAGTACAGCGAAACCAGTCTTTAAGTAAAGAAGAAATATCGACAAAATACTTAAAAATACCAAACAAACACAATACCCAGAGAGTATACAGTATTTTGAAAGCCACACATGAAAATAATTTTCAATGTATGTGTGAGACAACCGTCTCTTCAAAAACTCCCCTTTAGAAATTGGCGAGGAGAAGGTCTTCTCACACATACATCGACCTCTGTTGGAAGTTAAATGATAGAACTCTTATGAATATAGGGAACAGAGTATTTTTAGCATTTAAAAAAAATAATAATTGTATAAAAACAAAAGATAATCCATCAAAGCTCTACTCACTAGATTTAGGACTTTCTTCTGGTCCTGGTACTTCATTTTCCCTCTGAAAAAGAAAACATACAGTACTGCTATTGTAAATTTACAATTTCCTTAAGAGTAAAGTATTTGTAGTTTAGCCATAAAGATACACTTCTGTTTAACTTTACATAAAGAAGGAGAATTCCAACAAATATGTAACTCGTTGCTTCATAAACACAAGACTACGTAAGGTTAAGCTAACCTCAGAATTTAAACTACAGACATTATTACAGATAATTTTATATATAGTAAGCATACAACAAAGGCAGAGGGATTTTTCTATTAATAAACATATAGCAAGGTGTCACTTTTTGAAGGAAAGTACTTTTTTTTTTTATTAAATCTACCCTCACTTACCACCTGAAACTGGAAAACATGAAAGGTTTCATGGTAGAGTATGTTCATATGAGAGTGAAGTAAATATGTTATTTTGATTATAAAATAAATTTTTGAATATACTTACCCGGTGATTATATAGCTGCAACTCTGTTGCTCGACAGACAACTCTACGGTAAAAACTCGCCAGCGATCGCTACACAGGTTGTGGGTGTGCCCAACAGCGCCATCTGTCGACCAGATACCCAGTTCTCAATGTAAACAAAGACTCAATTTTCTCCTCGTCCCACTGCGTCTCTATTGGGGAGGAAGGGAGGGTCATTTAATTTATAATCACCGGGTAAGTATATTCAAAAATTTATTTTATAATCAAAATAACATTTTTCAATATTTAACTTAGCCGGTGATTATATAGCTGATTCACACCCAGGATGGTGGGTAGAGACCAGTAATATATGTTTACACTTTTATGAGCTAAGAGTTTTTTATTTCATTTTAGAAGTTATCAAAATAACAAAAACAAAATAAATAGGTACCTGGTAAGGAAGTCGACTTGAACAATTACTCTGCCTTTTAAGTACAGTACGTCTTCCTTACGGAGCCTCGCGATCCTCTTAGGATGCTGATCGACCCCTAGGATCTGAAGTATCAAGGGTTGCAACCCATACAACAGGACCTCATCAAACCCCTAATCTAGGCGCTCTCAAGAAATGACTTTGACCACCCGCCAAATCAACCAGGATGCGAAAGGCTTCTTAGCCTTCCGGACAACCCAAAAAAACAACAATAAAAACATTTCAAGAGAAAGATTAAAAGGGTATGGAATTAGGGAATTGTAGTGGTTGAGCCCTCACCCACTACTGCACTCGCTGCTACGAATGGTCCCAGTGTGTAGCAGTCCTCGTAAAGAGACTGGACATCCTTTAGATAAAAAGACGCAAACACTGACTTGCTTCTCCAATAGGTTGCGTCCATTATACTTCGCAGAGATCTATTTTGCTTAAAGGCCACGGAAGTTGCGACAGCTCTAACTTCGTGTGTCCTCACCTTAAGCAATGCTTGGTCTTCCTCACTCAGATGTGAATGAGCTTCTCGTATTAACAGTCTGATAAAGTAGGATAAAGCATTCTTTGACATAGGCAAAGATGGTTTCTTAACTGAACACCATAAAGCTTCAGATTGGCCTCGTAAAGGTTTAGTTCGCTTTAAATAGAACTTAAGAGCTCTCACAGGGCATAAGACTCTTTCTAGTTCATTGCCTACCATATTCGATAAGCTGGGAATATCGAACGATTTCGGCCAAGGTCGAGAAGGCAGCTCATTTTTGGCTAGAAAACCAAGTTGTAGCGAACATGTAGCTTTTTCTGACGAAAATCCGATGTTCTTGCTGAAGGCATGAATCTCACTGACTCTTTTAGCTGTGGCTAAGCATACCAGGAAAAGTGTCTTTAAAGTGAGATCTTTCAGGGAGGCTGATTGTAGCGGCTCAAACCTGTCTGACATGAGGAATCTCAGTACCACGTCTAAATTCCAACCAGGTGTAACCAAACGACGCTCCTTCGTGGTCTCAAAAGACTTAAGGAGGTCCTGAAGATCTTTATTGTTGGAAAGATCTAAGCCTCTATGCCGGAAGACCGATGCCAACATGCTTCTGTAGCCCTTGATAGTGGGAGCTGAAAGGGATCGTCCTTTTCTCAGGTATAAGAGAAAGTCAGCTATTAGAGCTACAGAGGTACTGGTCGAGGATACAGAGACTGACTTGCACCAGTTTCGGAAGACTTCCCACTTCGATTGGTAGACTCTAAGGGTGGATGCTCTCCTTGCTCTAGCAATCGCACTGGCTGCCTCCTTCGAAAAGCCTCTAGCTCTCGAGAGTCTTTCGATAGTCTGAAGGCAGTCAGACGAAGAGCGTGGAGGCTTTGGTGTACCTTCTTTACGTGTGGCTGACGTAGAAGGTCCACCCTTAGAGGAAGACTTCTGGGAACGTCTACTAGCCATCGAAGTACCTCGGTGAACCATTCTCTCGCGGGCCAGAGGGGAGCAACTAGCGCCAACCTTGTCCCTTCGTGAGAGGCGAACTTCTGCAGTACCTTGTTGACAATTTTGAACGGAGGGAATGCGTATACTGTAGAACTAGATGTGACCAATCTAGGAGAAAGGCATCGATATGTATTGCTGCTGGGTCTGGGACTGGTGAGCAATATATTGGGAGCCTCTTGGTCATCGAGGTTGCAAAGAGATCTATGGTTGGTTGGCCCCAAGTGGCCCAAAGTCTCTTGCATACATCCTTGTGGAGGGTCCATTCTGTTGGAATTACTTGCCCTTTCCGACTGAGACAATCTGCCATGACATTCAAGTTGCCTTGGATGAACCTCGTTACTAGTGTTATGTTTTGACCTTTTGACCAGATGAGCAGGTCCCTTGCGATCTCGTACAACGTCAGTGAGTGGGTCCCTCCTTGCTTGGAGATGTACGCCAAGGCAGTGGTGTTGTCCGAGTTCACTTCCACCACTTTGCCTCGAAGGAGAGACCTGAAGCTTTTCAAGGCCAGATGTACTGCCAGCAGCTCCTTGCAGTTGATATGCATGATCCTTTGACTCGAGTTCCACAGTCCTGAACATTCCCGACCGTCTAATGCCGCGCCCCAGCCTACGTCCGATGCGTCCGAGAAGAGAACGTGGTTGGGAGTCTGAACAGCCAGGGGAAGACCCTCTCTGAGGTTGATACTGTCCTTCCACCAAGTCAGACAAGACTTCATCTTTTCGGAAATGGGGATCGAGACCGCTTCTGGCGTCTTGTCCTTTTTCCAGTGAAAAGATAGATGGTATTGAAGAGGACGGAGGTGTAGTCTTCCTAATGACACAAAAAGTTCCAGGGATGATAGCGTCCCTACCAGACTCATCCACTGCCTGACTGAGCAGTGTTCCTTCTTCAGCATGTTCTGGATGCATAACTGGGCTTGGCTTATTCTGGGGGCCGACGGAAAAGCCCGAAAAGCTAGACTGTGAATCTTCATCCCTAAATACACAATAGTTTGGGATGGGACCAGTTGCGACTTTTCCATATTGACAAGGAGACCCAATTCCTTGGTCAGATCTAGAGTCCACTTTAGATCCTTCAGACAGCGACGACTGGAAGAGGCTCTGAGAAGCCAGTCGTCCAAATAAAGGGAGGCTCGGATGTCCGATAAATGGAGGAATTTGGCTACATTCCTCATCAGCCTCGTAAACACGAGAGGAGCTGTGCTTAGGCCAAAGCACAGGGCCTGAAACTGGTAGACCACCTTTTCGAAAACGAATCTCAGAAAAGGTTGGGAGTCCGGGTGGATGGGGACGTGGAAGTAGGCGTCCCTTAGATCTAATGAGACCATCCAGTCTTCCCTTCTGACCGCTGCTAAGACTGACTTCGTGGTCTCCATGGAGAACGTCTGCTTTGTGACAAAGACATTCAGAGCACTGACGTCTAGCACCGGCCTCCACCCTCCTGTCTTCTTTGAAACCAAGAAGAGGCGGTTGTAGAATCCCGGAGATTGGAGGTCCGAGACTTTGACCACCGCTCCCTTCTCTAGTAAAAGAGACACTTCCCGTTTCAAGGCTCGTCTCTTGTCCTCCTCTCTGTACCTGGGAGAGAGATCGATGGGAGACGTTGCTAGAGGGGGTTTCCGTACAAAAGGGATCTTGTACCCCTCTCTGAGCAACTTCACAGATTGTGCATCTGCGCCTCTCTTCTCCCAGGTCTGCCAGAAGTTCTTGAGTCTGGCTCCCACTGCTGTCTGAAGATGCGGGCAGTCAGACTCTGCCCTTGTAGGACTTGGATCCTTTCTTCTTCCCTCGTTTCCCTTCGGCACGAGCACCTCCTCTGCTGGAGACTCTGCCACGAAAGGGCGGAATAAAACGAGACGCTGGAGTGTCCATCCTTGGTCTAGCTGACAAGGTAGGCAAAGGGGGAGCTTTGCGAGCTGAGGACGCAACAAGATCGTGAGTGTCCTTCTGCACTAACGAAGCCGCTATTTCCTTAATCAGGACTTCTGGAAAAAGGCACTTGGAAAGAGGAGCAAAGAGAAGCTCAGATCTCTGGCACGGTGTAACTCCAGCAGAAAGGAATGAGCAGAGATTTTCTCGCTTTTTTAGGACTCCGGACACAAATGATGCAGCAAGCTCATTAGACCCATCACGTACGGCCTTGTCCATGCAGGACATAATGAGCAAGGAAGTCTCTTTATCAGTCGAAGAGATCTTCCTGCTAAGGGCTCCTAGACACCAGTCTAAGAAGTTAAAAACTTTGAAGGCCCTAAAGATTCCTTTCAAAAGGTGGTCCAGGTCCGAAGATGATCAACATATCTTTGAGCGTTTCATGGCAAGGCGGCGGGGAGAGTCTACAAGACTTGAGAAGTCGCCCTGGGCAGAGGCAGGAACTCCCAAGCCGAGAACTTCTCCCATGGCATACCAGACGCTCGATCTAGAAGAGAGTCTAGCAGGGGGAAAAGCAAAGGCTGTCTTCCCTAAACTCTTCTTGGACTGCAACCATTCTCCTATCACCCGCAAAGCTCTCTTGGACGAGCGTGCGAGGACGAGTCTAGTAAAGGCAGGAGTGGTAGACGGCATGCCTAAAACAAACTCTGAAGGCGGAGAACGAGGAGCCACAGAAACAAACTGGTCAGGAAACAGCTCTTTGAAAATGGCCAAAACTTTTCTAAAGTCCAAAGAGGGTTGAGTAGACTTAGGCTCGTCCAATTCCGATTGTGGTTCATCTATGTGTGCAGCAACATCATCATCAGAAAGTTCCTCATCCGACAACTGATGAGGAAACGGCAACGGAGTGGGTAACGGCTGGTTCGCTGAGTCCGGTCGCACTGGTGCATGCGTGACTGAGCCGGACGCAACGTCATGGAACTGCTGCCCAGTCTGTGAGCTGGCAACAACCATGGTAGCGCGGGGACGCACAGCGTCTACTCCAGACTGTCTAGACTGATGTGGGTGCGCAGTGGAAACCACACTGGGTTGCGGAGGTTGACGCACCGCGTCAAAACAAAGCAACTCTGACGGTTGTTGAACATCTGGAACGTCAACGGCAACCTCCGTGCGTCGCTTAACGTCAACATGCGGCTGGCAGATCAAACTGGAACGCATGGGTGGAGGAACTCTCTCAACTGGTGTGCGTGAGAAGGTTACCTCAGCGTCCACAGGACGCACAACCGATCGCGTGGAGGGTTGTAGGCTAGGTACTGCACTAGCTGGTACGGCAGCAACCTTCTCCGCACAAAAGTCCTGCATCAGAGACGTAAGTTTAGACTGCATGTCTTGCAATAGAGACCACTTAGGGTCTACGGGAGCAGGTGCGGCGACAGACGGTGTTACTGTCTGAAGCGGTACCGCTTTGCCTCTCTTAGGCGGTGAGCAGTCATCGGATGACGGCAACGAGTCCGAACTGACCCAGTGGCTACAACCGGGCCGTTGGACTTGTGCTGAAGGGACCGATTTACGTTTTAACGGTCGCGAGACCTTGGTCCAAAGTTTCTTGCGAGAAACACCTTCAGAAGACGAGGTATAAATGGGCTCTCTCGTCTTAGTTAGGTAGGAGCGATCTTGGGTAGATACGCCCGATACCACGGAGGGAACGTCTGTTCGCTGATTAAAGCCTCTCGAACCCATGCGTCGTACGACATTGCTTCTCCCCTGGACTTGGGAGCTTGCAAGAGGTCCCGGACTAGGAGGACGACAGGCACGAACAGACGAACCCTCAAGCGCAACACTTTCCACAACACTATCACTTGGCACTTTAGCACTTCCCACTGCACTTTGGCACTTAAGCTCGTTCACATCCGCCATGAGCTGATTACGGTCACTAGCAAGGGACTCAACTCTCTCACCCAGAGCCTGGATGGCACGCATCATATCAGCCATCGATGGTTCCTGAGTGCCAGGAGGGGGGTTAGGAGCAACCACTACAGGGGAAGGAATAGGTTGTGGGGCATGAGGAGAGGATACATCAATAGATCGAGAAGAACTTCTCCTAACTCTATCTCTCTCTAGCCTACGTGTGTACTTTTGAAATTCGATAAAATCGAATTCCGAAAGGCCAACGCACTCCTCACACCGATCTTCCAATTGACAGGTTTTATCCCGACAATTGGAACAAACAGTGTGAGGGTCGATAGAAGCCTTCGGAAGACGCCTAGAACAGTCCCTAGCATTGCATTTCCTAAATTTGGGGACTTGTGAAGGGTCAGCCATTTTGAATTGGTCAAGGGAAATTCCAAAAAACAATCGAAAAGTCATCAACAAAGAATCCGTTATCAAAAAGAGTTCAAGGATTTGTGTGAAGAAAAACCCTGCACAGCGAAAGCTCAAAACTAGAATATAGTACTTCACCAATTAGATGTGAAAAACTCCAGTTTAGCAACAGCGAGTAAAGTACGTCTTGCCGACACGGCGACAGAGAGAAAATTGAGTCTTTGTTTACATTGAGAACTGGGTATCTGGTCGACAGATGGCGCTGTTGGGCACACCCGCAACCTGTGTAGCGATCGCTGGCGAGTTTTTACCGTAGAGTTGTCTGTCGAGCAACAGAGTTGCAGCTATATAATCACCGGCTAAGTTAAATATTGAAAAACCTCTTTACAAATACAAATACATAACTACTGTATAGGAGGGTCTCTCTCTCTCTCTCTCTCTCTCTCTCTCTCTCTCTCTCTCTCTCTCTCTCTCTCTCTCTCTCTTTCTCTCTCTCTCAGTAAAGTCCACAATAAGCAGGGTACACTATACAACAACAGCTGACAACATTTAGAAATAGGACCTGAGAGTCTGACAGTAAATTCTTTTTTACCATCACAAGAAATATAAAAAAATTTTAAATTAATATTTATTTTTCCTAGCTATACAAACTTGAGTCTTAAAAAGGGATATGTTTTCGGAATGAGCTTGAACAGCTGTTGAAATTGTTAACGGAGTACAGTAATTACCGACAGTTGGTGAGAGGGAGAAGCCCATCCAGCCACCTGTAGTAAGCCCTTCACTCTGACCTTTCAGTTCAGGACTGATAAGAGTGGTTGAGTTAGGAAGTTGGGAAGGACTCAGGGTTGAAAAGCCAAGAAAATACAGTACAAATTATCTCACTAAATGGTGGCAACAGCTTCCCTCTCCTTCCCTTCTTCCACCACCCCACTACCTGGAAGAACCAGGTTGGGTGGCTCAAAAGAGCTGGCATGCACCAGCTCCTCTCACGAAAATGATGCTGGCAATCCTGATCAGGATCTAGCAGAGGCCCCTGAGGCCTCCCTTGCACCCGATCCCGTAGGCATGATCGAACAAGAGGGTGTGGCCGCAACTCTCCCAAAGTGCCAAGGCTATTGAAGGAAATCAATAGCTGGATCAAAGAATTCTACAAAACAGTCCTCCCCATCTTCACCACCATATTCATGCAACTCCTCTGAAGGAGAGATTTCGCTACCGAAGTGTTCTGAAGCGACAGAGATATATACCTCTGAGCTAAGTTGTTTTGAGAATTGGTAGACCAAGGCATCCCTCCTCCTTAAAACCCAGTTAGCCCAATGGTTGCTGACTGGTGCCAGGAAGATCACTGCATTCCCACCAGACAGCATGAGATACTTTCCCCTCTCCATAGACTCTGGAGTCAATAACTCTCTTGACTTAGCAAAGTACATCAATGCACCTGACCACCAGTCAAGCCAGAAGATCACTTAGAGGGAGTTCATGGCAGACAAACTATGGCCTCCGACTCAAGATGTAGAAAAGGCTGAGTTCTCTGCCTTGAGTCTCTCCAGGGACGGGTCAACCTCGAGAGGTGTTGACGCAGCAAGCTAGCATAGAACCTTCTCTGCCTGGAAAATGGAAGTGGCAAGATCTTGTTTGAATGACTGGAGGCGAGAGCGTTCTCAGATCCATAGATCTGATCATCTATTGGATCCACGGACACACTAGCTAGATCTGACAAGGGCAGGTCCTTCCACCCCTCAGCATGGGTGACTAAGTAAGAGAGACTGTGCCACTCACCTACTCTTTTCACTGATGGTACGGCTAGCAAAAAGACAATCATGAGTTAGATGTCTGACGACCTTCTCAAAGGCTCATACGAGGAACGCTTAAGATCATTGAGAACAAGGGTCATGTCCCTAACCAGGGGTCTACACTGCTCAAAGCTCTTCATAAGCATAGACAATCACACAAGTAGGAAAAGTCTATACCTTACAGTGGAAAAACCATGCCTAAGGTTGAGAAGTAGCCTTTGACAGCCATGACTGAGAGCACTTCTCTCAGAGAAGGAGGATGAGGAAATCTGCGATCTGCACTAGAGTTGGTCCAACCGGAGAAGTATTCCTTTTATGACGCCGATCATATTAGATGGCCCACTTCTCTTGGTAAACAGCAGCAGAGGACTGTCACAGTTACCCTGACATTCATGTGCAGAGCCTTATGCTTGGAGATGCTAGATAGCCTCCAACTGTGATACCAGGAGTAAAGAACCTCTATGGCCCAGGGTTCCACCCCATAAAACTGCCACCTCATCCACTGACTTGCCAGGCATTCCCCCACAGGTGGTAGAATGAGGGAATTGCCTTCCCTAACGTGAACCTCTCCTTCTTCAACCTCATCAGTTGGGATGTCAGCGATGCCGAAAGGGATGTATCAAATCCTGTCAAAAGAAATAGGGATGGTCTAGTTCAGGAAGAAGCCTACACTGAGGAGGATGCTGTTTAGTAGAGGATGCTCTGTTTAGTAGAGGAAGCTCTTGGTTTCGCATGAGGCGGCTGAGACTGCTTAGAAGAGGTGCCCTAAGAAAGAAAGTAGTTTGGCTCACCTTCTCCCATTTATGAACAACCACCATAACCTCAGTAGGCGGGAACAAAATTAGACACTGCGTCACAGTAGTGTTCCAAAGCGGCAATGAATCTCAAAGCCATTTTGACCCACAAACTGAATAACAAGTGCATCCCTTTTCTTGAGGATGCAGTTGCCCCAGAAGAAAGTACATTAGTGAAACAGAAATTCTAGTGCCTTAGTCCCTGACTGTACAATTTCCTCGTACTGTTTTCAGACTTTTGGATCCATCCAAAAGGTTTTCCAAAACTGCGAAGTATGACACTATGCCCGATCAGTGATCCAACAATGAACGTGCCTGCAAGGCTGACATGAAGGCTGTTTCAAAATTTAGGATCTCCTGAGCTCACCTGAATTGCATGAAGACGGATGCGTCTCACTAACTTGTACTCTGTTGTTGATGAATCGCCATGCTACCATGCTGGTTATCTGACCTCAGGATAAAATCCCAACATTGAACTTGGTGCGTATCCCTCACCAGACGGACCACTTTTAACGAAACTGTCATAGAAGATTTAGTGGATATACCTACGTAAGCTGTGGCCCTCGTGATGTAAACGGAATGCCAGACTTCATTGCACGAGGCTGAGAAGAGTAGGATGTCAAGAAAGACAAAGTTAACAATGGAGGATGCTCAGGAGATGGTTGGTACTCTGGGTGTACACTCTGGCATGTGTTTAATCGAACACCCAGGAGACTGCGCTGGAGAATGCTCTAAAAACATCACTGAGTATAGTGTACCCATTTTCGATGACGAAGGTTTGTCTTCGCGCACGAACAAAAAAAGTATGAGGGATTCTAGCATTCTTTGTTATCTGCATTTCAATATCGTATAGTCCTCAGATAAATTTTTTCCCCAAGAAATATCATACTGCACATTACAACAGAAACAAGGATTGCCTCTTGTGTTGCAAGTTTATACCAAGCCCCTTACATCTTATCTGCACTGGAATATAATGAAATTTATTTCTTTTGATTATCAAAATGATTTTTGTTTCCACAGGTATGCCAACTAGTCTTTCCCCTGAATTACTTCTGAAAGTACTAAGGATATCTCTCCAGAAACAATTATGTAGTACACAAAGCCATGCTAAACACAAAATTAAATGAGATAAGAGATACATTATAATAACAAACCTGTGGAGCGCAGATCTGTGCATTCTGCCTGCAATGGTCGGAAGTATGGACTCTGCTGTAACCAGTAGAAGACAGGAGCCGAGGCCACCACTGCAGTAAACCTTCACCTCTCATGGTTACCTGTGAGGGACAGTTTTAATATAATAAAAAGACAAAAAGAACCCATTCCAAAAGTGAATCATTTTAGAACCCTGTTGATATAACTCTAAATAGCTACATTAATGAAGTTAGAATATGGTCGCAACTAGAAATTAAGTTGCTTGTTGACTAACACATCCTTCATAGGTAATAAATTACCATTTTATAAAAAGATTAAGGCTTAGGTAGCTAAATAAAATTGATGATTAGTTCATTTTGCAAGTAATTATCTAACACCACAAGCAATGGATTCTCCCAGCACAAATATGTTTCACTCCTGTCACGACTCTTCTCAGAGGTAAAGTGAAAGTCAATTTGTCAATATTTCTATTCTTTACAGTGAATTGATAATTTGTATTAATTTCTGATGTTAAGGGTTATAATTTCAACAATTATTACCATTATAAACCTTTAAAAGAGTGCATATGTGTGGAACATGTGGAAAGCATCGAAGTGAATTTCCTTTCTCATAGGAAAAACTATTTTACGAAGCGAGCATTTTAAGCTGCAAACTTGCTCTCGGAACAAATTAAACTCCTATACCGAGGTACATCTGTACATGGATGCATTTTAACTTAACCCGACCTAACCTTGTGAACCGAGTTACTACTGTACAGGTATGCATTTAACTTAACCTTACCTAACCTCATAAACCAAAGTACTACTGTACAGGGATACATACAGTAGTAGTAAATATTGTCAGGAGTCCTAATTAGAATAAAAGGACTTAAAACTAGAAACATGACATGAAAAATTAAAGTTTAAATGTGAGTATGAATGAGCATCACAATTAAAGCAACACTCTGCTTATTTCAACCAAGGCATATCATAACCTAGTCTTCACTAAGCTACATCTAACGTACGAGTAACTTCCTAACCTCACCAGAGGAGGGGCTGGAAACTGAAACCTAACCTCAACTTTGTTATCTGGCCAAATACTGCAATTGTTCTTGCATACCTAATCTTAAGTTTTGTTAAGAGGGGCGTATGTATGATGACGGCCACACTCCGTAAACCCCTTATTTTCAACCCAATCTTGCATAACTAATTTTAAATTTAATTAAGAAGGGTGTATGTATGATAACGGCCATTATCAATAACTCCATTATTTTCAGTTATATCCTTAAGAATACAGCTGTCTAAAAGGGGTCAAAGGGAGGCAATTGAAACCACGGAGCCTTTGTATATCAACGGCCAGTTCCTCCAGCGTGGATGTAAAATGACATAACTAAACTCAACTTTCCCCCCTAACCTAACCTACAAGCTGTGTCCCCACCAACTTACCTACCTGGGGGGGGGGGGCTAATGACCCCCCTTAAACTGTCATATTCTGTTAGCCATAATAAAACATACAGGTGCCCTTTGTCATACATACACCCCGAAACCACTGTTAGGTATGTTCTGTTCCGTCAAGATTGCCTTGCCTTATGCAAGACACGGGCTCTTGTGTTGGCGGCCCGTAAATAAATTAGGGATGTAGGTAAGGACAAAGCTTGTAGTTTAGGTTAGGTAAGGATGTTTAAGTTAGGTCTTCTGTGCATGCGGGAAATCCTATCCGTCGTTATACAAAGTCTGAGCTTATCTTTTTAGAAAGTGTTATAATAGTGATCTGAAAACTATTAGGCCTGAATACAAATGCTAGCGAATAACTGAAAAGATACAGAGCAAAATATTAACTGGAAAGAAATTATTTTCACACACCAAGGCCCACCTGAACAGAATTTTAGTGTCTGATGGAGGGCGAGAAATAAACCCCTAGAAGGAAAAGTAAGATTTAACAAAATTTTACGTGAAATTCTGACCCTCTAGTTAGCAATATATGGAGGACCTGCTACCTGGTGAAGGAAGATAGGTATCCACAGCAAACCAAAGTTTTATCAGTACATTTATCATAATTCCTATAATTGCAAATATTAAATGTGATTCACACATCAAGTCATGAACTATAGCGTATTTATGCCATATGGTCAGGCGATCCATTCATCCATAACTTTCACTTCAAGGCCATAACCTAAAACCGGTACAGCATGTTATTTAACATGATTTAGAAGTTATACATTAACAATAAATCATCTAAGCTTGATATATACAGTCCTATAACCTACATTAGCAATTTATTACACAAACGAGATTTTCATTTTAATCAAAGATTACTTTACTTAATACGTAAATCTTTGGAGCTTACCTTCATAAATTACGCATACATTAATGTTGCAGAATGTAGAACTTCTGTACCAATTGGATGTTTACCCATTATGAAAATGAACAGCGAAAGGAAACCATTAATACGTGAAAGCTTATTATTATTAATAGCTTTGTATTGAAATCAGTTACGTGTTGTTGTTGTTCTGCTGTGTGTTTGACACTTTGACATGTTGTCAGGGTTGTTCGGTCGATTTTAATTTGAAATATACATAATTAATTATGAATATATATCTACAAATATCCTTAAAATAAATTTAAAATATATTTTAAAATTTATTATAATATCAATTTATCCTAACATAATCAAAACTATCTTATTTTTACAATTATTTCAATTTGAGAGAAAATATCTTTTTAGAGAACGTATCGTCCATGTTTATAGTAGGCTTCTTCCTTTAAGGGTCTATGACAGTAAGACTCGATAATTTACATTTAAGAGGCTGTTATTTTTCTATGTATATATATCACTGACATAATATAGAAAAATCTTAAAAATATGGAATAAAAGTTAGCATAGGAAGGAAAAAACTTTCTCTAAAAGATATATTCAGCATAAACATATCAAAAGAGAGCTTGTGTGAAACAAAGAAATGCAAAAAAATCTATTTACAGAGCATAAAAATTCATATATTAAACAATAAAATAGGAAAACGTGGTAAAATAGTAATAAGTATTTTATTGAAAATATACCACGAATACATACACACACACACGCATATATATATATATATATATATATATATATATATATATATATATATATATATATATATATATATAAGATATATACACACACACACACATATATATATATATATATATATATATATATATTATATATATATATATATATAGAGAGAGAGAGAGAGAGAGAGAGAGAGAGAGAGAGAGAGAGAGAGAGAGAGAGAGAGAGAGAGAGAGAGAGAGAGAGAGAGAGAGAGAGAGAGAAATAAAAATATGGTATAAAATTTTGCAATAAACAGGATATTTTGACAATAATTTATCTCAAATAATCATTGTTCTTTATAGACACAATATTGGTGTTACGAGCGATAGTTTTACAGAAAGCACAGTATTGTTCATTTCTTCTGATATCATAATTCTAAGTTCACTTCCACTAAGAACAAACAATGTCTTATTTTAATATAATTTAATACAATATTCATATTAAATATATACATTAACCATAACTTTGTAAATTTACTTAAAAAAATTAATCCATCTTTGTGTAATGGCAATACTGTACTTTTTTTAAAAGTATGCTGGGTATGGTATTCCTTGCTTGCAACTTTCTTTCTCTCTCTCTCTCTCTCTCTCTCTCTCTCTCTCCTCTCTCTCTCTCTCTCTCTCTCTCTCTCTCTCTCTCTCTCTCTAGGCAACTTATTTCTAAGGTATATTCTATATATTGATAATGACACTGTCATTATTATTTTGTATCATATGATCAAAGAGAAAGCAAAATTATCTTTAGAATTGAAGTTTACTTCTACTGAGCTAAAAATTTCGAGAGAGAGAGAGAGAGAGAGAGAGAGAGAGAGAGAGAGAGAGGAGAGAGAGAGAGAGAGAGAGGAGAGAGAGAGAGAGAGAGAGAGAGAGAGAGAGAGAGAGAGTAGTTTTTACTTGTTACATTTCAAACTATAGCACATTTCATATTAGAAAAAAATATATTTCACTGGTTGATTTCTGCTTAGATGGTTGGAAAATTGCATTAGAGTGTGTTCTTGTTTTAGACATTCTTTTGAGATTCTTTATATCTTATCAGAGTTAGTTTTTAATATCAAACATACTTGTTTATATTTTGTGTCATCAAACAGGTATTAAGGAATCGAAGTTTACATACAAATCTATAATATACAAATGTACCCGAGTCGTCAATAATGATGTCTGAATATTTAGATATATATGCACACGCACACAAATTCAACCTTTCTTACCCCTCCATCTTTATGACTATCCCCCTCTATCATATATATATATATATATATATAATATATATATATAATATATATATATATATATATATATATATATATATATATATATATACATATATATATATATATATATATATATATATATATATATATATATATATATATGTATATATATATATATATATATATATATATATATATATATATATATATATATACATATATATATATATACAGTATATATATATATATATATATATATGTATATATATATATATATATATATATATATATATATATATATATATATATATATATATATATATATATATATATATATATATATAGATGTATGTGTGTGTGTTCTTTTTGCAATAATTTTCTCTGACTCCATTGCAAAACTTTAGCTCAAAATACAGTACAACACAAGAGGATAGGGAAAACCCCTTTTTACTGTCTAAGAAATCGCCACAAACGTATAAACGATTCGTTTTTAATAGCTGGATAAACTCAAGATATTGTATCATTACTGCTTGGTAGGCTAGACCATACTACTGGATTGGGTACTTCCTCTCCAAGTACCTGAATGAGGAAGGTACCTGCCACAAAACGTACAAGGAAATTCCACTTAATAATTCTAAGACCCAGAATCCTAATACCTGATAGGTTTATGTGGATTTAGATAAAGCTGTTGCAACAGAGAAGCTTCAATAAAATATATTCAGTACAACGATTGCTTTAATAGTAATGTCGGTACGTTATCTAAGGTAAATGGTCTTGAGCATTACCAAAACAGTTCCGTCAAAACCATAAATAAACTAGGGGGACACTCGATAGAGCACAGACCTCCACCGCGGCAGCTTATTTCTTGACCTTTTGTTCCACCTTGACCTTTGACCTTAACATGTATTAGTTGGCGTGGATTTTCATACGCCCAAAAATGTGAACCAAGTTTGAAGTCTCTGTGATGGCGATGTCCGAACTTATGCCTGATTATGTAAATTGGACATTTTGCTTGACCATGACCTTTGACCTTGACCTTCCAAAATTTAATCATTTCCAGTTTTTTACATAACAGTTAATCCCAGCAAGATTCATTACTCTATGATTAAAATTGTGGCCAGGAGCCTGGTCACAAACAAGCAAGCACTAAAACAGAGGGTAAAACATGACCTCCTTCCAACTTCGTTGGAGGTAATTATTCAAATGTTTAAGAATTTATATTAATTTTGCGTCCCATTTAAATTTTAAATGCAAGAATTCTTTTTATGAATTCGTTCACCATTCACGTGACAATCATAACATCATCAAAATGGTAGAATGAAGGTTTAGATTTCAAGATTATTGCAATAAAGGAAAATGATAGCCATAATTTATGGAAGGACAAATAAGAATGTTTTCCTATTATTGATTATACCCACCAGGTCGAACACTGTGAATAAATACTTATGTTTGGGGTTTAGGGAACCCAAAAATATATATTTTCACTTTAGCAGCTGTTACCTTGGCAGCTGTTACTTTGGCAGCTGTTACTTAGGTAGCTGTTACTTTGACAACTGTTCCTTGCGAAGCTGTTACTTTTGCAGCTGTTACTCTGACAGCTGTTACTTTGGTAGCTATTACTTTGGCAGCTGTTACTTTGGTAATTGTTATTTTGGTAGCTGTTACTTTAGCGGCTGTTACTTTGGTAGCTGTTACTTTGGCAGCTGTTACTGAAATAAATGAAACAGGTTATGAAAAAATTCTCTATACAATTGTTTCTTACTTTCACTCGAGACTTGCCAAACAAAATAATATATAAAATTACATGATTTTGGAATGTCAAAATTTATAAAATTACATGATTTTGGAATGTCAAAATTTATAAATTACATGATTTTGGAATGTCAAAATTTATAAATTACATGATTTTGGAATGTCAAAATTTATAAATTACATAATTTTGGAATGTCAAAATTTACAAATTACATGATTTTGGAATGTCAAAATTTATAAATTACATGATTTTGGAATGTCAAAATTTATAAATTGCATGATTTTGGAATGTAAAAATTTATTAAATTACATGATTTTGGAATGTCAAAATTTATAAATTGCATGATTTTGGAATGTAAAAATTTATTAAATTACATGATTTTGGAATGTCAAAATTTATAAATTGCATGATTTTGGAATGTCAAAATTTATAAAATTACATGATTTTGGAATGTCAAAATTTATAAAATTACATGATTTTGGAATGTCAAAATTTATAAATTGCATGATTTTGGAATGTCAAAATTTATAAAATTACATGATTTTGGAATGTCAAAATTTATAAATTACATGATTCTGGAATGTCAAAATTTATAAATTACATGATTCTGGAATGTCAAAATTTATAAATTACATGATTTTGGAATGTCAAAATTTATAAAATTACATGATTTTGGAATGTCAAAATTTATAAAATTACATGATTTTGGAATGTCAAAATTAATATTTTGTTTATTAGAGTTGAGACTAACCCCAGAATAAATGATTTTGGAATGTCAAAATTAATATTTTGTTTATTAGAGTTGAGACTACCCCCAGAATAAATATTTGCAATGTCATATCAGAATGACATTGACATTTATTGATTGAGCGACTGACTGACAGAGACAGGATGGCCTTCCGATATTTATAGATTCAGTAATAATTCAGTAATAATTCAGTTGGTTCTACCTCTGGACAGCAAATTCATGATACCACAAGTGTGTGTGTGGAGTGACTTTGATGAGTGTAGTCACACCTGTTTGGTCAATATAGTTGATTTTAGGGAGGACCCACTCAGTCTGTCACGAGATTCAACCATCTTTCCTATATTATTATTATTATTATTATTATTATTATTATTATTATTATTATTATTATTATTATTATTATTATTACTTGCTAAGCTACAACCCTACTTGGAAAAGTAAGATGCTATAAGCCCAAGGGCTCCAGCAAGGAAAGAGAAAATGTCTCTCTCTCTCTCTCTCTCTCTCTCTCTCTCTCTCTCTCTCTCTCTCTCTCTCTCTCTCTCTCTCTCTCTCTCTCTCTATATATATATATATATATATATATATATATATATATATATATATATATATATATATATATATATACCTATTTCCTGTCACCCCCTCATGGGGGAGAGGGAGTAGTCATACATTGGTGAATGGGGGGTACCCTGAGAGGTCCACTTTGAAACCATACTCTCCCACAAATTGCCGAACCAGCGGGTTGTAGTTAGGAAAGGGGAAAGGGATTGGAAAGGGTTGAATCTGCGCGCTCGCGTGCGTGTGAGTGTGTGTATGTGTGTGTGTGGGTGCTACTATAGTGTGAGGTCTACCGCCGTATGTCGCCTACCCAGGTTGAGGGTGAGGTCTACCGCGTGACCAGCGTCCCACAGCTCCTAAATCAGTTTTTCCCTCGGCCTAAAAGAGATATCATCGATTGAGGGTACTAAAAATGTTGCTGAAGGAGTTTTATAGAAGAGTCATTCTGACAGAAGAAGCAGTACTCGCCTTTTTAAGAGAGCACAATCTCTTGGATACAGTTCAAGAAGCAGATCTATTTGTGTCATACTTAGAAGATGTACGAAGTGTGTATCGCTAGAATAAATGTATGGAAATATATGATAACCTGTTTGATGTATGAAGAATGTATCACTAGAATAAATATATGGAAATATATGATAACCTGTTTGATGCACAAAGAGTGTATCGCTAGAATAAAAGTATGGAAATATATGATGATAAGTTTGATGTACGAAGAGTGTATCGCTAGAATAAATGTATGGAAATATATGATAACATGTTTATTTTTACCTTTATTCCTTTTTTTTAATATAATTAGAAATGCAATTATCTATTTAAGTCATTTTTAAGATATGTTTAAGTTAAGTGTTTATTGCTTAAACAAATGTATGAAATGTGTTTTATCTATGAGGGACGGATAATTCAGCAGTAGACCTCACGCTATAGTGCTAACGGGAGATAGATCTCACGCTATAGTGTGGTAGACCTCACGCTATAGTAGCACCTGTGTGTGTGTGTAAATATTTAAAAGTAATTTTTGACGGTTCGTGTAAACTAGTATGTAATACCATTAATGTATAAACATACCGTGAATAGGTAAATAGGAATACAGTAAAATATAGATGGACATACTCAAAACAAATAAAGAGGAATAAATGCTTAGGTATTAACATAAAGAAATAGTTAAACCAAGGAAAGAAACTGTATGTGGCGCTTTATGGCATCAATTCAGAGGTACAGGAACACACTCATCTGGTTAAATGCCAGAAAGCGTCTGGTTTCTAATTGCTCACACCGCAAAATAAGTTTGCAAAGCTTCTAAGCTTATTCTAATTATTGTAATTAAGCTTAACTTACCTGTAACATAAATACAATATTAATGAAATTCTTAATCTTTACTTTTATACCATTCTACTTAACATGACTAGAATAAAGATCACAGTAATGATAAATATTATAAATTTTCACGATAGGGCTGCCACAATGGAGGCATTCACCATCAAGCTGACATCAGCAAATACTTATCTTTGAAAAATGTAGTGTTATCTGATATAACTTGACCCAGGCAATCGATATTTAATGCCTATACCCCTTAGCTGCGATCAACTGATAAAAAAGTTAAAGATCACTCATGAATGACAGAGGCAAGGGACAGTTATAATGCCCTAGCTAGCAGGACAATGCCCTAGAGACTAACTATAGATACATATCAGCACCCAAGACCCATCTCTACCTAGGCTAGGACCAAGTAGGGCCAGGCAAAGGCTGCTGGTAACTCTGCATGTAGACCTATAGGTTTCACCAACATCCCCATATCCTTAGCTCACAAGGATGGTTAGGTTGCAGACACTACAAGAAACTAGTGAGCTTGAGCGGGACTTGAACTCCAGTCCGGCATATCACCAGGCAGGGACGTTTCTCATAGGCACTGTAAGTGAAAAATTTGGATCCTTGAACTACGAAGAAAAAAAATTATAATTCTATATATAGAAAATGATAACGTTCGTACTGGGGTTCTTGAATAAGTAAAGCAAAATGGATTTTTCCTATCTTATTTCTATTTGATTAATTCGTATTTGTTTTGTAGCAAAACAATATTTTTACTATGATATAAAAGAAGTAAGTTTGCTATCATGCATAATTAATCAATATGTTTACTTTTGCGTATTATATATTTGGATTACATTATATCTGTTAGTTCGTCTTCTATCTTAATTATGTTCTTTATACTCTTAATCTAAACCTTTAATTATCATTTTTGTCTGAAAACTGACAAATATCAATTTTTCTAATTATGAATATCTTCCTATACGATTAAAAAAAAAATATATTTTGCCTTTTTTCCTGTATTGTGACTGGAGACTTGTTTTCTAAGTGCTTTGATAATGTGGATTTGACAATTTAAGGTTAAAGACCACTCATGAATGGCAGCATCCAAGCCCCTTCTCCACCCAGGATAGGATCAAGGAGGGCCAGACAGTGGCTGCTAATGACTCAGCAGATAGACCTATAGGCTCCCACAAATCCCCTATCCTTAGCTCACAAGGATGGTGAGATTGCAGCGACCAAAGAAACTGACGAGTTTGAGCGGGACTCGAACTCCAGTCCGGCGATCACAAATCAGGGATGTTACCACATCGGCCACCACAACCCTAATGAAGAATACGCTGTGTAATACTTTAAACACCCAAGACTGTATATGACAAACAGATCTTGTGGGTCCTGTAGGACACAAGGTAGTAGGTTGGCCATGGCACCTGCCACCCGTTGAGATACTACCCTTATAGAGTTATTGAGTCTATTGACTGGCCAGACAGTAGTACATTGGATCCTTCTCTCTGGTTACGGTCATTTTCCCTTTGCCTAACACATACACAGAATAGTCTGGACTATTTCTTACACATCCCCTTCTGTCCTCATACACTTGACAACACAGATTACCAAACAATTCTTCTTACTGCACTGTAATTGTTCAGTGGCCACTTTTCTCTTTGTAAAGGTAGAAAAGACTCTTTAGCTATGGTAAGCAGCTCTTCTAGGAGAAAGACACTCCAAAATCAAACCATTGTTCTCTAATCTTGGACAGTGCCATAGCCTCTGTACCATAGTCTTCCACTGTCTTGGGTTAGAGTTCTCTTGCTTGAGGGTACACTCGGGCACACTATTCTATCTTATTTCTCTTCCTCTTATATTGTTAAAGTTTTTATTGTTTATATAGGAAATATTTATTTCAATGTTGTTGCTCTTCTTAAAATATTTTATTTTTCTTTGTTTCCTTTTCTCACTGAGCTATTTTCCTTGTTGGAGCCCCTGGGCTTATAGCATCCTGATATAGCATCCATATGTGGATGAGATCATGGCGAATGGTAGATGGAGATGGTTTGGGGATGCTCTTCGCACTCCCCAATTAATAATAATAATAATAATAATAATAATAATAATAATATGTGACAGGACCAGGAAAACAGCCCTTAAAACTAGATGTGCACTTACTAGAGTGCAGACCTCCGCCGCGGCAGCTTATTTATTGACCTATTGCTCGATCTTGACCTTGACCTTTGACCTTAACATGTATTAATTGGCGTGGATTTTCATACACTCAAATATGGATCATGTTTGAAGTCTCTGTGATAACGATGTCCAAACCTATATCTGATTACGTGAATTGGACATTTTGCTTGACCGTGACCTTGACCTTTCAAAATTTAATCATTACCAGCTTTTTATATAAAAGTTAATCCCTGCAAGTTTCATTATTCTAATATATATATATATATATATATATATATATATATATATATATATATATATATATATATATATATATGTGTATATATATATATATATATATATATATATATATATATATATATATATATATATATATATATATATATATATATATATATATATATATATACACACATACATATATATGTATATATGCGTGTATATATATATATATATATATATATATATATATATATATATATATATAGGGAGTAGTCATACCCTGGTGAGTGGGGGCATCCTAAGAGGTACATTCTGAAATCACACTCTCCCAAAATTTGCCGATCCAGTTGGTTGTATTTAGAAAAGAGGGAGTGGTCGGGAAAGGTTGAACATCTGAATGTAGATCTACCTAAATATTTAGACGTCCTATTTGACGGGTCAGGTACACTAGTATTTACATAATCTTTAGTTCATCGCAAAATACGTTGTAGGAATACAACTGTTCACTGTTAAAAATTTTCCATAAAAAACAGTACAAATCTTGGAATAAATGTTACCAGGCATTTACCGTTTTAAAAACGGATATATTGACGTAAACGAGTGATATTACGGTCACCAACCCATAAAAGATGATAACAAAGTAGGGTAAAATTACGGTCGCCTGTATTTTACTGAAATACGGCTAAGAATCGAATATTTTTACTTTGGCAGCTGTTACTTTGGTAACTGTTCTTTTGACAGCTGTTACTTTGGCAGCTGTTATTTTGGTAGCTGTTACTTTGGCAGCTGTTCCTTGGGTAGCTGTAACTTTGGTTGCTGTTACATTGGTAGTTGTTACTTTGGTAGTTGTTACTTTTGGCAGCTGTTATTTTGATAGCTGTTAATTTGGTAGCTGTTACTTTGGTTGTTGTTACTTTGGTAGCTGTTCTTGGGTAGCTGTTACTTTTCATAGTTGTAACTTTTGATAGCTGTTACTTTGGCAGCTGTTATTTTAGCAGCTGTTATTTTGGTAGCTGTTACTTTGGTAGCTTTACTTTGGTAGTTGTTACTTTGGTAGCTGTTATTTTGGCAGCTGTTACTTTGGTAGTTGTTATTTTGGTAGCTGTTACTGCTGTTACTTTGGTAGCTGTTACTTTGGCAGAATATTTTCACGGAGAATTTACGGTTCAAATTGCATTTTTATTAACAGTGTATATAAAAGGAAGGTGTCTAGTTCACAGAAAGTAACCAATAACAAGTAAAATAAGACACCAAAATGGAACACCCCTTCAAAGACCTAATAAACAGTGGCCTTTGAAAATAAATTCTCCAGTAGGATAATTATAACCATCATGAACTCGTTATATCTGTATGATTATTGATCATGGGGCTTTTGATAACGCAATACGTAATTAAGAAATTTTATCAACTAATTAGTTCATGTGTTAAGGGTTTTTATCGACTATATCTATAAATAATTAAGCCTTTGTTTTGATTCACTTCCCCTCAAAGGCAACTTTAATTTTCATTTCTTTGGCAAGACAGGATTAGAAACAAAACTATGAAATAGATTACTCAAGTGCCATATGTGGATGATATCATGGTGAGGGGTAGATGGAGATGGTTTGAGGATGATCTTCACACTCCCCAAGAGAGATTAGTTCACCAAAATTCTAACTTGGCTCTCCACAAGGCACTAGAAGAGTTGGAAGATCTAGGCCTACATGGCTGAGGACTAAGAAGAGTAAAGTAGGAGATGATGACTGGAGAAGTATTGATTTAAAAGCTCAGGATAGAGACGATTGGCGAAATCTAACCGAGGTCCTTCGCGTCAATTGGCGTAGGAGGAGATGATGATGATGTTAGGAGACTTCATCTCCCCACGAGTTGATTTTCTATCGGCTTTCTCGACTCCGCAATTTTTAAAAGGAAATCAATGTTTTCAATTTTCCACTTGAGAAGTGCCTTAGAAAAGCAGGAGTGAATAAGGGGTTACAAATGTTAGAGGGAACTATTATTCAATAGTGGATTGTATTTATAAATTTAAGCCAGAAGGCCGGCAATGAACCAATGGAGTGCAAGCTAGATATAGGTAAATGGCTAACAATGTGTAAGGTGGTTCAACGTGTTGTTGATTAGGCTTCGCTTTAGGTAAATGAAGCAGCTAATGTTCTGGAAGGTTCCTGCACAAATTGTTTAAAGCTTTAAAGGCCCCTCATGAATGGCAGAGGCAAGGGACAATGACATTTGCCCTATCAAGCAAGACAATGCCCTAGAGACTGACCATGTTACATATGATCAGCGGCCAAGCCCCCTCTCCACCCGAGCTAGGACCAAGGAGGGCCAGGCAATGATTGCTAATGACTCAGCAGATAGACCTATAGGCTCCCTCAAACACCCCAATCCTTAGCTCACTAGGATGGAGAGGTTGCAGCGACCAAAGGAACTAACGAGTTTGAGAGGGACTCGAACCCCAGTCGGGCAATCACCAGGTAAGGACGTTACCAGCAGTAGAATTAGGAAATGGATAAAGATTATTGTGATTTCTTTTTCTATATAAGGAAAATGACTTATTTGTTTATTTCCTATACATGTAAATAAGGAGTGTATGCATAGGCTAATTGTATAAGAATATAAACAGATGGCAATTCTTACAACATATAGATCTATACAATGTCCCTTTCTGAGTGGGTATACTTTAACGTGGTGAAAGGGTTTGCGTATCGCCATGATCACCAAAGCTGTACTAGAAAGAGCCACCCATACTAGGTAGGTTTGCTTTAAGCGATCAGACTAAAGTCTCCCACCATCACCAATCCGCAGTTGCCAGGATGGTCATGAAAATTGCCCAAACCCCAGAAATCACATGTCTGAGGCCTTTTTCTTACAGTGGACTAGATACTGGTGTATTTGTTGTTGTTGTTGTTGTGTATATACACATGTGTACTGCCATGATCAACAAGGCTGTACTAGTCAGGCCCACCCATACTAGGTTGGTTTGCTATTAGCGATCAGACTAAAGTCTTCCATCATCACCAATCCACACTGGCCAGTGTGGTTATGAAAATTGCTCAAATCCCAGAAATGACATGTCTGAGGCCCATGTCTTACAATGGATTCTATAGAAACGGCAGCATTTTCTGTTGTGCTCTAACACCAGAAATGAATAAGAACATATCTGAGGCCTTTATCTTGCAGTGGACTAGAAACGGCTGCATTTGGTGTAGTTGTTGTTGTTGTTGTTGTTGTTGGAGTTCTCTTGCTTGAGGGTACACTTGGGCACACTATTCTATCTTATTTCTCTTCCTCTTGTTTTGTTAAGGTTTTTATAGTTTATATAGGAGGAATTTATTTTAATGTTACCGTTCTTGAAATATTTAATTTTTCCTTGTTTTCTTTCCTCACTGGGCTATTTTCCCTGTTGGAGCCCTTAGGCTTATAGCATCCTGCTTTTCCAGCTAGGGTTATAGGTTAGCAATTAATAATAATAATAATAATAATAATAATAATAATAATAATAATAATAATAATAATAATAATAATAACGTTATTGCTGTATATACAATGTAATATATGCATAACACATTGTCTTTCTCGGATTACAGTGACGTCAACGCCCTCCCTGTGTGGGATGTGGGCTGGTCGAAGCCAGAGAGGGAATGGATGCAGGAGCAATGTCCTCAGACCCGCAGCCTGTGTCTCTCGGAGTAGGAGAATCGTCACCTGTCATTTCTCGTCTTTCATTCTCCCCTGCGGCCACAACAACAACAACAACAACAACAACAACAACAGCAACGACAACAATAAGTCGAATAACATTTTAATTATTGCTAATGTCATACATAATCAAAATACCTCTAAGGAATAATTTGAATTAGAAAAACCTAACCGAACAATAACAACAACAACAACAACTTTAGCATTTCAATCATTTGTAATGGTATACATAATTAAAATACTTATAAGGGATAACATGAATTAGATAAACACCATAACACAATGTCCCATGATACGTTTCAAAATTAAGCAAAACATAATGGATATATATGTATATATATATATATATATATATATATATATATATATATATATATATATATATATATATATATATGTATGTATGTATGTATGTATGTATATATATACATATGTATATGTATACTGTATATATGTGTATATATATATATATATATATATATATATATATATATATATATATATATATATATATATATATATTATATATATATATATATATATATATATATATATATATATATATATATATATTATATATATATACATACATATATATATATATATATATATATATATATATATATATATATATATATATATATATATATATATATATATATATAGGCGTAGGAGGAAGTGATGATGATGATGATGATATATATTTTATTAATCATATAAACTTCAACAAATGCATAATTCGTAATAAAATAATTGTTGTGTGTATCCGTCTATAGCAAATATATATTTTACCAAGATTATTTTCTTTTTCAAGAATAGGAGTAAAAGCAAATGCTCTATGAAACTCCCTTCCTTCTTCTGTTTTCCCAGACGACCAGTAACTCCCTTCCATCAAGAGAGATAAATTATGATTTATTTTTGTGTTTCGATGTCCTAATTTAATTTCAAATTTCTTTTCCTTTGCCTTTTTCACCTCAGTGCTAGTTAGGGACACTCGATTTCTCCTTTTAACAGGCTCTAGATCTGAAGAAAAAGAACAAGATCTAGAAATATCTTTTCATGGAAAACGTATCTTTTCGCATGAAGTGATGATCATAAAGGCTAAAATTCTTTTGATAACTGTTGGGATCAGAACGCTACGTGTACAGCCTCTGTAGTACGAGCCCAGTGCCAGTCTGATCCAGACTTCACAAATTTCAGCTACCCGCTCTGTTGTACGATTTGAAAGGGTAAGTACGTGCTCATCTTTTTATCATTAGCTGTTCCTGCGACAGCAAGAGTTTTTGCTCTCCTGAGCAACCCCGCAAGTGACTGATTATTCAAGATATGAATTCCGTTTCGTAACCAACAATAAGAGTTTCAATTTTTTCGTGAGTTATCGATAATATAATTCTTCTTCTTTGTCTGCATCTTTTCCCACTTTTATGTGGGGTCGATGTCTCTGGCCAGCGCTCTCCATCTACCTCTTGTGATAGGTAATGATAATGTTATTAAGTTATCGTTAATAACATTATCATTACAAATTGCTTACACTTGACTACCTATCGAACCGATGACGTAAAGCTAACGTAATCTTCTCGTGTTGCCAAAATGTAAGTTGTTTTTGGAACCAGTCCAAAACGGCCGTCGAGGAAGGCAGTTCAAATTCGGAAGGATCTCCCAGGGAATCACAATTGTCCTCAGTAATCTGCCAAATATAACAAGGTTACCCTTATCTCCAAGGCCTTTTCCACCCTCACCTACTGCAGTGACCCAAGGAATCTCTGCCATCCTGTACGTAGTACTAGATATGTAGTTGATTCTAGCAGCCATGACTAGGTAATAGGTTGGCCAGGGCATCAGCCATCCGTTGAAATACTACCGCTAGAGAGTTATGGGGTCCTTTGACTAACCAAACAGTACTACATTGGATCCTTCTCTTTAGTTACGGTTAATTTTATCTTTATTTACACATACACCGAATAGTCTGGCTCATTCTTTACACATTCTCCTCTCTCCCTATACACCTGACAACACTGAGATTACTAAACAATTCTTCTTCACCTAAGGAGTTAATTACTGCACTGTAATTGTTCAGTGGCCCCTTTCTTCTTGGTAAGGATAGAAGAGACTCTTTAGCTATGGTAAGCAGCTTTTTCTAGGACAAGGACACTCCAAAATAAAACTATTGTTCTCTAGTCTTGGGTAGTGCCATAGCCTCTGTACCATGGTCTTCCACTGTCTTGGGTTAGAGTTATCTTGCTTGAGGGTACACTGGGGCACACCATTCTATATCTTATTTCTCTTACTCTTGTTTTGTTATAAAGTGTTTATAGTTTATATGGGAAATATTTGTTTACGTGTTGTTATTGTTCTTAAAATATTTTATTTTTCCTTGTTTCCTTTCCTCCCTGGGCTATTTTTCCTGTTGGAGCCCTTGGGCTTCTAGCATCCTGCTTTTCCAACTAGGGTTGTATCTTAGCAAATAATAATAATAACCATAATAATCATCTTCTAAATAGTTTATCAAATATATTAAAATATTTACCAACTTCTCTCCTCCAATCTATTATCATTATCATTATTACTTGCTAAGCTACAACCCCAGTCGGAAAAGCAGGATGCTATAAGCCCTATAAGGGCTTCAACAGGGAAAACTGCCCGGTGAGGAAAGGAAATACAGTAAAAAACAAATAGAATAGTGTGTCTGAGTGTACCCTCAATCAAGAGAACTCTATCCTTGGTTTAAAGGTGTCCCGTCGTCTCTTGTGTTTATCAAACTTTTCCTTATTCCGAATCTACCATGTCTATCAGCTAATCATACGAAGAGATACTTTTTTATGTTCCCTAATGTCGCCTGACTAACATCAATCAATAACGATATCTTAATTGTTCTTATCTTATCTTTATTGAAAGCAATCCTCCCTTGAGGTCAACTTTCATAGCTCTCTAGTTTCCTCATATTATTTTATACATGTATTTAGTTATTCTGTTTTTCTTTATTTGTAAGTCTATGGGCATCTCGACTTTTTATATTTGGATGTTTAAAGGTTTAAAGGCCGCTCATGAATGGCAGAGGCAAGGGTCAGTGACATTGCCCTAGCAAGCAGGACAATGCCCTAGAGACTGACCATATTACATATGATCAGCGCCCAAGCCTCCTCTCCACCCAAGCTAGGATGTGCACAAGTTATATAAACAAAGCCACTCCAACACCTAAAAACATAGCAGACACCTCACACCTAACCACGCCAGGACTATTTTGCTCCTGGGAGGAAGGACGCTGATGACTGGTACAGCACATGAACATACGCTACCGGGGTCTAAGCGATGTCAGGCAGGGCAGCCGATCGGGACTACGGTCTACCACAAAGCCAAAGCAAAGTCCTTCAGAAAGAAGGCAACATTGCTTACCCCATACAAATGGAAAAACACGTTAATAAAAGGTTATAAAATAAAATTGTAAAGATGATAATGAGTGAAGGATTACAATCTAATTCCCCAACGTTTCTCTAAGTTAAGGTGTTTACATCTAGAATTTTATTCATAATACCTTTCTGTTTTTTTCTTATTTGAACCACCTGTATAACAATTCCAAGTATCAGACTGACTTTTTAAAACAACTAGAAGGTCATATGTCGATTTTCCTTTTTTACTGGTTTAGCTATTATATTTGAATGGAGTGTCCAATGTTATTCGTATAGAAAAAAGTCTTAATTGGCGAATTTAATTGCACAAATACACACTCCATCTTCATCACATCCTGAACAACCATTTTCACAAGCATTTGTAGAAAGGTACAGTTGGAGACAGGAATTACAGGTACACTTCGCTCCGAAGAGGTGCACCCGGTCACTCCCTTACTACACGGCGAGTTCCTGCATCTAGCCCTGCCCACTATTATTATTATTATTATTATTATTATTATTATTATTATTATTATTATTATTATTATTATTATTAGATAAGCTACAACCCTAGTTGGAAAAGCAGGATGCTATAAGCCCAAGGACCCCAATGGGTAAAAATAGCCCAGTGAGGAAAGGAAATAAGGGAGTAAACACTACAAGAGAAGGAACAATTGAAATAGAATATTTTAAGAATAGTAGCAATATTAAAATAATTCTTTAATACATAAACTATAAGAAAAACTTTAAAAAAATAAGAGGAAGATAAATAAGATAGAATAGCATGTCCGAGTGTACTCTCAAGCAAGAGAACTCTCTTCCCACACTATCTTTTTGGTTATTTGTCGCGAAGTAAGGGTGTGACAGGGTGTATTTCTCCAGAATGAGGTGTATCAGGGACTCTTGTGGCCAACTGTACTTCATGGTAAAATTATGAATGAGTTATTAGCCAGGGTTTATAATCTAATTGTAAGAAATTAGATCAAACTGAATATGCGGGCAAGTGATTTCACACAAATTTATGCTTCTATAAGGGCTCATAATATGGGTAGTGCCATAGCCTCTGTACCATGGCCTTCCACTGTCTTGGATTAGAGTTCTCTTGCTTGAGGGTACACTTTGCTTCTGTCAACAACCACTTCACCTTGATAAAAAAAAAAAAAAAACGAAAGAGGAATTTTGAGGGAGAATTTTGAGCCGTGCAAAGGAGACAAAAATCGCTATCTTATATCTGGTCTTCATCTCTTATCTAATCAGCAACAAAATTGACGATAATGTCAATATATATATGTGGGAGATCAATACCTGAACTAAGTCAGGATAAAAAATTACATGGACTACTTGTAAAAATACAATTAAAAAAGTTGGAGCACATGATGATTAAATATATTATCTAGAAAAGTGAATTGATGGCGGGAAATGTAGCACATAATTATATAAATGGGAATATGTACTCATACACTATACACACATATTATATATATATATATATATATATATATATATATATATATATATATATATATATATATATATATATATATATATATATATATATATATATATAAGCGTGCGTGTTTTGTGTTTATGCAAATTAAACTTTCAAATGATAACCTATTCCAGTGACAAAAGTCCCAATGTGCTCTCTCTCTCTCTCTCTCTCTCTCTCTCTCTCTCTCTCTCTCTCTCTCTCTCTCTCTATTCTATTGCCATCAAATTTGTTGGACTTATCTGAATGGGCGCTTTCATGATGCGTTTGAGTTTCGTATTTCACATAATGAGCCATTGAACTTTTGCCCACTTTCAAACAAGCACCGTCTATCAAATTAACAATTAATGCCTGATTTGAACATATATTATCATAATGGGTAATATCCTTTTGAAAATAAACCATTATATAGTTTGTATTAGCATACATTGTTTAAGAGAAGAGCTTTAGCTGGAGGTTTCGTGCAGCGCATCTGAAATTTAATACCAACAGACATCATTTTCTATGACTCACCAACTTTTTTTTTTCTTTTTTTTTTCTTTTCTTTTTTTTCTTTTTTTTTCTTTTTGCAATATTAGTGGTCCCTTATGTTGTCAAAGGGCAAAGAGCATATCCTTGTAAAAGAATTGGTTCAATTCAACTCTTTAGCGTTAATCCTGACATGGTTAGTAAGGTGTGTAATCTACGAGAGACATTCTTGAGGTTTTTGCTATTAAAAAACGTTCAAGGTATTTAATAGTTTTAAAATTAAAAAAAGATTTTTGAAATTTTATTAATTTTATATAAATAATTAATGACTGTATCCCAAGAATTAACAACATGGCTTTACGATAAATTAATTCGTGTAAAAGATTACAAACATAGCATAAACATCATAATTTTTCAAATAAAATAATACCATTGACAAAAAAATTTAGGAAAAACTTAAAAAAAGCTACGAATGAATATATATTACCAAATAACGATATAAAAACGAACTTTTATTAAGAGCCTCCCTACTAAAACACGTCTTCTAATTTCCTGCTGTGTCTTACGATCAACGTAAACAGAACTGTCAAGTGGCCAAGGCATTTTCCTTCTATGTTGAAAGAGGGCTGGTGCTGGCAGGAGGAGACACAGGCTGGAAGCAGTGTTGTAGCCGATACAGAAAGGTATATTAGAAAATTTATATTATATATACTAGAGCTTTTGAAATCTAGTTATCCTAGGAGAGGAAAAGGTATGGTAGGTTAAGTGCAGGGTGTTGTTCCAACACTACACACTGTCACTACACCCTTTAAACAATTCGATTTTTTTTTATTTTCTAAAACAATTATTAGGTTTCTTGCTTTGTCTATGGATGATTAGCCTTTTAAACGGATTTTGACGTAGGGAAAATCTATTTTTGGGCTTGAGCCATGTCGTCCTGATGGAAGTAACCTTCGGCAGCTTCCCACTGTATAGTATTTCAGTTAGTGATATTATGAGAGAATTACCGTCAAGTATCACAGGGTTCAAACCCTCCGGAACGACTATAAGAAGGTATCGCGTATAATCAGGAACGTATCCGAAGATATCGCGTATAATCAGGGACGTATCCGAAGATAAAGCGTATAATCAGGGACGTATCCGAAATTAACCATAGATAGCTGCGTCCCCATAGACTTTACCCAGTCTAATCAACTAAAGGAAAGGATAAGTGAGGAGCCGTTGTGACGGTCTGAACGATCCCCCGGTCTCAGAATTCTCCTTGACATTCTATAATGGTTCTTTTCCGCCATTAGCTCGCTTCGCTCGCATGAAAATAAAACATCAAGCTCGTATGTACTGGCAAGCGGTAATGTTGAGCTGCGCACGCTAACATTACAGGAAAATAAAACATCAACCTCGTATGCACTGGCAAACGGTAATGTTCGCGCATGCGCAGATTATCAAGGAGAATTCTGAGACCAGGGATCGTTCAGACCGTCACACCGTTACATATCCTCTCACCCTAAGGTACCCGCGTTGGCCTCTTAAGCTCCATTCCTTTGTTCGCAGCGTAGATCTACTGTTAAATTGCTTTATTTCTTATAAATCGATGGGAACTATAGGTTTAAGAATGACTGGTGAATATTATTTACAAGTCCAGCTACCAGTAAGAATAATACAGTTGGTTTCATGCAATGTTCAGGCATTTAATGGTTAAAATTTGGGTATTCAATTTCATTGCATGAAATCAGGATTTCTTCTGGGAGGCCATTTTCAAGATAACATAGACTAATGATCCCGACTTATATTATTATAGAACTTGCTCTACTGGTAGTATAATTTGTAATTCTGTAATATTTTATAAATCTTGAATGCTATTTAGTTTAAGGAGTCGGCAGACCATGGAGTATAGTTACAGGGTGTGTGTTTTGGAGCATTTGTAGATCGGGGAGCGAATGTAGTTTGTTGGGACAGTAGATACGGGTATGGCTCCTTGGTTAGGTTAGGTGGGGGAACCCTAGGTTAGGAGCTGTTCTTGTGTCGTTGTAAAATGTAGATTTTGTCTGGCCTAATGAACAACTGTGACTCCTAGATTGTTAAACACGAGTCGGCTTAGTTGTACAAAAAGCTAAGTTTAATACTATTTTACTTAATTATTGAGATATAGCCCGAAATATCTTCATTGATGCTCACTTACTGTGTTATACCTTCCACCCCTCTGACCCCACAGGTACCTCTTTTAGGATTGGTGTTTGTGTCCGCTGTTCTACAAACTACCCTGTGTTTTGAATAATTTAATTAGAAGAACTCTCTATTATTGGCGGGTTTGTCCACCGTTCTACAAGTACTCTCCGTTTTAACCTAGTTAATTAGAAAAACTCTTTAACATGGGTGTGTGTGTCCACAGTTTGACAAACTACCCTGCGTTTTAATCCAATTAATTAGAAAAACTCACTTGGCTTAAATTTCTTGTGTGAAATTTAACAGAATAATTATAATTGCTGGTTGCAATTTAAAAGTAAAAACAATTGCTAAGCTGAACCAGGAACAGTTTTAAGATGATCATTGAGTTGAGTCCTACAGCACAAAGGCTAGCCTATAGCACGCCATAACTTAAGATATCAGGATTTAGTTATATTATTATTATTAGTTAAGCTACAACCCTAGTTGAAAAAAGCAGGATCCTACAAATCCAAGGGCTTGAACAAAATATCCCCGTTAGGAATGGAAATAAGGAAATAAACAAACTATATATGAGAAGTAATGAATGAAAAATGTAAACTATCTTATGATCAGTATTATTATTATTATTATTACTAGCTAAGCTACAACCCTAGTTGGAAAAGCACAATGCTATAAGCCCAAGGGTTCCAACAGGGAAAAATAGCCCAGTGATGAAAGGAAATAGATAAACTATAGAGAAGTAATGAACAATTAAAATAAAATATTTTAAGAAGAGTAACAAGATTAAAATGGATCTTTCTAGTTAGTTCACTCCTCAGGAAAACAGGAATGAGGATTATTGAGTTTCTCATTACAATATTCTGCTTGCTATCAAATCCCTCAGCCAAAAAGGATTTCCTTATCATTTGGACAGTGAGTGGCAGAACCATCTAATAAGGGTAGCCCACCATTTATGTTCCTAGGTTGTACCAGAAAGGGGTTCTTTAATGGTCAAATTGTATTCCTTTTAATTTGAAGGATAAACTCTCTGAACATAATAATTCACTTTAACTTAAACATATAATTTTCAATATTAAACTTACCCGATGATCATATAGCTGTCAGCTCTGCTGCCCGACAGAAAAACCTACGGGCGGAATACGCCAGCGATCGCTATACAGGTGGGGGTGTACATCAACAGCGCCATCTGTCAAGTAGGTACTCAAGTACTCGATGTCAACACAGAACCAATTTTCTCTCTGTCGTGCCACTGGCAAGACCTACTAAATACGCTGTTACTAACTGGATTTGTTTTCACAACTATTTGGTGAAGTACACTATTCCAGTTTTGAGCTTTCGCTATGCAGGGGTTTTATCTTCATTTCAAAACTTGAACTCGTTTTGGATAGATTTAATTATGGTGACAAAGAGAGTATGGACTCTCTTTCACTTTTAAATGGCCGACCCTTCCCTTAGACGGAAGTGTGTTTAGGTTTTTAGTAATTTTGCTTAACACGTTATAGATCTATATATTTTATATCTCTCCGCCTTTATTAGGCCTCTTCGATTAACTTTCCTTTTATTATAAACATATAAAAATAAATTTTTATGTTTTGTTTATATGCGACCTTTCCTGATAGTAGGCGGTCCTAACTTGGAACCGAAGTTAATCAACGTTGAGCCCGTTATATCGTATTTAACCTTTAAAGAATTTAAAACTTTTTAAATTTAATGTTTTATGAAAGAATTTCTTTGATAGTCTCGTACTGTTTTCAAAGATGAACTAACGTTTAGTTTTTTAGTCTACGCAGTTGTTGACGTTCAGGACGTTCAACATGCGCTCTATCGTTACGATAGAGAGAGAGTGTATCACGGTTTCACTTTGCAGTAAGAGTAAACCGATTCTGGCGTTTCGTTCATTCTTTCTTAGCTTAAATGGTTTAAATTCTAAATTAAAGGAACTTTTTATTTGGAAAACCTTTCAGTTTTTTCCTTTAGCAAATAACATGTTTTGACGATATATAATTGGGCTCTTCTCTCAGGTGCGAAATCTAGAGAGAAAGAGAGAGATAGAGACGGAGGGAGAGAGAGGAGAAAAAACGTTTCGTTCAAGCGGGTAACGTTGTTCTCGTTTTACTCTCCTCCCTAGTCGCTGTAGGGGAAGAAGGTAAAACGTTTCTAGGGTTTGATTCTTGTTCCCAGGCTATGTGCGGTGAGAGATTGTAAACGTAGTTTATTTGAACTAGTGTTTAGTCTCTTTCCCAGCCACTGAATTCTTTATCTTTATATATGTTTTCTGTTGCATTATACGACTGTTTTCGCAATTACTACCTTTTAATGAAGGGTAGGATTGCGTGTTTCAGGTAGAAATCAGTAAAAGTTTCGATTTCAGTGAAATAAGTGCAAAACAGAAAATCAAAGTGATATGCGCAAAGTGTTACAGTGTTGCGTCCGAGGGTTCGTCTGTTCGTGCCTGTCGTTCACCTAGTCCGGGACCTCTTGCAAGCTCCCAAGCCCAGGGGAGAAGTAATGTCGAACGACTTATGGGTTCGTCAGGCCTTGATCAACGAACAGACGTTTTTCCCTCCGTGGTTTCGGGCGTATCTACCCAAGATCGCCCCACCCACACAAAGACGAGAGAGCCCATTTACTTCTCGTCTGCGGAAGAGGTTTCTCGTAAGAAACCTTGGACCTAGGTCTCGCAGCTTATTAAGTGCAAGTCGGTCCCTTCCGCGCAAGTCCAACGGCCCAGGTGTAGCCACTGGGTCAGTTCGGACTCGCTGCAGTCTTCCGATGACTGCACACCTCCTAAGAGAGGTAAAGCGGTACCGCAACAGGCAGTAACACCGTCTGTTGCCGCACCTGCTGCTGTAGACCCTAAGTGGTCTTTGCTACAGTCTATGCAGACACAGTTAGCATCTTTTTTGCAGGAGTATCGTGCGGAGAAGGTTGACGCTGCACCCGTTAGCCTACAACCTACCACGGTTGTGCGCCCAGCAGACGCTGTGGCTGCCTGCTCCCACACTCCAGCTGTGAGAGCTCCTCCACCCATGCGCAGTCGACCCTGCCAGACGCATGCTGACGTTCACAGACGCACGGAACCCTCCGTTGACGTGCGTGTGCTACCACAACAACAGGAGGGTGGAGTTAAGCTGCCGTGTTTTGACACGGTGCGTCAGCCTCCGCAACCCACTGTGGTTACCGCCACTCGCCCGCAGCAGACTAGTCAGTCAGGAGTTGAGGCTTCCCCACACAGCTTTGGTTGTTGCCAGCTCACAGACTGTCAAGCAGTTACATGACGTTGCCTTCTGGTCTGCTACTAATGCACCAGTGCTGTATGTCCTCACGCACCTGTTGTGGTTGACAGTTCAGTTTTTTGACAGTTCACAGACTGTCAAGCAGTTACATAACGTTGCCTTCTGGTCTGCTGCTAATGCACCAGTGCTGTATGTCCTCACGCACCTGTTGTGGTTGACAGTTCAGTTTTTGACAGTTCACAGACTGTCAAGCAGTTACATAACGTTGCCTTCTGGTCTGCTGCTAATGCACCAGTGAGACCCTCACTGAGATAACCTAGCTTTTCTCGGACAAGGTTCCTGTAGATGAGAAAGTGCTGTTCTCCCTCCTACTGATATTCCTTTGAGGACTCTGTCATTTGGAGAGGAGCCTTAAGCTGCTTAGCCTCCTATGGACTTTAATTAAATCATGATGATTTTTTAAGGATCTTCGTCCGGATCTTGTAACTGCTGCTCCTCGTTCGCCTCACGTCAGAACTTACACTAGGCCTAGCTACTTCGAAGCCGTTGTTGTTAAGCTAGTGCTCTCTCGCTCTCCTAGAGAGCGTTACGTCGGCTAGGCGACTGGTTTTTGCACCAGGAGGAGTTTTAGGGATACAGCCTTTTGATTTCCCTTCTTTTTATCTGGCTTATAGAGCGAGAGTCTGATAGGACACGAGAGAAGTTCTCAGCTTGGGAGTTCATGCCTCTGCCCAGGTAGACTTCTCAATTCTGGTAGACTCGGCCAGGCGCATAGCCAGGAGACGCTCCAGTTGTTTACAGGTCAACTTCTCAACTTTTGTCGAGCCTTTGAAGTTTTGCTGTACTATTATGTCACACATAACAAGGCTTCCAGGGATGGTAAATGGTTCCGCTTCAGTCGCTAACCCCGTCTGTTGCCACACCTGCTCCCGTAGACCCTAAATGGGCTTTGCTGCAAGACATGCAGTCCAAGCTTGTGTCCTTGATAGAGGACTTAATACGGAGAAGAACCTTCTGGCCAACAACCTTCCTACCGGTTGGTTGTGCGCCCTGTTGACGCTGAAGTATCCTACTCGCGTCCGCCAGTTGAGGTGGTTCCTCCACCGATGCGACCCAGTGTGGGTTGCCAGTCGCACGTTGACGTTAAGCGACGCTCGGAGGTGGTTGTTGACGTTCAGTGTGTCACTAGGAAGACGTTCAACAACCAGCAGAGGTGACTTGTTGTGATGCAGTGCGTCAACCTCAGCAACCCGGTAGGGTGTTGACTGCACAACCCAGACAGTCTAGACAGTTTCGGGTTGACGCTGTACTTCCTCGCGTCCCCATGGTTGTTGACAGTTCACAGACTGTGCAGCAGTACCATGATATTGCGTCCGGCTCCGTCACGCATCCACCAGTGCGACCGGATTCAGCGAGTCAGACGTTGCCCACTCCGTTGCCGTTTCCTCATCAGTTTCGGATGAGGAACCCTCTGATGAGGACGTTGCTGAACAAGACGATCAACCCCCAGCCCTGCTATCCATCCAGAAGATGCTGAAGAAGGAACGCTGCCCTGTCAGGCTGTGGATGAGTCTGGTAAGGACACTGTCATCCGTGGTTCAATTTGTGTCACTAGGAAGACTACACCTCCGTCCTCTTCTATACCATCTAGCTTTTCACTGGAAAAAGGACAAGACGCTAGAAGCGGTCTCGATCCCGGTTTCCGGAAAGATAAAGTCTGGTCTGACTTGGTGAAAGGACTTTATCAACCTTAGAAAGGGTCTTCCCCTGCCTGTTCAGACTCCCAACCACGTTCTCTTTTCGGACGCATCGGACGTAGGCTGGGGTGCGACATTAGACGGTAGGGAATGCTCGGGATTATGGAACTCGAGTCAAAGGACAATGCATTTCAACTGCAAGAAGCTACTGGCAGTACGTCTGTCCTGGAAAAGCTTCAGGTCTCTCCTTCAAGGCAAAGTGGTGGAGGTGAACTCGGATAACACACGGCTTTGACGTACATCTCCAAGCAAGGAGGGACCTACTCTCTGACATGGTACGAGATCGCAAGGGACCTCCTCACCTGGTCAAAAGGTCTAGACTTTTCACTAGTAACGAGGTTCATCCAAGGCAACTTGAATGTCATAGCAGATTGTCTCAGTCGGAAGGGACAAATAATTCCAACAGAATGGACCCTCCACAAGGATGTATGCAAGAGACTTTGGGCCACCTGGGGCCAGCCAACCATAGATCTCTTCGCAACCTCGATGACCAAGAGGCTCCCAATAGTTTGCTCACCTATCCCGGACCCAGCAGTAGTTCATATAGATGCCTTTCTACTAGATTGGTCACATCTAGATCTATATGCATTCCCTCCGTTCAAGATTGTCAACAAGGTACTGCAGAAGTTCGCCTCTCACGAAGGGACAAGGTTGACGCTAGTTGCTTCCCTCTGGCCCGCGAGAGAATGACTCACCGAGGTACTTCGATGGCTAGTAGACGTTCCCAGAACACTTCCCCTAAGGGTGGACCTTCTACGTCAGCCACGCGTAAAGAAGGTACACCAAGGCCTCCACGCTCTTCGTCTGACTGCCTTCAGACTATCGAAAGACTCTCGAGAGCTAGAGGCTTTTCGAAGGAGGCAACCAGAGCGTTTGCTAGAGCAAGGAGAACATCCACCCTTAGAATCTACCAATCGAAGTGGGAAATCTTCCGAAACTGGTGCAAGTCAGTATCCGTATCCTCGACCAGTACCTCTGTAACTCAAATAGCTGACTTTCTCTTATATCTGAGGAAAGAACGATCTCTTTCAGCTCCCACTATCAAGGGTTACAGAAGCATGTTGGCATCAGTCTTCCGTCACAGAGGCTTAGATCTTTCCAACAATAAAGATCTACAGGACCTCCTTAAGTCTTTTGAGACCACGAAGGAGCGTCGTTTGGTTACACCTGGTTGGAATTTAGACGTGGTACTAAGATTCCTTATGTCAGACAGGTTCGAACCGCTTCAATCAGCCTCCCTGAAAGATCTCACCTTTAAGACTCTTTTCCTGATATGCTTAACCACAGCTAAAAGAGTCAGTGAGATTCATGCCTTCAGCAAGAACATCGGATTCTCATCCGAATCGGCTACATGTTCTACAACTTGGTTTTCTAGCCAAACACGAGCTGCCTTCTCGGCCTTGACCAATATCGTTCGATATTCCAAACTTATCGTATGGTTGGAAATGAACTAGAAAGAGTATTATGTCCTGTAAGAGCTCTTAAGTTCTATTTAAAAACCTTTACGAGGCCCGTCTGAAGCTTTATGGTGTTCAGTTAAGAATCCATCTTTGCCTATGTCAGAGAATGCTTTATCCTATTTTATCAGACTGTTAATACGAGAAGCTCATTCCCATCTGAATGAGGAAGACCAAGCTTTGCTGAAGGTAAGGACACACGAAGTTAGAGCTGTCGCAACTTCCGTGGCCTTTAAACAAAATAGATCTCTGCAAAGTATATTCGACGCAACCTATTGGAAAAGCAAATCAGTGTTCGCGTCTTTTATCTTAAGAATGTCCAGTCTCTTTACGAGAACTGCTACACTCTGGGACCATTCGTAGCAACAAGTGCAGTAGTGGTGAGGGCTCGACCACTACAATTCCCTAATTCCATAACCTTTTTTAATCTTTCTCTTGAAATGTTTTGTTATTGTTTTTGGGTTGTCCGGAAGGCTAAGAAGCCTTTCGCATCCTACTTGATTTGGCGGGTGGTCAAAGTCATTTCTTGAGAAGCGCCTAGATTAGAGGTTTTGATGAGGACCTTTAGTATGGGTTGCAACCCTTCATACTTCAGCTCCTAGGAGTCGCTCAGCATCCTATGAGGATCGCGAGGCTCCGTAAGGAAGACGTACTTAAAAAGGCAGAGTAATTGTTCAAGTCGACTTCCTTACCAGGTACTTATTTATTTTATGTTTGTTATTTTGAATAACTGCTAAAATGAAATACGGAATACTTAGCTCATAATAATGTCAACATGTAATGCTGGTCTCTACCCACCCCCCTTTGTGTGAATCAGCTATATGATCATCGGGTAAGTTTAATATTGAAAAATGTTATTTTCATTAGTAAAATAAATTTTTGAATATACTTACCCGATGATCATAAATTAAAGGACCCACCCGTCCTCCCCAATAGAGACCCAGTGGACCGAGGAGAAAATTGGTTCTGTGTTGACATCGAGTACTTGAGTACCTACTAGACAGATGGCGCTGTTGATGTACACCCCTACCTGTATAGCGATCGCTGGCGTATTCCGCCCGTAGGTTTTTCTGTCGGGCAGCAGAGCTGACAGGTATATGATCATCGGGTAAGTATATTCAAAAATTTATTTCACTAAGGAAAATAACATTTTATAAGAGGCCCTAATTTAATCATGCCTGTTATAATATGGTTATTATTATTATTATTACCCTAAGCTACAACCTTTGTTGGGAAAGCAGAATGCTATAAGCCCTGGGGCTCCAACAGGGAAAATAGCCCAGTGAAGAAAGGAAAAAAGGAAAAATAAAAATTCAAGAAGAGTAACATCATTAAAATAAATATCTCCTATATAAAGTATAATTTAATAAAATAAGAGAAAGAGAAACAAGACAGAACAGCGTGCTCGAGTGTACCCTCGAGCAAGAAAACTCTAACCCAAGACAGTGGAAGACCATGTTACAGAGGCTATGGCACTATCCAAGACTAGAGAACAATGGTTTGATTGCGGAGTGTCCTTCTCCTGGAAGAGCTGCTGACCATACAGTAGCTACAGTCCCTCCTACCATTACTATAAAGTATTCTATGCCTACAGATCATAAAACTAGGAATATTTCATTATATGGTAAAAGTAAAGAGTTAGAATAAATGTTTTTGAATGTAAATTTTGAAAAAATATCTTGACTTACATACATATTTTACAGTGATAACAGATGACGGTCCCCGAGATAGTACCGAAAGACAACAGCATGGCTGTGGAGATTAAGATTCTAACCCTCAATATTTGGTAAGTAGTTTGCACCTTAGTTATTTTTTTTTTTCAGTGACTGTACAACACATGCTGCGTACACAGAAAATACTGCACATTAATAAATATCAGTTGAAAGGCAAACCTTTTTATAGTTAGATTGTCAAGCAACGCCAATAGCAGAAGAATTTATAAACATTTTTACACTTGAAGCTTTGACCATTTCACCTTCTGTGTTTGTACTGATCTCATTCAAATTCCCTTCAGAATATCAGAACTCTCTTTTTAAGATTAAAATATTTATACTGTAATATTTCATGCTTCTTATTAGTGTATTTTATGAAATGCATTACAGTATTAACAATTTTCATAATACAGTATCGTTTTTTTTTCGGAGAATCAGAATATGAAATTTAACTGAATATTAAAGTTTTTAAAGTTATTAGATACTGTACTTTTTTTTTTTAAATAATTTGATTAAAGAATGTATGTTATTGCAAGATTGTATTGTAATCTTTTCTCATTCAAGGGGGATACCTGGTGTCTCCAAGGATAGGAAAGCAAGAGTGGAAGCCATAGCAAACCAGCTAATAGCAGGACCTGAGGAGTATGATTTTGTTTTCCTTCAAGAAGTGTGGTCTAAAGAAGATTACAAATTCATAGTGAGCAAGGTATGAATAAACTGTCATGAATATTGAAATTTATTTATCGTATTTTGTTGTTTTCAGGAATAAAAATTTGATTCAATTTGGGCCCCCCAAATGGGGTAATTTTTAGTGGATAATGTTTTGTGGCATAAAATGAAAGGGGTCTGTGGTCCTATCTGAAGAAGACCCGACACCTGAGACCAGAGTGTCAGCGACTCTTCCTTAGCACTGGCAGGAACAAGAAAGAGGTGTTGAGGAACCCGATCTCTTTCTGACTTTGCGAGATGGTCCGTAATATATATTCCTTGACTACTGAGAGAATCTAGGTAACAGCTAGGACCAGAGCTTGCAAAGTCAGGGGTTGGGCCCCACCCTTGTCTTTGAGAGGAATCTTGCAGTCAGCCAGGTATTGAAGGCTGGGATGTGTAAACACCAGACCACCTTCTCGGTCTTTAATCTACAGTACTGTATGATGAATGAACTTGTATAAGAAAACTTTTGTATCATAAAGAGTTCTTTTTTAAACTTCATCTTAAATTTAAAAATACAGTATTGCAAGTTTTGTAAAAAGCTAGCGCCATGATGAAAAAGTGTTGTTTTTCAATTAAAAGATTTCTTGAATTCCAGTACAGTATAGTAATGTAGGGATATTGATTGTTAAATTCACAATTAAATTGAAATCATTATACATGTAATGTATTCGTACATCATTTCAGGTTAACAATTAAAAGATTTCTTGAATTCCATTACAGTATAGTAATATAGGGACATTGATTGTTAAATTTACAATTGAAATGAAGTTACTATAATGAATTCGTACATCATTTCAGGTTAACAAAAAATTGCCCTTTTCTGAGTATTTTGTGAGCGGTGGTTATGGATCCGGACTGTGCACTTTCTCTAAAACTCAAATAACTGATGTTCGATACAGAAGATTTTCATTAAATGGTTACCCCCACAAAGTGCTCCATGGCGATTGGTGGGGAGGAAAGGGAGTCGCTCTCTGCCGTACGGTTCGCCATGGAATTCCTTTTTCCCTCGCTAACACTCATGTAAGTAATTTTCTGTACGATATTTACCTAGGAAATAGTCTTGTTGGGATAAAAAGTTTATCAAAAAAGGTATTTATGGATTTCAATTCACTCGTGAGATTTTGTCTAAATTTTAGTGCTGTACAGCATCTACAATTACTGTAAATGTTATACTGTTCAGTATGGATGTATATAAGCTTTGTTTTTTTGCGTATATTTCAATGACCATGCATAAAGAAAATAGAGAATTGAAAACTGATGAAGTTCCTTGGGATGAACTATTGTCAATTTGCTATCCTCTGCTTATTTTTTTATATGCAGTGTTGCATTTGGTTAGTGCTGTGTATCCACAAGTTATATACAGTAGATGTCCATGCATAAGCAGTTCATGACCTGTTCGTATTTTTGTTTTATTTGTTATTTGTACTTTTTCTGTCTCTTTCCTTACGAGTGATACAAAGAATTTGCCCAAGAACTTAAGTAGGACATGCACAGTTTTGTATGTTGTGTTTAGAGATATGTGTGGCCAGCATTATTTAGATGAATGGTGGTAAGCAAAATTCTTCTAGCTAATGGGAGATATTCCTTCGGAGATACGCATTTAGCTCATTGGACTTTTTGTTCATTAATTCTTCTTATTTGACCACTTTAATCCCCCTCTCCATATCCCAACCTATATTCATTGGTGTTTGTGAGGATCCATTCAGCAAGCAATTGCTTCTCTTGCTTCAGGTTAAGTAGTTAATGTACAGTCTTAGACTTCATACTCCGTAGGTAATCTATTGACTTAGACTTGTTCATACTGTCATTATTCATATGATTACATATTTCTTTTCAGTTTTCTCACATATGGAAATACTTATCTTGTTTTGGTTATCAAGGAATAAGATCAATATTTTTACCATTTTCATGTACATTATGGGCTTGACATTTAAAATTTGTTTATTGAAGCCTGACAAGGATCATGATGTTACAACAAAATGTATCTTGGAATATTACCAAACTATCCTTCCTCACACATTCAAGGCAACTTACAAAAATAGTTGTGTTGATGGAATGTCCAAGTTTAGGTACGGTGCGTATTAGGCTCATACATGCATTCGTATGGAGATACCAACCTCATTGGTCTTTTAAATGGGTATGTTGAGTAGTAGTTACGAGCACCCTCATAGCACCCACCAAAGTATGATTTTCAAGTTATAGCTGGACCTTTGTTCCAACTATGTGTGTATCAGCTCTCGAGTATGTCTATCTTTATAGTAGTACATTTCGATCACAACTTAAATCAATGTATTCTCAATATCCTCATGGTGTGTTGTGCACAGTTCCATGTAAAGTTTAAAAAAAACAAAATTTTAAACAAATAGATCTATCTTTTAATGGGGTTTGCCTCTTGAATGTCAAGGTTGAATTAAGATTTCTGCAATAACTTTTGTTGGTTATAGGGAGTAAGACATTACTGTAGTGCCCTAACCATAAAGTTTCACCTCATTGCTTCCATCACTAATGGTGTTCACTTGTTTATATGGTGTGTTTTCTTTATGTACACTGGATAAAAAACAAGGCAATAAAGTTTATAACTTTTGGCATTCATAATGTATTAATCTCTTTTTTTCTTAGCTTCTGATTTCTTAATTCCTTGGTTATAGGTTTTCTGAAGTAGCGACTTTCATGTAGTTTCTATTGGTGCAGTAAATTACACTACTATGGTCAAAGTGTTTGATTTTTAAAATCCAACAGAAGTCTCTATGGAAACCTCTATTATGAATAAAAACCAACTGCATGAACCCTAATTATGTAGATGATTTGAGCATGACATGACTCTTAAGTTGGACACTTCTATACATTTTTCTTTTATACCTTGGCTCATGCATGTCGTAATAAGCAGTGCCATTTTTCTCCATTAAAGGGAATTTTTTTCTGCTATCACAAAAACATAACCAGAATTGAGCTGAATTGTGTGGGTATGCAGAACAGCAGCAAGAATGTTTAGGTATTGTTCTGATAGTTTACCATGCTCTACATATGAACAAACACCTATAAATTCCTGTTTATTGTAAAGTTTAGGACTAATTTATTTTATTCTTTTCTAGATTGAACATGTAACTTCTCTAACTAACTGCTGACTTGTAGCGCTTATCTTTTTAACTTCCCGCTGCATTTAGGAATTGAAATGAATATGGCAGATTTATGGAATGTGCACTTTGATGAGTGGCCTATAGCACTGAAGTAGCATTTTATTATAATATATCATTATTAAATTCCAGAAAGCAGGACACCTCCATAAGCAAGGGGATGATGCTATTAAAATGACTTTGATTATAGTTAAAATGCACGATTTTATGTATTCGCTAGTATTCTGAAAATAAATTAACTAGAGACAAACATTCTACGATAGAATATTTGAAGGAATCTAATTCGTTATGGTTTAATTAATTGCCTTGTTGGTTAGTTAAAACGCCATGACTAGCAAAGACCAAACATTCTTCGATGGAATATTCAAAGAAATTTAATTCGTTATAGTTTTATCGATTGCCTATTTGGTTAGTAAAAAATTCACGACTAGCAAAGGACTGTTTTTTGGGGGGGTTTGAAACATAGTCAAATCTTAACATTCTCAGAGGTTTGGTATCAGACACAGCAGTGAATGTTGAAAAACTGCAAATAATGGATTTGCCCTTAATAACACTCCGAGACTCTTTATATATAACAAGGGAATACTTGTGTATCTGAGCCTTGAGAAAAAAAGAGAAAAGAAAAAGTATTCATAGTTATGTAACATGAAATACAGGAAAGAATTCAGTCATATAACACCAAATAGATAATACAAAAATGTATCAATAAACAAGGGATTAAAATTTGCTCACTCTATAACACTATGTCTCAACTTACTCTTCCCTCTCATATAACCTAGTATGCTTAGTTGTGTTTGATCTTATATTGTTTTTTGTCTTTGCAATGAAGCAGTAATCATAAAAGTGTGAAAGCAACTTAGCTGAAAAGACAAAAGCATTGAGTTACGTTAGACCAAATACAGCACATCGTATTCACGTTATATACCGGGAGAGTTAGCTGAGACTGATGCATTTATATAAGTGGTTTAAATTGTCTCTTCTATCAAGTCCTCATCTGTATTTTGTGTTAAATAATTATGAATAAATACCCATATATAATACTTTATGGAATTCCAAGACTTTGAATAATAAAACACGAATAGGAAACTCAAAATTAGTACGTTTTGACAGTACATTTGTATTTGAGTTGGGATCTCTAGGTGAATGAACTTGTAAATGTTTCAGATTTAATTTAGAAGGTAGCTGAAATGAATTTGTAAGTGTATAAAAGCATTTATTTTTTATTTTTTCTGTTTTGCCTTATATGTGATTCTGCATATAAAACAAGTCTGCTTAGTTTTTGTTATTAATGTTTTTGGATGAGCAAAGCAGATTTACAAGCAATACCAAACCTGAAAAATTATAGGGTAAGAAGATTTGGTCGTAACCCGAAAGAAAGCAATAGACATGCCTCTGAATGAGAGCTGTAAAGGCTTTGGAAGAGATGGGGGGAGAAATCTGTCGTCAGAGGAAAGAAAGTTGAACTGAACCAAGCAGTTAGATGTAAGGTATGATAAGGGATACTAGCCAAGAAAAGTATAACCAAGCGTTGGGTGGATGGAAGCTCTTGACCCTTGGAATAATGTTAGTAATGAAGTTTTCTTTATTTTGCTTGTGGGGTAGGAATTCTGTTTAGAGGAGTCTGTTTGTATTCCTTCCAGATGATGATGTTACAAGTAGCCCTTGATCTTTGCTGAGGTTAGGTAACAGTGACCCCCATGAGGATCGAAAATCCATGAAATAATGATACCCTTGGGTCAGTCAACTCATGATCCCCTAATTAACTGATCACAGCCCACGTGATATTGATCAACATATTAAATAATTCTTTACAGTACATTGTTTTCACGTAGTTTCTATTATGGTATTGTAGTCTATATTACTGTACATGAGTGCTTGTTGCTACAGTACAGTATGGTACCTAAGGTAAGACAACTCATAATTCGTAAGCCATCGCCACATCACTCTTTGCACACATAACAACAAAACATTGTTGTTCCTAACTAACTAAACTAAAAAATACTGTAGTGTATCTTACTGTAATATATGTGCAGTGCTACCACTACAGTACAGCTTACCTAGCTAAGGTGAGACAACATATCACTTGCAAGGGATTGCTGTCTTGCAACCACGCTACAAACTTAACAACTAATATGTAGCCTGTAACTATGTAGTTCATATACTGTATTCTGTTAGTACTTTTTCAATGAATATGTACATATATCAACTGTAATACATACAGTACAGTACTACCACTATGTACAGAAAGGATACTCTTAGATAAAAGGGAATTTCTATGTAGTGAAACAACTCTTGATCTTGTAATGCATAATTTGCAATATGTAGTAGACTTAGTAGTAGAGTATTGAATATGCACAAGTACAGTAATAAATATGTTGTGTACTTCTCGGTCCTACATGTAACTTGATGTTTTTGAAAAAATTATTAGTTGCAAAATCTAATGGACACACACACACACACACACACTCTCTCTCTCTCTCTCTCTCTCTCTCTCTCTCTCTCTCTCTCTCTCTCTCTCTCTCTCTCTCTCTCTCTCTCATTTATATATATATATATATATATATATATATATATATATATATATATATATATATATATATATATATATATATATATATATATATATATATATATATATATATATATATATGAGTTTAGGTCTACCTTCTGTTCAAGAGTCATCACCTTCCTCTACCACTTAAAGCTAGCTAGAGATGGTGACGAAGGTGAAGAATCGAAACTATTCTTTAGAATATTTTGGGGATCAAAATATGTGAATTATTAAAACCGCAAAGATTGAGGGCTGACTTAACCCCAAAGATTGAGGGCTGACTTAACCGCAAAGATTGAGGGCTGACTTAACCTCAAAGATTGAGGGTTGACTTAACTGCAAAGATTGAGGGCTGACTTAACCGCAAAGATTGAGGGCTGACTTAACCGCAAAGATTGAGGGCTGACTTAACCGCAAAGATTGAGGGCTGACTGTACTAGTGATAGAGGAAATAATACTACAGCTGATAGTATGTTGATCAGGGCATACACATAATATGGGGACTTTGGTCTTGATTGCAAGTATGGTAGATCATTGAATGACAAGTGTCCATTGATTTTCCTCTCAGGTAGTAGTCTCTTAATAAGTGAAGGGTAATTATAATGTAAACTGAATTTATGAAGGTTAGGGGAGTTCCAACGATCAGGCAACCAACCACTATTATCTGCAAGGAGTCGAGCAAACTGATTGTGGTGATCGAGGTGGTCAACACGCACATTATTAAAGAACATGGCCATAGGGAACCCAGTCAGGACAAGTAAAGTGGGCCCACTGCAGTTGTTGTCATGAAATCACCTTTCATAAGTTTAGATTTCTTCAATTTTGTTCATGAAAAGGGATTTACCATTAATTATATGACAGGATATACTGTATGTCATTATTCCCAAGTGTAACCAAAAGAATTTTTCAGGAATTTTATAGGGAAGTTACTTATTGGTAGCATCTATGTGCTCTGCCATAATTTACCTCTTTGTTCAATCCACTTAGTAGGAAACAATGTACAGTATAGGCTGTATGATTACTGGAAGTGTATAATTTTTGTTTACTGTATACAAATCTGTAGTTTCTCTCACTTCCAATATTAGTTACTTTCACTCCTGATTTGAATTACAAAGTGCTTGATTTTGTAAGGCTGGCAAGGAATTAAAAAAAAAAAAAATTGAAATGTCAAGATTTGCATTTTTTGTAATAATTTTACCTATTATTCATTAATGGAATCATTTAGACAAATGTATACAGATTATTAATTTAATAATTAAAACATCATGTATAGGGAAAATAATTTTCAGTGTAGATTATTATTTTGTCCAGAATGTTTGTTTGTTCAGTATAGGATTGAGTTTAGGAAAGTATCATTGATTGTTCCTCAATCATTACCCCTGGTGTATTACTCGAGGGTTACTTTGTTACTTTCGTTTACTACTCGGCAAACTCTTTTCACAAACAGTGTATTAATCTGCAAAATCAAATGACCTCTTCCTTAATGAAGTAAATAAAAGCAGTAAAGATAGTACTTGAAGTATTGATGATATCTGGATTAAATTTTAAGTATCGTAATGTACTTTTTAAAGTTTGAGAATAGGTGATATAGTTTAAATTTCCTAACTGTAAATGACATACTATTGGTTTAAATTATGTGGAAAGGAGGTTATGCAATCTGATGTCTTTTGTCACGAAGTACTATCTAATCTTTTTACAGCTTCATGGGAAGTATCCTAGTAGCAATTGGAGTTGTTCCTCCCAGTGTTTGAGACCTGGAAGTCGAGATGAACAGCGACCTATTCTGAGCAACCAAGTATTATTGTGTTTTATTCTAGTTGATTAATGTATCTGAGCCAGTTTCACCATGTTAAACTTGAAGATTGTTGCTTTTAAGGTTCAGTTGAAGTGTGTTTTGCTTTAGCTTGGTATTATGTGGTAGTTGGTACTGGTATTCTCACCTTATCTAGAAGTATTTTGAAATCACTTCTGTACTGTTCATTGCTCTCATGCAATAGCCTTATTGTTCAGAGAAAAGGGAAGGTAGAAAAGGTTATACTTTATTGTGGAGAATTAAATACTGTATCATCTTCAACTTTGTTTGATTAAATGCAGTTGCAAGAAAATGTGATGGCAACAAATGTCAGTCTTCGACAAAATTGCTGTCAGAAATGTATTTTAGCTCATTCTTGAGTCGTCTGTTTAGAATTATAGCAGCAGATTTATGGATGATTTAGTGTTATACAGTAATTAATCTGTTTATGTTAAGGTTTTATGAATTATCATCTTGAGACCTTCAAATAGCCTACTTCAGAAGCAACTTTTAACTCAATTTTGATAAGGAATATATAAAAGGTCCTCAGTAATTTGTTAGTTTTAAGGTGATGAGTCTCTGTAACTGAAGTTTATGAGATTTTTAATGAATTAGGTTTTAAAACTTATGGTTTTTGATAAACCATTTGCAAACTATTAAATTTGAGTTTCAGTAGTACAAGGTTATCAGTGGCTTTGTTCGAACCATGGTATTATCTGCTAAAACTAGATGAGCAGGCTAATCTAAGTATGCTGTTGGGGGACAGTGGCTATAAACAATTTAGTATTTATATCTCTGATGATTGGGTTAGTCTTTGAACAAGGTACTATTTGCTAGTTTTTGTGGTAAATGATTTGTTTGTTAAGTTGTGATAACAGTTTTGTCAGCTGTAGCACAGTTTATTTTAATGTTCATAAGATATATTATTTATGGATATTTTGTTTTCTATTTTAGCTCCCCAGCCTATTTAACTTTCTACTTTATTCCAATTTCTGCTTTTTAGATTTCTGAGTGAGAACTTTGAAAGTCTAGAAATGTCTTTAAAAATGATTTAGTTTAATTAATTTATAATCATTTGTAATTCTTCATCATCATTGATTATAAATGAGGCATGTCAGTAGTTTCCTATACTGTATTACTGTGTGCCTACATTTTCCCCGAAGGAAAATAAAATACTGCATTTTTATTGTCATTCAAATGTATGATTTCTTTACTGAGCATGCTTTTCAAAGTGCACATTACTTAATCTGTTCTGTGTATTTCTCTCCCACACAATCACAAGCTTTGAATGAGAAATCATTTAGTCTTAGTTCTAAAAATAGACAAGAGCATGTTTGACCAAGAATCAACTACAATATCACCTGACACCAAGTTTGCTGAATGGACATGTTTGCTTGAATACTGTATTTTGAGCTTTTTCTGCTTCAATTGAGCACCTTTTTTTATTTTCATCCTTATGTTTGCTTGTGAATGAGGGATGGTTCTTTCTGTAGGCTAGGATATATTTTCTATTATTCTTGACACTTATCTGGTTGCCTTATTATATTTAATTATTATTATTATCATTATTACTATTCTTATTATTATTACTAATTTTGATAAGCAGGATGCTATAAGCTCAAGGGCTCCAACAAGGGAAAATAGTCCAGGGGAGAAAAGAAATAAGTAAATAAATGAACGAAGAGAAGTAGTGAATAAAATGTATAAAATATATAATCGATGGTCGAGAAGAAATAAGGAAATAAACAAACCAAGAGAATTACTGTAGTGAATAAGTAATATGAAATGTAATGATCAGTAACATTAAAATAGATACGTCTATATATAAACTATGAAGAGAGACTTATGTAAGTCTGGTAAACATGAAAGAATTTGCTGCAAGTTTGAACTACTGAAGTTTCACGGATTCAACTGAATGATTAGGAAGATATTTCCACAATCTGGTAGTAGTTGGAATGATACTTCTAGAATACTGAGTACAAGTGTTGAACTTTATGATGGAGAAGGCAAGATTGTTAAAATCAACTGCGTATCTAGCACTACATACAGGATGGTACAGTCTGAGAAGATCTGAATGCAAAGGGTGGTCAGAATTATGAAAAATCTTATGCAACATACATAAAGAATTAACTGAACAACGGTGCCAGAAATTAATATTAAGATCAGGAATAAGAAATTTGATAGACCACATAATAGATTGATCACCAAATACTGTATCTTGAAGAAACAGACCAAATGTGTTTCTCAAAAGTAAATTTGCACTCAGGAATCACATTTAAAATTTTAAAGGAGTTGTATATGGTTAAAGAAACATTATCAATGCAGAGATCGATGTTTAGAAGCCATTTTCTTGACCTATTCACAATCATAATTTGTTTGGGTTTAACTTCATGTCCCATGATTCCCACCAGCACTAATTTTAGACATCTCTATCAAGAAATTCAGCAATGCCAGATCTGCAAAGAGAGTAGCATCATCTGCATATGCATTGAGCAAATTTTCTTGGCCAAACCACATATAATATGAATATAGTATGAAAAGTATTGGACCAAGAACACTACCCTGATTGATTGATTTAGAATTCCCTGGCATCCTGACATCGGAGGTCACTGACGCTGAACACTACCCAGAGGAATAACGGATATCACATTCCTATATTCACTATGGTGCCTATCAACAATAACTCTTTGTGATCGATTATTTAAAAATTCAATAATGATGCAAAGAAAAGACCCACCTACTCCCAACTGTATGAGTTTGAAAAAACGGCATCATAATTAACGGGGTCAAAGGCAATACTAAAATCAAGGCCAATCTTACAAACTTCCTGATCACAATCAAGGGATTTTTCTACAACATTGGAAATAGTTAGAAGGGCATCACATATTCCAAGGTCTTCGCAAAAGCCAAATTGCAAACTAAGGAACAGATTATTACCTTTAGCATACCCATTTAGACATTTTGCCGAAAGACATTAAACAACTTTAGATAATATAGGAGTTATGGAAATTGGACAGTAATCAGCAGGGCTAGAGCTACCACAAACACATTTGCTCGTTACATGGTCAATGACAATAAAGTATAGAGGATTTTATTGATGTTTTCTTTATATTGAAGTGGCCGAGTAGATAATGGGTTTGAACATATAATTTGCCTAAAATGCAAAACAGATAAAATTTGTCTTTCTCAGATAAGGCAGATAAGAAGATTTCAGCTAATGATGCTAATTTCTATCTCAGAACCTTGTGAAGATTGACTTTAGGAGCTTTTGAATAGTGACACTTCAGTAGCTGATGCTGGGCCACTGGAATTGTTAAAATCTGTTGGTGTTATTAATGCATGTCTTTTCCATATGCGAGTTTACACGTTTTGTTGAGCGGGCATATGTCCATGTTACTGTATTTATGGATACTGTGCTTAGCATTTTCCTCTCTGACTGGGTAAGAACAATTGTATATTAATTGAGGAGAAGTCAGACTTTTCTATTCAAATAAAGTACAGATGGTTTGCTATTGAAGTGTTTCTAGCAAATGCTTTATGTATACAAGATGTACACTAATTGTCAAAACCTTTATGATTGGTGGCAAAATCTATCTAATGGTAACGCAAGGTCAAACGATACTCTAAATTTGAAGACTTCTTACTAATAGATAGCTTCCCTCCAAAAAGAGTGTACCAGTAGGCATTAACCTGATGTTACCGTATACATATATATTAGTAAGTGGATGTACATATCCAATATTATTTTCTGGAATTAGCCATGAGGTTACATTACTTATATATTTATCAAAAGACTAATTTATGAGATCAGGTTAAACTCTTTGAACTACAAAGATGGAACAGCCACAGATCAGGGATGGACAATTACAGAATTGGAAAACTCAAAATTAATCGTTATGATAGACAAATTAATTTAGTCTGTTGTACTATAGGTGAGGTAGGTGGATTTGAAATACATGAATCCAAAGCCTATTATGAGGTAGTTTGCTTAATAAAAGTTTCATGTTAATGGCCGATGAAACTTATCTCAAATGGATGGATTTGGAGTCTATTTTGCAGTTTAGAAATATTTTAAAACTTTTTAGAGTAAAATATTTTTAGAAAGCCGTAGGTAATGTAGTACTGTACTGTATGTGGGTTTGGTACGGAAAGAACAAATACTGTATTTTGTATTGAAAAAAAATAATTTGTATTTGATAAAATATGATAGTTATTGATAAGTCTACCTCTTGTATCACTCACTGTATTACACTATCCAGTACTATAATGATTATGTTGTTTAAGTTTGGAAGTAATTCATCTTTTAACCCTTTTACCCCCAGGCTATTTGGAAATTTCCAACCCTTAACCCCCCAGGGGGTTATTTTTTTCCCAGCACATTTTGCTGTATATTTTTTAAAAATTGCTCTAACAGCCTTAATTTTTGTCATAGAGAGGTCAGGTTGGTCTCATTCTCTTGGAAAATGCCTGAATTTTCTCCGAAAAAATATCAAAAATATGAAAAAAAAAAATTTTATGGCATTTTTTTGCAAGGACGTACCGGTACGTCCATGGGGGTAAAAGGATGGCTTTTGTGAAACGTACCAGTACGTCCTTTGGGGGTAAAAGGGTTAAAAAGCATGGATTTAACCTCTTCATTCTGGTGTTGGAAAGAGGAAAAGTTCTTTTCCTTTATCTTTTCATAATCATTACACTTTAGTCCTAATAACCTTAAACTCTCACCATTGGACAGAAGAGATTCATTCTCCAATTCACCTTCCCTTTTCTCGCACTTTTATGGGATACCTGTCTCACATTCTCGCTGTATGCTTCTGATAATTTCTGCTTGGGAAAGTGCATGGCTTTAAAACTAATTCTTTATTCCTAAGATTTTGTTTCCTGAGAGCTTGCATTTAACACTACATTCTATTTGTGTTTGAATATAGATTTAATTTTTGGCTTATAAACATATTATAAGTGTTCTTGTTTAATGCTTACGTGGTAAAAGATAACTATTTTTGTTAGTCTTTGAGAAAGGTGATGGGTAAACATATTTGCATGTGTAAATTTAAAGGCTTATTGATAGATTTTCCAATATTTTTAAAAATTTTTCCCCAAACGATGGTAAACATCATTATTGTATTTAATACTCAATAATACCATCTTTTATACTTTGTGCACTGATTATCATTGTTAATAGTGTACAGTATTATTATCATTATTGCTACTGTATTATTATTATCATTATTATGCAGAAAGAAAATCATTATATCTTTGTGTTCCAACACTGTATCTACTGTATATCAGCCTGATTACATTTGTAGAGGTCAAAATCTGAACAGATTGCCCCCCTGTTTACATCCACGAAGTATGTGGTCCATTGAAAATATATAATATAGACAGAGTAAAAGACCCTTATACACAAAAAGAGGGAAAGATGTGAAGACAATAATGAATAAAGATAAGTAGACAAACAAAGAAATAATTGTATACAAAAAAACTAAAATACAAGCAAAGAAAGTAAGTAGTTGTAGATGGAGCTTCAAGTGGTATGGTTAAATTACCTAATAATCATTAAGAGACTAACGTGACGCTTTTGAAGAATTGCTACAGCTTTGCATAAACTTTTTAGGGTCCTTATCGTTAATACAGCTAGGAAGTTCTATCTATAATGTCATCGTTGGTTGAATAAAGACTGCTTAATTATCATTACTATTATCGTGAGCCAAGCCGCAACCCTAGTTGGTAAAGTATCGATTTCCTACTTCTGTACTAATTAACTAGCTCAATTATTCTTTTCATCCACCAACCCCTCAAAAACTAACGATGAAAGATTTCAGACTAAAAGAAATAACAAAGTAATTGGGTATTGTGAATTTGTTCATTAGAATTGTGTGAAGGCATTGGAAAAACATATATCTTTCCTCCTGTCCATTAAGATATTAATGGTAAAATTATAGCTTTTTAGCTTATTAGAAACAGGTGTCAACCCAAGTGTGCTAGACAATACCTAATGATCTTGCAAATTTCTTTAATTTGATCGTTCTTCAGTTTTTACTCTAATCAAGAAAATATTTAAAAAATCCTTGTGAGATACTAGAAATGTGTCTCAGAGGTCCCATTCAAAAATGTTTTAATGATGCTCAGTGCACTATCAGTAACTCGAGTCACTATCCGTAACCATAAGTGTTACTGATATTTTATGAGGTTCTATACTCGCGCTCAAATTACAATTCATGCTGGTAACCGGTCTTATCCCTTTGTAACTGAAGCTTAACGATAACATATATTTTATTTCTTAATGTATATATTTTTTCTATTCATTTGCAAGTTCTGATATTTTTAATGCCTATAGTATATTATACTCTACTTTCATAAATTATTTCTATGCTTTTGTGTGTGAAAAATATGGTGGCTATAATACATGGTGGGTGCATACTGCTCAGGAAAATTTTGTCTTGCAATGGTGGACATTATTGACATTGCTTAGGACAAACATTACAGATTTTCAAGTTCTTAGAAGAGTTTAAAGTACAGTACATGGTTTTTTCTGCTAGACTCATAATCTGCCATTTTTGTATCAACAATGAATTTATGAATGAGATTGCATCACAGTACTCGTAAACTTTAATCTTGAAATTTCTTCTCTCAAAATGAATCACCAGAGAAGTATGCTTTTAAAATCTTGTTTATTTGACAGTTACATGCATGTTACGATGCAGAAAAAGACGAGTATGTTCACCACCGAGCTGTGCAAGCATTTGAGACTCCTCAGCTCATTCGCTCCAACAGAAAGGACGAAGATGTTCTGATTTTTGCCGGAGACTTCAATGTCACATCAACAGATTTTGCTTATGGACTTATAAAATGTTATGGAAATCTGGTTGATACATATACAGAAAGTGCAGTAAAGGTAATATCTTCTGTTTTATTCTTTCCATACAGTATATGCAAGCAACTACCTGTATATTAAATGTACACGTATGATCATCATTCACTTTTTAGCTCTTGAGTTTGCCGAGTCGGGGTAGCTTGATGTGGTGAAAGGGCTTGTGTATTGCCATGATCAGCAAATCTGTACTACTAAGAGCCACCTATACTAGACTAGTTTGCTGTAAGCAATCAGACTAAAGTCTACTACCATCTGTAATGACTAGCATGGTGATGAAATGGCCCAAACCCAGACATGGACAAGGCTTTCCAGCAGTGGACTAGAAATTGCTGAATTTGATGTTTGCTTTGTACAATGTAAAATTCAATGTGCATTTTTATTTATGGAATACCTATTTCCCAATCCATACTTTTGTTTTTATGCATGAGTTTGATATCCATTCCAAACAAAAGACGAGTTATAAAAGTGTTGGAATATACATAAAGTACTAGTATTAGGCCCTGCTGCTTCTTCCGATGTCTTAGATGACCGCATAGGTAGCAGCAGTAGGGGATTCAGCATTATGAAGCTTCATCTGTGGTGGATAACGGGGGAGGGTGGGCTGTGGCACCCTAGCAGTACCAGCTGAACTCGGTTGAGTCCCTTGTCAGGCTGGGAGGAACGTAGAGAGTAGAGGTCCCCTTTTTGTTTTTGTTTCATTTGTTGATGTCGGCTACCCCCCAAAATTGGGGGAAGTGCCTTGGTATATGTATGTACTTTAGATAATAATTTTCAGGTGACTGACTGAGCATTTCCCCAATTGGTTATTTAACATTTAAAGTATTATCAGCATTATAAAATTAGTTATGCATTGATTATCACGAATGTTTGAAAACAGAAATTCTTGAATACATAATGCTGTAGGCTGTATGCATCTGCAGATATCAGAATTTTTCCTAAGTTTTTGACCCCAAAACAAGCTTATACCACAAGATTGGGCTTAGTATACAGTGAACCCTCGTTTATCGCGGTAGATAGGTTCCAGACCCGGCCGCGATAGGTGAAAATCCGCGAAGTAGTGACACCATATTTACCTATTTATTTAACATGTATATTCAGACTGTTAAAACCTTCCCTTGTACGTAGTACTGTTAACAAACTACCCTTTAATGTACAGAACACTTAATGCATGTACTAACGTACCCTAAACTAAAACAGGCACAAATATTAAAGGCGACTTTATATCATGCGTTTCCTAAACACGCCAAAAAGCACGATAAAAAATGGCAACCAATGTTTTGTTTACGTTTATCTCTGATTATAATGAAGAAACAAACGCATTTACACATCTGTGTATAGGTTAGTTTTTGCATTGATTATATTGATTATTCAGTACAGTATGTTGATTTGGTTATTACTAATGTTTTACCTTAATTTTTCTTAGGACTTCCAAATGAAATGTTTTTCTTTATGACGCCGCCTGAAACGACGGCGTCATAAAGTACGCTCAGTAAACAAACTAAGGAATTTAACGTGCATGATGAAAGTGATAAATAATGATATTACAGTAAAAGCTTTTATAAAATATGTTATTACAAATATTATTTACCGTATCTATATAAAATCATACATACGTAGCAAAGCAGGAAAACAATCTACGAGAGAGAGAGAGAGAGAGAGAGAGAGAGAGAGAGAGAGAGAGAGAGAGAGAGAGAGAGTTGTTTTACATACGTAAATGTAAATTTTAAACAAAAAAAAAAATAGCCCCATTTCATATAAAATAGATTACAAATATTTTACTTTATCATATTACAGTAGTCTGTATAATACTGTAAAGTTCAGTACAGTATGTTGTTGTTATAGTCGTGCCGATGAAATTCTCACGAAACAAAAACACGCCATTTGATTACAACAGCTGATTCATTCTCTCTCTCTCTCTCTCTCTCTCTCTCTCTCTCTCTCTCTCTCTCTCTCTCTCTCTCTCTCTCTCTCTCTCTCTCTCTCTCTCTCTCGTGTTATACAATACTTACATTTAGATGAAGAAACTAAAATTAGTTTTCTTAGTGTCAATTAAATACGAAACGAAAAAATTAGGCCGAGTCTACATCCATTTCAATCATAGCTAAAAATACGGCATCCGATTTCATCAGCAAACCACTATTTTTTGGGAAATATCATTTTATTCTAGAAAATTGCCACTGTAAATAGTTAATTGCACATTAAGAAAGCGTGTACTTTTGTTTTTAAATTTCGGGTGTGTTTTAAAAATCGAGTATTGTTGACTTCTTTTTGTTTTACTTTTGGCTGTGATTAGATCAGCTGTCATCTAGCTGCCGCTCTTGAGTGTGTACGAATACACTAACAAAGTATCGTTTATACCATTTCTTAACTTATTCAAACCGTCTACAGTATACAGTTGATATTACATAAGCACCAATGTGTTATAACCTATCAAATTTTTTTTTTATTACATTTAAACCCCCCTCCATCTCTCTCTCTCTCTCTACCTCTCTCTCTACCTATCTCTCTCTCTCTCTACCTATCTCTCTCTCTCTCTCTACCTCTCTCTCTCTCTCTACCTATCTCTCTCTCTACCTCTCTCTCTCTCTACCTCTCTCTACCTATCTCTCTCTCTACCTATCTCTCTCTCTACCTCTCTCTCTCTCTACCTCTCTCTACCTATCTCTCTCTCTACCTCTCTCTCTCTCTACCTATCTCTCTCTCTACCTCTCTCTCTCTCTACCTCTCTCTCTCTCTACCTCTCTCTCTCTCTCTCTCTGTGGGCTACTTTTCACTACCTCCCATTCCTTACCTCTCTCTATCTCTCTAACAAATGATATCTTTGTTGCTCCTCAAAGTTTCATTTATATTGAAAATCAGTCATGATTCAATTTTCCTTACTTTCTCCAATCTCGCACCATCGGTCACATCGCGGTATTTTCGATATTTCCGGAAAATCCGCGATATATGTATATACATGGGTTATGAAAAAAATCCGCGATGGTCGAACCGCGAAGTAGCGAGGGTTCACTGTAGTACTGAATATTATCATCTCATGTTTTTCTCTCAAAGCCTGGTTTATATTATTTGTATGCATTGTTTATGCGGATTATGTTAAATTAAAATGATTCAACACTGTACTCTATCATCTAAAGTCCCCTGCCATAACTTCTTATTGTATGTCTCTTATAATTTCAGAATTAATACCCGGTAACAGTTTCTTTCTTCCATTACGTAATATGAAAAAATAAAGAAGTGGAAAAGTGAAAAAGACATTAATTTGAAGTACAGGTATTATTTTCATGAACAGAAAATTTGTCAAAATCTTACACCTACACTATTGAAACTATCTTTATTCTTAAGTGGAATATACTATTTTTCTTGTTTACTTTTAAGCAATACAGAAGCTTTAAGAAAATTATTTTATTTCCCACATGACCTACAACTCTGAATATTACTGTATAGTTATAGGTTCTTATTAGTTATGCAAAGGTTTTTGTAAACTTGAAGAATGATAAATAATTGCCTGAAGTAAGTCTCACCAAAAGTCTTACATTGCAGTTTCTCCATTTTTTTTTTTAAGTAATGATGAGGCAGAACAACTGTGTAAATTATCTTTTACCCATTCATCAACAGATATGCCACCAAATGCCTTCATCCAGTCTTGTTTTTTTTCTAATTCACATCCAGATTGCTAACCCCATAAAGTTATCTTAAGTACAACTGTTATTGATGAAAGTAATAATAATTCAGACCTGATGGACAAGAAAAAAAAAAAAGAATAGGTCTCAAATCTAAATGAAAAGATAGATGGTTTAAAATTATTGGAAACTAGATGTACAGTCTATTGTAGGCTCTCGAGCCTTTAGATATGCGTACCCGAGACCTTACAATGAGCTCCCACTAAACATTCGAAAGACTGAAGATATTAGGGCTTTCAAGAAGAAACTGAAAACTTTCTCGTTTTCCAAGTGCTTCGATAGTGTGGCTTTGACAATAAACGAGCAATATGTGGTTTGAAATGTTGAATGCTTTCGAACAAACGATAAAATGACTGAGGAGGTCCTGTTGAGAGTAAGGTTCCCGTGTTGTATAGGACCAAAAAAGCAAGCCGTAAAGTAAAGTAAGTATTGTATTTCTTAAAAGATGATTCAAGTTGAAAGATCTTAGGCATCAAATAAAGCATAAACAATTAATTGTTATTTTTTGGACTACACTGTACCTTAAGATAATCCAAAAAATAACAATAAAAGGAAACAGTCATCTATCCTTGCAATTCAAGGATTATGATTATTATGATTATTATTATTATTACTTGCTAAGCTACAACCCTAGTTGGAGAAGCAGGATGCTATAAGCCCAGGGGCTCCAACAGGGAAAATAGCCCAGTAAGAAAAGGAAACAAGAAAAATTAAAATATTTTAAGAGCACTAATAACATTAAAATAAATATCTCCTATATAAACTATAAAAACTTTAACAAAACAAGAGGAAGAGAAATTGAATAGAATAGTGTGCCTGAGTGTACTCTGAAGCAAGAGAACTCTAATCCAAGCCAGTGGAAGACCTTGGTACAGAAGCTATGACACTACATTTTCTATTCCCATGGAAAAGGGGAATAGGGTGACTTGGCTCATGTTATTAGACTACTTGAGAGAAGGGAAAATTCCCTCAAATTTGCTCAAATAGATTGCATAAAATATAGATAAGAGGGCCACATTTTGTAATAAAGATAAGAAATCATTGACAAAATAAAGTGCCCTAGATTCATTTTGTCAATAAAGAAAGAAACAGATACCTATACGGCACCTTGTAGTAACGGGGGATGTTGAGGAAGGAGAAGAATAATTGGTAAGGGACCTCTGATAGTGGTTTTAACACGCCCCCGTTATTATACCGACACCCTATAAGGGTGAGCGAGCTGGGTATATACCTGGCATTCCATGCAACTTTTTTCTCTCGTATATTTAGCAGTATTTATACCTTGGAAATGGTGCTATAAGGAGCATTTCACGGAGCGACACAGGTCCCTCGCCCAGAAATAGATTTTTCCTTCCTCAAAATCCCTTTATTAAATTTCACACAGCGAAAGATGTATGGGTGTAAGAAGAGAAGATTTAGTATTGTTCCGCTGTGGGAAGATTAACATCAAATCCTTAAATGTTTATGCGTTGATGAGGGCAATGGTCTTTCTTTAGATGAAAGTGTCATAAGGGGAATGAATACATTACTTCTACTAGACAAATTCACCTACTGAGCAATGGTCAATTCTTAGCTAACTTAATTAACTGTATATAAAATCTAACCCCATTGCAAACCTTTGAGGGATACAAATGTGGTGACAGAAGTGGGTTTTATTTAATATTGTCAAGTTTTTAAAGGAGAGGAAGTTACATTATGTGACAAGTACGTTGAATTTTTCAATATAGGTACAGTAGTACCTTGGGTTACAAGTTTAATTTGTTCCGGGAGCAAGTTCGCAACTAAAAACTCGTATCCTATAAAAAATTTTACATAAGAAGTAAAAAAAATTTTATCGATGCGCTCCCAATGTCCATGAATACTCATATACAGTAGTTTTAAAAATATTGTAATGGTAGTTATTGTACAAATTATAGCCCCTATCATCAGAAATTAATAAATAATTAGCGATGAAAATTAAATATAATCGACAAATTAACTCTCGGTTTATCTTTGAGGAGAGTTGTGGCTGGCGTGAGGGAAACGAGAGGAGGAGGAAGAGAGAGGCAGTTACTGCTTGGAAGGAGAATCTCCCTCCATTAGAACTGGTAAAATATAAACTTATCAAGAGAGTTCTCTCTTGAATGAAATTCACTACCACTAGCTGAATAACTTAGTTAACGCATTTTGGAAACTTGGTCGTCATTTTTTTTACACACTTACATTCAATTTTCATGAGAAACCTATCTAAAACAAGATAATTTTATCTTTTCTTTAAAATTGCAGGGAAATGAGGCGATGCATTGTCCTGTAAATAGATTCGCTACTCGCCCTGATCACAGCATGGACGCTGCATGGGTGGTATATGAATACCACGTAACTACTTTCTGAGCATTGCATGATAGTCTCGTTTGTACTTGTCCACGAAAAATGCCCACATGGTGCAAAATATTTGCAATATGCATAACCCAATTCAAATTTTTTTTGCTTGTATTCAAAGTTATTGGTAACCCGAGTTACTATTGTACAGGCATTGGAGAAAAGCTGACTAATGATGGTTCTCATACACAACTGTATGGCCATTTCTAAATGGAACCTGCATCTTAGTATTTGTAGAATTTCAAAGGGTGTTTTCTTAAAGCAACCTCATTATAAATTAGATTATATCCATACCTCTATCCATTAGTATTGTTTAGTTGGAATGAATTGATGTATTTAATAATTTTCAAATCTCTTGAAAAGATTCTTCTTATTATAAAGTGTTTTTTTTCATTTTCCAGCCACATGGATCAAATGGAGAAACTTGTGAAACCCCAAGCAATAGCTATACAGATGTGAAAGTTCTAATAGAGAACCCCAGTGGTAACAGAATAGACTACATATTCTACCAAACTGCACCTGGCCATAAGGTATGTATTTTGGATGGATATAAACATTGCCTATAGTGTATTCATATTTTCTCTTTATATTCATTGCAACCCCATAAACCATAAGCAGAGATATATCTATTTCCAGTGTTCCTTGGCTCAAGAGTCCAGTCTTATGTCTGTAAGACAGAAGATAGTAGTCTCTCCATACATTCTGTCCAGAAAATACTTCCAGCTCGACATTGGCCAGTCTTCTTAGCCACCTTTCCTTGTTGGAGAAACTAGTTGGCCTCCAGAGATTCCCTGTTCTCTCTTGTTCCTGTGGGACAGGAGATTTGGTCTGATCTTTCCTGGTGGCTAGACGAAGGAAACTTCATTAAGGGAGTCCCTTGATTCACTGGCTCTAGACATGCAGCCATTCAGATACATCAAAGGAGGGACATCAGGCTTTTATCTGGGCGGCCTGGTTGCGTCAGGTGCGTGGTCAGCAGAGGTAGATTTGTATCAACAGTTATGAGATACAATCATTCCAAGAATGTTTGAGGAAGCACTTGGAAGTGTTGATGAGCAACATCATCACTGTTGTAGCTTACGTTAACAAGCAAAGAGGCACACTTCCTCTTTGCAAATCAACTTGTGGTGAGCCACACTAGAGATATCAGTCAGTTTTAGCTAGGGAAGTCTATGCCTTTCCCTTAATTAATCTGATTTGCAGGCTGATTAACAACAATCGAGTGTTGATCTTGTCAGGTCTCAGGTGAACCTTGTTGCTCCCAGGTGGCCACTAGCTGAGCGATATCCCGATCTCTAAGCTTTTTTAGTGTAGATTACAGACTTAAGCTTCTCTGAGTCTCAACTATGGAAGACTATTACTTGGCCTTGAGCCTTGTTTTCCGACTGAAGAGGACAACCTCTCCGCCTCATGGGAGTCGTTTATGCATGTGAAGAGCTTCGAACAGTCTCCCCACCTTTGGACCTAAGGCACCTGGATGGGGATATGACTCGTGTTATTGAGTCTCTTACTAGTGCCCTATATAAGCCTTTGACACGGTCATCAGACAGAGTTCTAACTTTTACTCTTTATTAGCAGTAGCTTTATTTATCCCAGTAGATTGGAAAAATGTCTCTTAGTTTGGTGCCTCCATTCCCCCTCCCTATGAAGCAAGGACTCTGCCGTGCTATTTGAAGAGGACTCGGCATCCCAGCCTTGAGTTTCAGTGAATTCCTTTAACACTGGTAGAGCGAAGAAAGAGGCGTGGAAAAAAAATCTCCTAGCTTTATGAGACAATCATAGAGCATACACTTCAGATATTGAGAGGGTCGAGGTATCAGCTCAAGCTAGAGCTCAATAAGTCAGGATTATTATTCTCACTTAGACTGAATAATCTTGCAATCGAACAAGTGATGGAAGAGTTTGGGAGTGCCAAACAATCTTCCATTCTAGGGATTATACCCACAAGTCCTTCAACACTTTGGTTCTTGGCCCAGTGTTGGCAGCTCTAGTAGTTGTGTAGCCACGCTAGCACCCATACGTGACAATAAACATCTTGCTGTATATAGTAAAATGTTCGAAGTAAGGCTGAAGGAAAGGGAGAATGACTGGCTTTTCTGCTTCTTTCCTTCCTCTCACTTGGGGATGCATCATTCTTACTGTTACTCACTACATTTCTGAACACCATTCTTATTAAACTGGATCTATAAGAAGTAGTTCTCCCCCATCTTCCCTTTATGAGAGGAGAGATGTTGAAATAAATACCAACCTATTGGGCATCTTGTGCCATGTATTTCATTCCAGACTGCGTTTTTCCTTTATGGAAGAAAAATTTCTTCGTCGAAAGAGTACTGTACTAGGTATATAGCCAAGTACTGTACTGACCATCAGCCTACTCATCCCTATGATGGGCTGATAGAAGGTTGTTGGAGTAAATTTTCCTCACTCTTATATGGGACCAGGGAGACTGGCATATTCCAGAGAAGTAAAAGAACCTACTAGTTTGGTTCAAGGTTGACTTCCTAGCCACTAGAGGGTGACTGACCAACCAATAAGTGTGTCTCCTCATTTTAAGGGCTGAAAGGTTTGTATCTTTCATATATAAATTATAAAGAGAGACTTAGGTCAGCTTGTTCAACATAAATATATTCACTGCAAGTTTGAACTTTTGAAGTTCCACCGATTCAACTGCCCGATTAGGAAGATGATCCTAAAACTTGGTCATGGCTAGAATAAAACATCTAGATACTGTTAAGTATTGAGCCTTTTGATGGAGAAGGCATGACTATTACAATTAACTGCATACCTAGTATTATGAGTAGGATGGTACTGTCTGGGAAGATCTGAATACAAGGGTCAGTCAGAGTTATGAAAAATCTTATGCAACATGCATAAAGAACTATTGAATGTCAGTGCCAGAGATTAATATCTAGATCTGAAGCAAGAAATTTAACGGTACGAGTTCTTGTATAACAAATTTAGATGAGATTCAGTAGCTGAAGACCAGACAGGAGAAGAATACTTGAAACAAGGCAGAATGAAAGAATTCAAAAACTTCTTCAAATAAATTAATAATTGAAAATCTTAAGACTTTCTCAATATGCTAATTTATTGTGCGGTTGAAGAGGAAACAGGCTAAATGTGTTTCTCAGAAGTAAATTTGCTATCATGAATCACTCATAAAATTTTAAGAGATTTGTATATGTCTAGAAACATTATCAGCGCTGAATTTTGGATATTAAGGAGCCACTATTGTTTGTATTTTTCTTAGCTATACAAATCTGAGTCCCTCAAAGTTAAAATTTCGCAACTAAACCAACCCTCTCAGTCCTGAGCCGAAGTTCAAAAGTGAAGAATCTTTGACAAGAAAGTAACCCCTACTTGCCCGCGATCATCACCTATCGCTAACTAGCTAGCCACCAATTTCAACTTTCGTTCGAGCTCAGCTAAAGATAATTCACTTATAAAAGATGCAGGTTTATATAGCTAAGAAGAATATATATTACTTTTATAATTTTCATTTCAAGAAACTATGCTGTAAAGTATTGAATTTTCAACATTATATACTGTATTTCTCTCCCTGTCTTAGGTTAAAACTAAATTATGTGATCAGCCGTGGCCACAGAGAGTACCATCGCAAGAATTCAGTTTCTCGGATCATGAAGCTGTTCGAGCAGTTCTTACCATAACCCCTGTTAAAGGTAAGTTTTCTTTATTGAGAGTTTCAGAAACCTTCAAAGTTAAGTAACATTTTGTTTATGTACTCTAAGAATCTATAGCATGTATTCAGATTCATTTGAAACCTTTGTATGTGATCATTATGTACCTTTCAAAAGTACCTTAATAGAATTAATCAAAAGAAATGTAGATTTTCTTAGATTCAACTGTAGAAGATTGGTGTTTTACCTTCAGAAAGAAAATATTTTTACTGTATTCACTATGCTTAAATATATTCTAGATAAGCTTTTACACATGTTTCAGGATTTACAACAATGTGCTAAAAGCTTCAATACTTGTGGAAGTTATCGATGACTCGGTACAAAAACATTTACTGTGTTATTAAGTATAGAGAAATTCGGTAACTGTTTTTAATATGTTGAGATGTATTTAGTTTAGGTTGCATGCACAGAAATGCTGTTATTGCCTTTCTCTTATCAGATGGCGAAACTGATGAAACCCCCTTGGATGCCAAGTATGAAACAGAATCCCTTCTTAACAGCTCGGCAGCATTTGAGGAAGGTCTTAAGAAGGTCACATCCAATCGTAAGTTCTACTTGACCCTTTGCATCCTTGTTGCTCTCATGCTAATTATAAATATTGTTGTACAGGCTTCGTGCGAGCTGGCAATTGGAGTGCCCTTTTTCTTAGACTTGATGCTTGTCTTGTTGTCTTTCCTTCTCATGTACGTAATATACATGGGATTCACGTTCTACCACCTCGAATTTAACGAGGTGCTACGTGCAAAGCAAGGCATCGAGTGTGACCTTGAGAGGTTGCGCATTAGGAACGCTCAGATCTTCGAGGAGGAGAGAAAGAGAGGGCTCACAGGTATCAAGTGACTCGCAGCAGGAAAGCAAGAGACCAAAAAGGCTGTTTAAACAAGAAAACAAGCTCAAATTACTTTACATCACGTAAATCTTTCCTACGTATTTTTGTTTACATGTTGTAAGTGTTGCTTGTGATTAAAATCTGAGTTCCCTAGTACAAGGTAGTAATGACAATATTGAAATGTACATGTCAAAGCTGTTATTGTGTGTCCTGTAATATTTAAAGTTTATATTATCACAGTAATGTCTCAATATTTATTACATTTTGATTTATCCTACACTTATTGCTGGTCAAAAGTTAGTGTTTAACGATACTGCACTTCACAATTTTGTAATGTGGATTATACAAAATATTCCCACTTTTTATCATCTTAGCAGTTTAGGAACTATTTGTGTCGTAACAATAACCACCTTTTCTTAACGATTAGGGAAAAAATTCATATTTTTCAAAGAGCAGTTTTATTTTGAAATAATTACCTAGAATATCTAAGAGAGTACTTATTGCCCACAAAGTAGATTGCACTGGTTAAAAAGATTTTACACAAATGATGTAAATGAAACAGAGCTACTCTGCTTTAAATATTTCAGCTACGTACGTGCTCCACAGCAGTGATACTTCACGGTAGCGTTACGCTTGAGCTCTGTAAATCTGCAGACCAATGCAAGCTAATGACTTCCTTAGCTCTTTTCTATATGTATATATTAGATCTATTTTTGTAATCTTTGTAGTGTTAATAGCTCAGTTGATATCCCTTTTACATCAGTAGTACGTAGTTCTATAATGTGTGACTGGATATGCAAAATATCATACTAGTCTGTTTGGGAAATCATATTGAGTGGAATGAATATTTTCAGTAACATGCACCAATGTCAAAGTATGTACTTTGGATAAGTTATGAAACTGTTTGTTGTTGTATTTGTTGTATAAATGTTATGTAAAGTATGTTTGATATGGCTCATTTATAAGATTGCATGCCATATATCCTTCTAATTGATGTCTGGCTGTTTTGTGTGACTTTTAATGTAATGGTCCGCTGCTCCTGGCTTGGGCTCGTGAATGTCTCTGGCTGTGTAAAAGATGTTTACCTCTGTTGATAGAAATTCAGTAGTGTTATTAGTTACAATTTATCAAAATAATCTTTGCCTAGTAAAGATAATTTGATTCCTGGCAAGTGTGAACCAAATCTTATGGCAGTGTGAAAGGGAAAAAAAGTGTTGATAGTTCAGCACCTTAATCAGCAGAAACAAGGACTTTGTAAGTTCTTGGATTGTGTGTTTGATATTTGCAGTTTTTGAAAGATAATTGATTGTGCTAATGAATTAGCGTTGATTACATATACCTACGAGTAAACAACTTTATGCAGTACAGTACCATATTGATGAATGACACTAATGGTAATGTGGGAAAAATAATGTTGAAGAATGCAGATCCTTCGTTATTGTAATGTATTAAATTATAGGAAACATACAATATTACTTGAGAAATAAAAGAATTGAATGTATGCTCACAGCATTAACCAAAGGGTAACAGTGCTAGATTACTAGTGCTGAATAGTATCATCAGGCATTCCTAAACATAATGTAAAAAATTATGAAAATAATTTATATGATGCATTTTCCTTGTTTTGTTTAAGTTATATCGTGGCTGAAATGATCTTTTAAGGAAGTATATTTCGCCAGAAGGTTATTCATATATGTGATGTCATTGGAAGTAGACAGAATTAAGTATAAACAGATGGTTTATCTGGTTATAAATTTATTTCTAGTTTTTATGGGACATCTTTTAACCCTTTTACCCCCACCATAAGGTTAAATTTCGAGCACATTTTGCTATATATTTTATTTTAAATTGCTCTAACAGACCTAATTTTTGTCCCAGAGAGGTCAGGTTGGTCTCATTCTTTTGGAAAATGCCTGAAGTTTCTCATGAAATTATCAAAACTTTGTAAAAACATGTCCTTTGGGGATGAAAGGGTTAAAGTTAAGTTTTTTTGGACAGGAATTTTTTTTTTTTCACTATTCACATGATGTAAACAAATGGTTTGATCTGTAAATTTGTGGATTTATTTCCACCTGAGACAAATTTTTGGGCATTTCTTTTATACAGTTATAGTGGTGTCTTATGCTGTTGTGCATTTGAACCTAGAAGCACAAAGCTATCCGGTATTGTGCACTGTACAGTATTGCATTCTATGTAGATGCGGTACGTAAGTGAAAATAAGCAAATGTATGCAGAGTTTCTTTATGGTATATTTCCCTGTACTTTTTTGATAATTTTAGGCTACAAGGTCTCTGAAGTCTAGAGGAAAGGTGTAATTTGTACTGTTAAAATCCGAAATTAATGTGACCAACTTTACTGTGTTCCTGTAACCCACTTAGAAAAAATCTTTTATTTGGATTATTTTTCAAAATTCTTTTCAATAGACAATAAAATTATTATTGGGAGTATTTATCAGATCCTTATGATAAGAGAATGAAATTCTTATTTGAAGTGTGCATGAAATGCCTATAAGGTACGGTACTGTTATTTGAATTTTTCGTTAAATTCTTAGTTTAAGGTCTATAGATTTATTATTTAAATAATCATCAAGTTCCTATGAATATTTATAGAGTTCCTTACTCAGTGATCATTTTTTTTTCATTTGCAAAACATTGAGCTTCTCTACTTTGACGCTGTATCATGGCTTGATTTCGTAATACATTTTTGAGAATATTACTTTATATTTGAGTTGATCTAGTGCAGTGGTTCCCAAATTGGGCGGAACTGCCCGGTGGAATGATATTGGGGGGTGGCGAGGCAAAATCTGTGGTTTGGGGAAACAAGATGGCATTAAGAGTATTTAAGCAATAAATAGCTCACTTTTTTCTTCTTTTTATTATAAGAAAATCCTTGTAAGTACTTTATCTATAACAAAATTTTCATTTGAATTATAAATGAATGCATAGCTCTGTTACGTAGTTCAAAGTGTATCAAGGGGGAAGGGGTGCAAGGGCTCCATTTGGAAGCCAGGAGAGTGCCAGATCAAAAAGGTTTGGGAACCACTGTTCTGGTGCGTTAGAATTTTTCTTGAGCTTGGGCATCATATTTACACTAAGCGGAATATCTTGAAAGAATATTTTCTCCGAATTCTAGTTATTTATGGAATATAACTTGTTGTCATCGAATTATTTAACATTCTCTTTGCATTGCCACAAATACAATCTTTACTAACTGGCCATAATCAAGATAACTTTTAAGGTTGGACAGGGTTATTACAGTATAAACTGCTCTTTCAGTAACAACATAAGCTGGTTCTGCTTATACTCATATATTTGCTTAATGCAGCTGTCATATTTACGACAAACTTTGATAGCATCAAGGAGGGTGTATGCTTCCATACACGCTCCTTTACTAATTGTCTTTTCCATATCTTTTCTCATCATGCCAAAATGATCTCAATCTCTGTCTTTCCTCCCAGCCTCGTGTGTCCAACATCTCTTTGCCAATTCCTCTTTTGTAATTGGATCATTCCACTGTAACTTACATTATTATTATTATTATTATTATTATTATTATTATTACTATTATTACTTGCTAAGCTACAACCCTAGTTGGAAATTTAGGATGCTATAAACCCAGGGGCTCCAACAGGGAAAATAGCCCAGTGAGGAAAGGAAACAAAGAAAAATAAAATATTTTAAGAGCAGTAACAATATTCAAATAAATATTTCCTATATAAACTATAAAAACAAGAGGAAGATAAACAAGATAGAATAGTGTGCCCAAGTGTACCCTCAAACTGACAATTATCGTACCTTGCCATTCTTGTTTATTTCTAAATGCTTACACTTAATCATCATCATACTTTTAACTTAAATATTTTTTTAAGAGAAGTGAAATATAAATTTTCATATACTGTAGTATGCCAAGATGAAAAACTCAAATAGTAAACTGTACTTAACTGCTTTGTTGACTGGAATTAACTGCTTTGTTGACTGGACTTAACTCCAAAAGTACTTAGCCCATATATCAGGTTAAGCTCCTAAGTTATAATATAAGAGTGTTAATAAAGGTTAATGTTATGTTGATGTTAGTGTTCTTAGACTATTTTATTTTTCCTTGTTTCCTTTCCTCACTGGGCTATTTTCCCTGTTGGAGCCCCTGGGCTTATAGCATTGTGCTTTTCCAACTAGGGTTGTAGCTTAGCAATTAATAATAAAAATAATAACAATAATAATAATAATAATGTACTTCACCGTCATCTCTTTTAAATAGGAAGCTTATGATATATTGTAATGGAGAAAGCCTAACGCCACTTACGGAAATGGAGTAGTGTATATCTTATTTACCGAATTTGGGCTTTATAATCTGGCACGAGTGTCAGGGAAGCTATTCGGCTTCCCGTGCGACAGCTGGAAATACTTGCGGTAGTCTGAGTAGGTGTTTTATCATTGCTCCCAATTATGCTACAGTATTTAAAGAAATTATTTTTCTGAAACGTACAAATAATTTTTTTTTCTTTGAAAATAATACAGTACTGTGATTCATCTTTTCAAATAAATATTACCAGAATTTCTGCCAATCAAAGTAAAAGCTTTCATAGACCTTGTTTTTTCTTGTATAACAGAGAAGTATTGTATCTTTCTTTATTATCCCTTTTACCACCAAGCTATGTTGAACTTTCAAGCGCATTTTGCTATATCTTTTTTTTAAATTGCTCTAACAGCCTTAATTTTTGTCATAGAGAGGTCAAGTTGGTCTCATTCTTTTGGAAAATGTCTGAAGTTTCTCATAAAGTTATCAAAAATATGCAAAAACATGTAAATAACAGTGTTTTGCAAGGACATACCGGTACGTCCATTAGGGGTGAAAGGGTTAATGAAGATACTGTAGCTCAAAATGTAACGAGTACGTAAGAATTATGGAAGTGACTGCTTCCTGGATCGTATTCAATAGCTTAATACAGCACAGTATTAGAACAAGTGAATAGTTTCCATCAAAACAATGTTGCAGTGACAATTGCAATCAAAGTCTTGAATTTATTTCTCTAGTAGATAATTTCATGAAACCACCAGTCATTCAAATAGTTTTATTATTTTCTTTCAGTTGGTCAACTATATGATAGCTTAGACTTTTAACTTACTTTACGTTCAGCCAGATTTATGACCGCTAAGACTTTTAGCTTACTTTACGTTCAGCCAGATTTATGACCGCTAAGACTTTTAGCTTACTGTACATTCAACAAGCTTTATGATTGCCAACACTTTTTGGCCAGCTTTATGATAGCTAAGGCTTTTAGCTTTTCTTACGTTAGCCAATCTTTACGACAGCTAAGACTTTTAGCTTAGTTTACATTTGGCCAGCTTTACTATAGCTAAGACTTTCATCTTAATGGTCTGGTTAAATTATTCTTTATGAATATTTATATACAGTAGAACTTATGTTTACTTTCGTCATGCAAAATACAGCTTAACAAATTGGGAAACAGGAACACATGGATTAGACTGTAAATATACTCTTTCCTCCATTCTTTGGATTACTTTCAATTAATGTAGGTAGCTTCTGTATGCCTATGGTGTTCTAGTATGTTTCCCTGATATTTTGGAAGACAGATTTCTGAAAATATTTGTGTAGCGTGGAAATAATTTTCCTTAATCATTATTGTAATCATATTTGCCTAATTGTTTCCTACAAATAGAAACTTTGTTTTTTTTTTTATATTAGACCAAAGTAGCATTATTTAAAGTTTTTTCTTTCGATTATTGATAATTATATTGTATCCCCTTATTTGGGTAGTGTATAATGATGAAATTTTGTGTTTGTATTGTGCAATATTCATATTCACCAAAGGATGAAGCAGTTTGCCAAAGGAGTACACATGAAAGGCAACATTCAGACCAAATATATATTCCTGACATATAATTTGATACTTCATTATTACAGGTCTAATTAATTGTGTCTTATGCAGTAAGAAATATGTATATCAGCTACTGGTATCAGAATTGAAAGCGTATACAGTATATGATAGAAGTGATATTTTTTTTCCTTTACTGGGACCATTGATATGTTTATTTTATATCTATGCAGTAAGTTCCTGCGTCATTTTAATGATTTTGTATTTGTAAATATATTTGTGTATGATGATACCTTTAATGATGTGGCTTTTGTCCCCCAAAAGGAATGGTGTAATTCCATAGATGTTAGGAATGTGATTTGGTGTACGCTTGTATTAAAAAAGGAGAATTTTCACAAGGAATAGCCAAGTAGGCTGTACAAGAATTCCTACAGAAATGGGGACCATTGATTTCTAAGAGGTTATTAAAAAATATTCAATTTCACTACTGTTACAAATTTGAAATTTGACTAAAGTGAATGTTTTCTCTATTGAATATTGTTCTACAGTTTTCCTACGAATAAGTATATTTCTTCTATAAATCTGTGATTGTTCAGAGGGACTGGGTAGCTTTGTATTTATATGGTAATATATAGGTACTGATGTAGTCTCATTATTTTTTGCTTGAATCTATTTATTAGCATGGTTTTGAAGACAACAAAAAAAAGTATTACCGGTATTCTAAATATTTTATTTAATGTTATACACTCTAGTGTAATTTTGAATTATTTTTGGGGGGGAGACGGCATCTTATCAGTTGAAAAATAATTTATGATGTCTTAAAAAACTGGCTAAGTCTGTCATATCCTGATGTTATTAAAACTGAAATATAGCTGGCATGTGTAGTTTTAGTATATCCTGCTTGCTGGTTTTGTTTTGAGAAACTATGCTGATTTTGTTTTTAGAAACTAAATGCAACAGTAGAAAGAGAAACTCAACTCAACAGTAGAAAGAGCTTAAAGCTATGCATATGTTTCTTTTATGTATTTCTCAACTGTTGCTCGAGTATAATTTTCTAGTTGCTTGCAATGGCCGATGAATATTGTATATAGTAAACTTTGCTTCTTGCTAAAAATTGCTTCTACTTAAGGCTTTAGCAGTGCATGTAGTTTTTGTTTTGTCATGTTAGTAATCATAGTCTAATGTATCACAAGTTATTTTTATTGTTGTGGTTAGTTAATCGAATTGTTTAGTGAAGGCAGGTTGACTGAAGAAAAATTTTATATGGCTTTTTAACATTCACTCTTAACGGTGCTGCATTGTCTGAAGATGATTTAATAAACTCGTACAGTATATCCATAGTACGATAAAGGCTCATTTATTTGTTGATAATGATAATAGTAATTATAATAATGATAATCATACAATAATAATGATATTAATCAGAATTATGACTTTTTTGGTGTAGTATGTTTGGCGTACATTTTTTTTTGGCATTGTCATATTTGCTGTATTTTACAAAAAGGTTATTTTTGGCCTATTATGATAAAAAGTGTATATTTTAGTATTAGGAGTATTTGGTGCATTTTATGAGAAGTTTTGCCACAAGTAATTGACCTGTTTAGAGGCGTCTCTATCTAACAATCTTTCTAGTAATTGCATTTAGCTACCTTTCTATTATTGGTTATTTCTAGGTTACAGTATTTGGTTTTAAATCAATAGACCATCAGGTTATTTGCCCATTTGAGCAAATAACCTATACAAACATCTTTGTTTACTTCGGTATATTTTTGCTCAATTTGTAAGAGTTGAAGACCCAGGCCTACATGGCCAAGGACCATGAAGCGCGAAGTAGGAGATGATGAATGGGGAAGTATTGAATTGAAAGCTCAAGATAGAGACGACTGGCGAAATCTAACCGAGGCCCTTTGCGTCAATAGGCGTAGGAGATGATGATGATGATGACTTTGTGCTGATCATTTTATTGCTTTAGTATAAAACTGAAAAGGCCTCGTGAAATTTTAAGAAAAAGAGGAAAAGACAAGTTTACACATACAGGAAATATATACTTAATTGACACATGTAATAGATGTGATAATTCCATCATGTTTTGGCAACGTGAAGCCAAGAGTGTGCGTAAAGGGAGAATCCACAAAAGAACTGTTAAAAGGGTTCCAGAACAGTTTCATTAACAGGGCAAACAAAAATAGACAGAAAGATGCCCTCCACCTTTATCTATGGATATTTGAAATTTTAAAAAAAGAACTTCAAAACAAGAAGACAATACAAACAACCAGGCAGATGCAACCCACTGACAAATTTATGCTGAATTACAAAGTAATCGTCCCACAATTTGGCTCTTTGACAGAATTGAGAAGGAAGAAATGTATATTATCATTTAATAGTTAGTGATTCCCCACAACAAAAGCTGAAAAAATATTTAAAGGCAGATAAAAGAGTAAGGAGAATAGTTTCCTATTGTAGCGTAATAGAACCAATAGCATACCTGCGAGGCGTAACTCATTATTAAAAATTGAATTAAATGTCTATTTATATATTGTATTAGTAATTCAATGTAATTTCTGTATTAACTACACTAAATTTTAATGTTTTTCAGAATATTGGTAATTTTTCTTTTGGTAATTTCATTGAATTTCTGAACGAACTACAATCCAAGTTATTTTTATAGAAAATATTTACAATATTGTTTTAATTTATTTTGTTATCCTATCCGTTTATATTCATATATAAATGCCAATTATTGTACTGAAAAGATTGTTAGTCAGAGGTGTCTATAAACAAGTCAATTACTTGCGGCACAAATTTTTACAGTATAAAATACGCAAAATACTCCAATGCCAATAATACGCTTAATAGTCCTATGCCAAAAGAAGATTAACAAAATTTACCAAATACTGTAGTCTAATGCCCAAATGTCCAAATAACCATGCCAAAAAGTCCTAAACTGGATGATAATGGTTAAAAGAACCAGTTTTATATAAGTGTACATTTATAAATATAAAAACAAGAGCTTACACATGATTTTATCAATATAGATATTCATGTATACTGTAATGTATATATAAATTTAGATCTTTTAACTAATACAGGAATGAAGACATAGTGCTCAGTTTGAAGCATAACTAATAATGAAAAAAAGTAATTATTTATTAACGCAAAGAAGTTAGCTTATCAATTTTGTTCCTAAAGTTTTTATCGAAAAAACAGTCAGGCCCCTCGTTAGAAATTATAAAACAAGAATTACACGAATGCATAGGTTTTCTGTTCTTTTTTAGCTTCTTGCATTAGATATTAATATTTTAGCTGCTACTGTATAATGAAGATTCAAGATATTACCTATTGTGAACTCCCTATATTCATCAGTTTTCAATATCATTTTACTGGCACAAAGAACTACTTTGAATTTACAATATAAACACAATTTTCAGTATGCCACACTAAGTTGAATTCCAATCGTAATTTCAACCAAAGTATCCATTAACAATTCACTAGTGGATCCAAGGGAGATGCGGATAAGGATAGCTTAAGTTAGATGTTTAGTTTATGCAAACATACACTTAAGTTAATACAAATGCTCAGACACTATGGAAGCAACAACGTTTTAATACAATTTCTTTTTTTCCTAGCTATACAAACGTGAGACATTTATATGGGTTTACTCCTAAGTTAGTCAGTTTAAGAGCACACCTATATAAATGACTCTGAAGTTTGTATGTGCATAGGAATAAATAGAAATTATGAATCCTTTAAGTTCTATTTGAAAACAAAAACACTATCATATCAACGTAAATTCTTTGCAGTACTCAAAAAGTGTCTTGATAGGTTACTTAAATACCCATTACAAGAAGTTGATAGTATAGTCCTAGCACTAAGATATTCAGTATGTATTGTTAATGTATAAATGTATGCAATGCGTGTGTACTCCTGTTACATATGGTAAAAAGAAACATGCTTTAATACTGCACAATTAAAAAATGATCTTATGAAAATACGCTGCCCGTTTAAATTCTTAAAGTGTCCATTTACTCATTCACATTTTCTATGCGATTCACACTTAACCTCCTCAGTGTGGGTGAGGATGAGAAATGGCTCACACTCAAATGTGTGATGATATTAAGGGCGAGGGGATAAAGGAAGCCGAGATACACAAGGGATTACAGCACTTGCATTTTTTGGGAAATGTGTAGAATGTGCTCAGTATGGTCGAAGCCTCTTGTTAATATTCACTGTAAGATTAACAATGTTCCCATATGAGATACCTGACCTTAACCTTTGAGCATGGTAACTCATAGCAAAATATGAATTGTGGAGTAAGGCTCCACTTAAACCAAATACATAGTTTTCTAGATGTACAATAATTTGCAAGATTTTCTATGATTACTTTCTTTCATCTAAGCTGTTTAAGAGTATTACAAACTGAAAACCAATCACTGCTTTATTGGTTTAATTGATTGTCCTTACAAAGGGTGATAAAAGGAGCCTTAATAGTGCATATTTCAAGTGCCCACTTTTTGAAGGTGGCATATTTCGCTCGTTTGCGACAACGTCGTCATAACTCAAAAATAGCTATTTTTCAGGAGAGCCATTTTAATCAATTAAAACACTCATATTAATGTATGTTGTTAGGACATTTAGTGCCTCAAGTGATCAATTTTTTAGCTACAATTATAACACTTTTGGCAAAATAATCGGCATTTGAAGATGAATGTCTATATGGATAACTCAAAAATAAATTTTTTTGAGTTATGACGTTGTCGCAAGCGAGCGATTTATGGTGGTTAGAAGAGAGGAGCACATATGAGGAATGCAGTGTCCTCTGAATAAATATTGTAAGAGAAGCAAGGGGGAAAAATTCCCATTTGTAGCCATTCTTTATCAAGCCGATGGAAGTAGTACTGTATACATCAAGAAAAACAACCTTGGACTGAACATTGCAGTGAATGTGCTGATAGATAAAAACATTCAGCTGTTGGTGCATATTCAGGACCCGATGGGTTATCCAACATTGACAAACCTATAAAGAATCAGACCTCTGCACCCAAATGTTATTTGATAGTAAGCAATTGAACAAAGATATGGATAAAAGGATTAAAAAAATCCTTGATAGATGGTATGATAATAGGGTACCATCCAACACAGATGTATTTAAGATAAATATTTCTCATCCTGCCACTATGTACAGTTTAAGCAAATAATTCATATTTCGATTACTGTATAGTAAGTTCCTAGATAATTCAATATAGAACTTTGAATAATAAATTAAGAATTATTTAAATAATTTAAGAACACACCCTTGAAATACATCACATTCTTTATGTAGGCTATGAACGGACTGGTAGTATATTAGAAGGCTAGAGAAAAGGAGGTCATGGAGCTTATAACTACATTCAAGGACAGTAGTGACTTTGGATGGAAATGTAACGATAAGGACAAACTTCTACTTCCAACCACTCATGTCAAACAGATGAAAACAATCACAAATATAGAGTTACATTCCCGCTAATTGGCTCCGGTGAATGAAGTGACTGATACAAATGTTCAGCCATTAGTGACTATAACTAAAGGGCAATCTCACATTGTTCAACATGTCTGGCTGGCTGCTCATAAAGAATTAAAAGTACACACATGCACTCCAATAATGAGGTGAATAGAATTACTAAGAGAAACCTTGACAAAACTATTGTCTAAAATACTGGATATTTGTCTTCTTGCTCATACAGAAGCAAGTGCTGAGATGAAGATAAGCCTGTAAGGTATCATACTGTAAATATCTTACATTCTCTGGCAACACAGGAAGGGAAAAGCAACAATTTCATAATCGACTTGTGCAAAAAAATAGTAAGCCTCTCCAAGTGAACAAATAGACTTTGAAGAAGACTTTTGAGGTTTTTATACCTGTTTACATGCCAAATCCTTTTACGATCTGGTACCCATGTTGAAATAAAGGTTGTGCCTTTCCAGGAAGTTATCATGTCAGGTCTAAGAAGAAGTTAGTGGGCAATAACATCTGGAAGAGTACCCCAGAAAGCCACTAAGTCAGGATCTTAGAGGTGCTGCATATATTAAATATACCTCCTATTAATGAATTTACACACTATTTCTAGTGGACTTGATCCCCAAGATAGGCCTGCAACTAATGACGAGACAGAAGGATGCATTCTTCAGGACCAAAACTGGGTGTAAGATTAATTCCTGCAACACACGATATACCTGTTTACATGCCAAATCGTTTTATGATCTGGTAACCATGTTGAAATAAAGGTTGTGCCTTTCCAAGAAGTTATCATGTCAGGTCTAAGAAGAAGCCAGTGGGCAATAACATCTGGAAGAGTACCCCAGAATGCCACTACGTCAGGATCTTAGAGGTACTGCATATATTAAATATACCTCCTATTTATGAATTTACACACTATTTCTAGTGGACTTGATCCCCAAGATAGGCCTGCAACTAATGACGAGACAGAAGGATGCATTCTTTAGGACCAAAACTGGGTGTAAGATTAATTCCTGCAACACACGATCAAATTGAACACCCTATGTTCTCAGCTATCCTGATGAAAATCCTTCAAGCTAAAGAGGAAACTACTGTACAACAAGCAACTGATCAATTGGCAGCAATGACCTCATGATGTCATCTACCCCCTTATGGCTTTCTGAGGTTATATATGATCTTCATGACTCTTCTCGTGACTTATACCTTTTAGCTTATGCTGGTATAAATAAACCAACCTCCTTATCCAGTAGCCACTGAACCAAGATAATGATGATGCTATTTTGGTAAAATGGCAAAAAATATAACCTTTACCACTGCACTTCCTAAATTTCACGTAATTTTACAAGGAAAAAAAAGGAGCAGACAAATGTATACTGTACTTATCTTTCAGAAGCTATGATGAACATAAGGCAAAAACTTTTATGACCAAGAGGCACTCCAACACCACCTAAAAATATAACAGGCACCTTACATCTCGAACTGTCGACCTAATCGCGCCAGGACTCCTCGCTGCTGGGAGGAGGGACGGTGGTGACTGATACAACACATGAATATTCGCTACAGGGGTCTAAGTGATGTCAGGCAGGACAGCTGATCGGGACTACGGTCTACCACAAAGCCAAAGCTAAGTCCTTCAAAAAGAAGGCAACCATGCCTACCCCCATACAAATGGGGAAAAAAAGCATGTTAATAAAAGGCACAGAAAATGGTAGCAGTAGTATTATCATCAATATTCACTTCCTTACTTAAACCAAAAAGAACCCTTCTTTACATTCCTTAATAGGTACACGACATCGATTTCTAAGGCCCCCTTGCAAATGGCTTTTACTTGCTCTCACCTTCGAAACTTCTGCTCTGCATTGGAGCTTTAAAAGGATGTTTTTCTCATTGGTTGCCTTTTCTAAACAGAACCCAATTCACTCAGTCAATCTGATGATGCTAATGCACTTACACTTTCCAAATCGATGGTATTTACTGTTCTTTAGAAAAACTACTACGTCCTGACTTAAATGTTAATTGATATTAAGCAACCAAATAAAGAAATGAATAAAATAATTAAGAAAATCCTTGATCGATGGTATGATAATAGATGCTGTATCTAACCTAAATATTTCTCATCCTGCCACCATGTACAGTATAACCAAATAATTCATATTTGTAGTACTACTTAGTAAGTTCCTGGATATTTCTAGAATTTTTAAAGATAAGAACCCGTGTGCTCAACTTTAAATGCTGGATGGATCACAAAGATTCATGGATGAGATAGAGAGGCTAATATCAAAGATATCAATAGAATAACAGCAAAATCACATATATGAAAACATTAAAAGTCTTATCCTTATTGTATATACAGTACTAATCTGATATTTAGAAATGGAGGACCAAATTGCAAAGAGCCTTTATTACAAATCATGACTGGCACAAGGAGTCAAAGTTATGTCCATATCTTAATTATATTTGTGAGTTTTAAATTCTGATGAGCAGGTTACAGAGATCTTTCATGAGAACCTGAAGTAACTGATTTGTGTTGGTGGTTACAGGGCTAATAAAGTCTTGAATTTGGATGAGACAATCTTCTCTTGCTAGATAACTAAAGATATTTGTTACTAGGAATGAGAACAATGCACCAGGGTCTACATGCAAAGGGCATATTATGCCATTTGCATCGTTTTTCTTTTCAGTTGGATTGAAGATGGTGCTCCATATGGCTTATTATTTAGAGTCTTAGGGCACTGCAGAGATTTGCAAAGAAACATCTTTGTGTAACTGGAAGTTCAACACTGGTGCGGATGGCAAAGCCATCAACCCTGGCTAGTTACGCCTTGATGGGTCTTAAGTGGTATGCCAATAGGAAGATTACTCTTCTCTATGGAGAATGTGCCCTGTCACCTCAAGGCATAGGGTGGCTGGTTTGGTAATATCAAATGCTGATTTTACCTCCTAATGCTTTCAGTCCCATCCAGCCTGTAGACCAAAGGCTCACCTCTATATTTAGGGCGTATTATCAATTGCATATGACAAAAAGATTTGGTGATTTTCTTGTTGCTAGCCCTGACATATGATAAAGGAGTAATAGAGACAACTCAGCTTTATGACTTCAATCAAATTAATTGTTGCACTGCTTGGGATAAGCTCTAGCCTTCTATGGTGAATACCACCAGGATGAAGATATTACCTAAATCCATCAATCATTTCAAGTGCAATCCTCTTAACTGTGTCCACAAAGACATCACAAAGCTGAGCTTAGAGACTGATTTGACAAGGAGGAAGGAACAGGAAAGCATTGAACTATTTGAAGGTCACAGCAAGCTGGTAGCAGATGATGAATTAATGAAGAATGAATAGGAGTGTGGGGTGAAATCCAGGAAGGATGCAAAGGATCCTAGGTGCTATCCAGGACAGCCTCTTGTCGTTTGAGGATACCATTAGGTTTATAAAAGACATCTACCTTAACATTTTAAGGACGGCACTACATCAATTTCAGATATAATACGTGATGTTCTCCACGCATATTCCTACTTACTATTATACTTTAGTTTAAATCCTTTACCACACAAATCCTGACTGATTTCAGTATTTGGCATCAGTGTAAGAAGTCTTTCTTGGTTCAGTTTTTTACTATATATCCTTAACCAGCAGAGTTGTCAATTACCATTATTCATTGGGTGAATATCATCAAATGTAGAAATTTCTTTTCCCTATAAATGTCCTATGAGCTGATGGCTCTTGATGAGGATGATGAGTTGTGTAGCTGCAGCTCATTAAAAGGATATAAGAAAGGTATGGGGGTTTATTTCTGATGACTTTCCCTGTGCAGGTGATGGATACGGAAATGGAAAATTAAGAAAATTTCTTAATATTTTATCTAGTTTTGATTTTTCGTGCACTAAGTTAATTTCAAGCAATCTTACCCATTGTTCGTAATGTAATCTGTTTGGAAGAATTGACTATTCGATAAAATAAAAACAATGCAAACTACATTTTTATAGATATATACTTTCTTTGACATTCTATTGGTATTAGAGTATTCAGTCACAATTGGAGCTAAAGAACCACTGATAAAGGCTGGCGGGATGGATGGATAATGATTTTTCAGTATGTAGCCCTATAATTTACATAATAAATTGATTTTTGTACAGTAAAGCCATTCCTCAATAACTGGCTTTGATGAAAAAACCTAATCATAGTAACAAGTTTGAGAGAAAAGAAGGGATAATTCTCATTTAGAAATTGGTAAATTGCCCTAAAACCTGACTAATAAAAGTGCTTTGCTCTCATCCCCATAAACATATTTTGCTATAACAGCTTGTTTTAGTGTATTGTATCTAATTTTTAAGTGTTTGTGAAAATTAATTTGCATCTAATTTTTCAGTTTGCAAAGTGCAAAGTTTAATTTGCATCTAATTTTTCCGTTTCCAAAGTTTAATTTGCATGTAATTTTTCAGTTTGCAAAGTTTAATTTGCATAAAATTTTTTAAAGCGTTTGAGAAATTCAATTTGTATGCATAATCTATACTGCATGTACCAAGAACACTTAATAAATAAACTGTTGCATTACTTATTGCATAGCATATTATGCATTTTCATTAACGGTCATGTGTCATACTTTTTTTTAATTCGAATTTGAGTTTCTGTTTCTGCAATTCATTTCAGCTCCAATTATCTGCTCTGTGTTATGAGAATGTTCTCCTGCCTATTAAGCTCTTTCTTGTCCACAGACATTGGTCCCCTCTGTTATTCTGATTAAGGTCATTTGTAATGTTTTTTTAATATTGGTAGTAATGTATTAGTATCTAATATTACTGGAGAAAAATCAAGGAATATTATTAACAGTTGATAGTTGAAGTTTTATTCTATTCGTATATACTAATATAGTATTGTTAGCGATTGTTTTAAAAACGTGTATATCCAAAAGACATTGAAAATTTGCATGTGGGAAATTAATCTGTGTTTACAAAAATGAATTCAATTTTCACTGATTATACATTAGTGAAAATGAAGTTTTATTACATTCGTATTGTACAGTATACTAATATAGTATTGTTAGCGATTGTTTTAACCAATGTGTACATCTGCAAGACACTGAAAATTTGCATGTGAGAAATTAATCCGTTTTTAGGAAAAGAAGTAAATTTTTCCCTGATTATACATTTGTGAAAATTTACAATTTATCTGGTTACCACATCCTTGTGAAAAGTTCACTTGCTCATTTACTAGTAAAAAACGAACATCATTTATATATGTTATAATCTGAAAACAAAATAGTGTGATTTACATCTTTGTTAGGATTCAAATATAACTTATCTTACATTACCATCGTGATGAAATAACTTAGGTAGGCTACTAAAAACATTAGACATCTTGACCTGTGATATTCGTTGTATACTATTTGAATATGCTAAAACTTGCCTTGAAAAGGGACATTACTCTGAAATAAGTATCGAGAGTAAGGCTTTCCATGTTACTTTGTTTAAATATCGTTTCTGTATTTGGTTTGTCTTTTGCTGTATCACTGTTCTATCACATAAGGTGATCGTAGGAAAAAGTCTCTCTCTCTCTCTCTCTCTCTCTCTCTCTCTCTCTCTCTCTCTCTCTCTCTCTCTCTCTATCCACTATTTTTATTAAAAAGAAACATGAGAATACCAAGAAGAAAGCAATATTATCCAATAAATTCAGATTTAAGGTAATCTTCTTTACCAAAAGCTATCATGCATACGCACACACACACACACACACACACACACATATATATATATATATATATATATATATATATATATATATATACTGTACATACATACATATATATATATATATATATATATATATATATATATACACATATATATACAGATATACGCACTACTGTACACGCCCTGTCAAAACTGACGGCTAAATATTTAGGTAGATATGCCCACAAACGCACTCCCCTTCAACCAGTGACTACTCCCTCTCACCAGAGTATGACTACTCCCTCTCCCCCTTGGCCTTTCAGAGCTCTGAGTGTGACTATATATATATATATATATATATATATATATATATATATATATATATATGCATATATATATATATATATATATATATATATATATATATATATATATATATATATATATATATATATATATATAGCCAGACACTTATTCTTTCTTATATAAGGGATATTGTAATGAATTTCAGATTATTTTGCCACAAAAACTATTAAGTAATTGCATGAATGCAACAAAAAAAAATCCATCTACCTATATAAAGATAGTCATGCTTTTAAAAATTATATATTCTTCCATAATCAGATATCATCTTTTAGCCTCTACAGAGATAATCTAATAAATTTTCAGTGGTTTTGTTTAAAGTTGCATCGGAAAGCCTTATACTTTTAATATTAATAAACGGTACTATGTGATGAAGAAAAAAACATATTTAGTATAACTAGTTAATCTGCGATGAGAGACACTAAGCATATCAGTGATAAAAAGTAAAAAAAAATTACTTAAGGATTACAGGGACCAAGTTTAATGATTTAGCTCGAAATTGCGATTATAAATTTATCATTTCAACTTTGTTTAAATAGTTTCAAATCGAAATAATTTCTCAAACATCATGATTTCTAATTGTGATATTTAATTCTCATTATATATTTGATACACACACACACACACATATATATTATATATATATATATATATATATATATATATATATATATATATATATATATATATATATATATATATATATATATATATATATATATATATATATATATATATATATATATATATACACTGTATATATAATGCAATGACTTAATGGTACAATTTATGCTCTCATTTACGACAGAACGTATATACAAGTTTACGTATATTTTGAAACAAAATCAGAAACATTTCCCCACAGTTACGACATACAGCTAATGGCGTGTATTTAGCATATTTATGAATGTACGTCATTAGCCATATGGTCGCCCTTTTGGGAGAAAAACATTCACCCACTTTTTTTCAAATTAGAGCAGCGTTGCTTAATTTTCCTTGGTATATACTGTATGTAATTATCGTTAGATATTCATGATTGCTGTACGTATTTGTGTAGCAAATCAGAATGTCTCTTTGGAATATTTTTACAGATGGCGGCTATACTTAATCATAGAGATGTTATTTAAACATAAGGGAAATAATTCCCCTTAGGAAACTTTTTCGCAAGAGGTCGCCATACTTAATCATAGAGATGTCATTTAAACATACGAGGAAACAATGCCCCTTAGGAAACTTTTT
>NC_090730.1:162064532-162077032 GCF_036898095.1 Palaemon carinicauda | reverse complement strand
GAACTAAAATGGTGACTCAAATAAAAATAAAAGAAAAAATAGAAGAAAAGAAAGCAGAATTGAACAAACTAAGTTTTGTAAATAGTAATGGCAGATGAGATTAGGCCTACATAGGTGGACGTAACACTAAGGAAGCAGCAATGGTAATGAAGAAAAAGTTGAATATGCTAGACTTGAAAGAAACTTATATTAACAGGAATTTGTAAATAGTAATGGCAGAAGAGATAACATAGGCGAACTTAACGCTAAGGAAGCAATGATAGTAATGAAGAAAAAGTTAAATATGCTAAATTTAGAAGAAATTTATATAAACAGTAATGAAGAGGATAGCCTTTGTGTTGTGTAAGGAGGTAGATGATACAACACAGCATATGTTTAGCTATAAAGGTTTAAAGGTCACTCATGAATGGTAGAGACAAGGGACAGTGACATTGCCCTAGAGACTGACCATATATTATATGATCAGCACCCAAGTCCCCTCTCCACTCAAGCTAGGACCAGGGAGGGCCAGGCAATGGCTGCTGATGACTCAACAGATAGACCTATAGGCTCCCCCAAATCCCCAACCTTAGCTCACAAGGATGGTAAGGTTACAGCAACTAAAGGCACTAACGAGTCTGAGCGGGACTCGAACCCCTGTCTGGCACACACCAGGCAGAGACGTTACCAATCAGGCCACAACAACCCAAATTAAGAAAATTTAGAAGCAGTGGTATAGAATTAAGTTAGAATCACCACCCAAAGAAGTTTTGTTAAAGGTCCCTCATCAATGGCAGAGGCAAGGAACAGTGACATTGCCCTAGCAAGCAGGACAATGACCTAAAGACTGACCATATATCCATATAAGCGCCCAAGCTAGGACCAGGGAGGGCCAGGTAATGGCTGCCGATGACTCGACAGGTAGATATATAGGCTCCCCAAATACCCCCCTCCTTAGCTCACAAGAATGGTGAGGTTGTAGACACTAAAGAAACTAGCGAGTTTGAGCGGGACTCGAACCGCAGTCTGGCGATCACCAGGCAGAGACATTACCAATAGGCCACAATAACGCTTGCCCGGTATATTAGACAGTCTATGCAAGTTAGAAATTAATGTATGCAAGTTGTGCTGTCTGTGTAGAAGGTAACTAATGACAATGAACTTTCTGAAGATTGCAGTGGGTTGTGGTGGCTGATGTGGTAACATCCCTGGCTGGTAAACGCCAGACTGGGGTTCGAGTCCCACTCAAACTCGTTAATTCCTTTGGTCACTGCAACCTCAACATCCTTGTGAGCTAAGGATGGGGGGTTTGGGGGAGCCTACAGGTCTATCTGCTGAGTCATCAGCAGCCACTGCCTGGCCCTCCTTGGTCCTAGCTTGGATGGAAAGGGGGCTTGGCCGCTGATCATATGTATATATGGTTAGTCTCTAGGGCAATGTCCTGCTTGAATGGGCAATGTCACTGTCCCTTGCCTCTGCCATTCATGAGAGGCCTTTAAACCTTTAAATATCTATTATTGTGCCCACAAGAAAAGTGTTGTGGAGTGAGCAACGAGGAACCTGGCATCTGCGTACTACATCTTGCTCACGTGACAAATACCAAAATACCAAACACTCAATTATTCAATGCAAATGAAGTTTCCTGGAAATCAATTGATGCAAGAAAAAATTCAAAAATAGAAACAAGGTATGAGATGTGAGTCATTTGGTAGTGACGATTTAACAGTAAATGAGCAATACGTGATATGAAATGTTGAATATTCTGAACGAACAAGATAAAACGACAGTGGAGGTCCTGTAGAGAGTGGGGTTCCCCTGCTGTATGGGACCGGAAAAGTAGCCGTCAAAAGAAAGAAAGAAAGAAAGAAAGAAAGGGACTATCAAGCCAATCAACGAAGAGATTATAATTTTTAAGGAGAAGGCCCAAGAAAACTATTTTCCTTTACGCCTATTAAGATTAACTTATTGAATGATATTAATGTTTTTTTTTTTTTGGCATTTTGACATCGGTCATTTTATTCTTCATTAATAAAGAATGAAAGGAAATTCAATTTAAAATCATAAAAGCGAAGATGCCTTTATGAAAGTTAAAATAGCTTTCAGAAGACCTGCTTCTGAAATGAATCTAAAAATACCGTTAGCATAGTACAACACATCCTGTCCAAGAATCTTGGCAAGGATGAACCTGCCATATCATTAAGAATTTGGACGCATAATTTAACTAGAGATAATAGAGGCGTTTATCCCTGCTGTAAATCAACATTACTATAAGATTCAAATTGTTGCCAGGAGGCTGTTCACAAACAAACATACAAATAAACACACAAAGAGGGGGTAAAACATAACCTCCTTCCAACTTCGTTAGCGGAGGTAAAAATGTATCTAAAGAAGTTCCTGATTTTTCTCATTTTAAGAACTGCGTTACCGACAACATTTTGTGGCCAATCACAATTCCCCTCGTGACCTCCTCCCCCCTAATGGTCCAACCACCCCCCCCCTCAACCACCATTGGTATTCAGGTGGGAAAAAGTTGACGGAGTCTTTTCCGAAGGGGGGGGGGGGGCGATTTCCCCCAATGTCAAAGAAGTTCTGAATGATGTCGATTTTCAGAATGAATCGTTTGCTCCTCTGTAAATATTTCTCTTTACATTCTTATGAAATACAAATCGCAATACACACACGCAACGCACACACGCGTGCGCGCACACACACACACACACATATATATATATATATAAATATATATATATATACATATATATATACATATATACATATATATCCCCTTTGATGGTCCAGCACTTTGCTGCAGTAGAGGGGCTTGAGTGTCTCAATGATGGGCTGGGCAATGGCGGTGGGGTAGTTTATCCACCCTGGCAGGCTCAACCATACTGCTGAGGCCAGTTCTGAGAGACCAGACCAAGACTGGACCCCCCTATAGGCCTTCTCCTTTATTTAAGATAGGCAAAGGCTAGGAGAAGGAAAACTCCAAAATCAAACCAAACAAGACCCCAACGGCGGAGCTTACCACCGCCGGCGGAAGAGGGCAATGCCTGTCGGGCAGGCAACAAGGCGGGCCTTGACATAACAAGAACCCGGCAGCCCGATGCAACCAACATCGTAGAAGCCGCCTGTCTCATATGTCTTGAGCCGCGGTGAAAACGGTGTGGGCCAAGTGTGTGCGCGTGACCGTTGCAAAGCCACGACCACCCAAAACAATATACCCAGCTACTGGCATTCTGTCGTTTCCTCCACCCCTCTTCATCTCTAGATAGGAGGCTGATGGCTAACGACAGAACCCAATACTCGGACACGAGTGGGCGCCGACGACGATATATATATATGCAGAAGAACCACAAAGAAAATGAAAATATGAACTATATATGTAATAGTTTCGTGATACTTCATCAGAGGACTGATCAGTCCTCTGAAGAAGTATCACGAAACTAGTCAGGACTTAATTTTATATTTCCTATTTTCATTTTCCCTGTAGTTCTTCTGCATCTGAGCATCACGTTTCCCTGTGATTTTATGCACACACACATATATATATAGATATATATATATGTATATGTATATCTATATATATAAATATATATGTATATATATGGATAAATATCAACACAAATAAATTTCTACCTCATACTTGGGATCGAACCCTAGACCCTTCTAATGAAAGGCCAGGTCGCTTCCAACCATGCGACCAGAAGCCATAAAAGAAGTCGGAACTTAACTGGTAATCTGCAGTTCAGGATTTACCTGGCGAGACATATATATATATATATATATATATATATATATATATATATATATATATATATATATATATATATGTATATATATATATATATATATATATATATATATATATATATATATATATATATACACGCACACACACACATACACACACACATACATATATATATATATATAATATATATATATATATATATATACTATATATATATACTCCAGAATGATAGGAAAGTCAAGATGAAACAAGCTATTAAAAACACTATCAGCATGACCTACATTAAATGATTTCCACACACCGTGGCAATGAAAACAGACAGGTCAGATAATTCAGGGAATGCTGGAAAATAGACGCAATTCAACACTAGAGAAGTGAATGGAATGAAAGGCAGGTCATGCAATTTAAACGTAGAAAGCAGGTTAGCTATTATACGGAAAGCCTTGAAGTCTATCCTACCTCGAATAATATTCAAAGGCTTGTGAAAATACATTGAACAATACTTCTTGCCGGAAGCCATAAGTAAAACAATATCAAAAGATGAAAACAGAGAACTTAAGCATTTTTATGTTATGCTGACATAAGTCTTTTTATAGTTTATATATTTCATTTTTCCTTAAGTTTCATTTCCTCACTGGGCTATTTTTCCTGTTGGAGCCCCTGGGATTATAGCATCCTGCTTTTCCAAATAGGGTTGTAGCCTAGCAAGTAATGATAATAATAATAATAAAAATAATAATAATAATAATAATAGTTGTCTGTTTTGACGTTGTTACCCTTTGTAGAATGATTTATTGTTAATTTGTTCTCATCACTTATTTCCTTATTTCCTTTCCTCACTGGGCTATTTTTCCCTGTTGGAGCCCTTGGGTTTATAGCATCTTGCTTTTCCAACTAGGGTTGTAGCTTGGCTAGTAACAACAGCAACAACAACAACAACAACAATACTACTACCACTACTACTACTACTACTACTACTACTACTACTACTACTAATAATAATAATAATACCCTATTTAGCACCTGACATTATTGTTATGTAGAACATTTGTTCTTCAGAAAGCACTAGATACGAACGAAGTTGAATTTGCTCAACCCAGAATCTACATTAATTTAACTCCATCACAAAAGATTAATTGAGATTGAACATCAATCACTGATCTTGGATTGAAAAAAGAACGATTTAAAAAGATTGGCATTAGAATATTGCTTACACCAGACACATAAAGTCTGTTGTATGTTTTAAGAAACTGATTTTCAGATCTGAGAACCGTGGAATCCCTCACAGCAGACAAGCAAGGTCTGAGGTCTGATGTAAGTTTTAAGAAACTGATTTTCAGATCTGAAGAGTGAAATTCCTTGCATACGGAGAAGGTTGCTCACACCAAACACGCAAGGTCTGTTGTAAGTTTATAGAAACGGGTTTTCAGATCTGAAAGTGGAATCCCTTGCATAAAGAGAACGCTGCTCATACCAGGCACATAAGGTCTGTTGTAAGTTTCCAGAAACGGATTTTTAGAGTAAGGTTGCATGTCTCATACCCATGTTTCAAAGAATAGTCACGGGAGCTTGTGTGACCGCTTTGACTAGCTTCCATTGATGGTTAACTATCAAAGTACCTACAAAAGATGTTAATCATTCTGGGATAAATGTTGAACATTTCAGAGGATGAACTGTTTTGTTTTTCTGTATGGTGTTACTTTAAAACTTTCTGTCTTATTAATACTTAAAAAATAATATGTCTTCATAGAAATGTCTGGAAGAGAATACGTTCTTATATTTAGTTCAAAAGATTTTTTTACTGAATAATAAACTATTCTTTGAAAATTTAACATTTACAGGATGATATATATATATATATATATATATATATATATATATATATATATATATATATATATATATATATATATATATTATATACATATATTTCCATATAAATATATATACATATATATATATATATATATATATTTATATATACAGAGAGAGAGAGAGAGAGAGAGAGAGAGAGAGAGAGAGAGAGAGAGAGAGAGAGAGAGAGAGAGAGAGAGAGAGAGAGAGTAAAAATTCTTTGACAAAAAGCAATTGGTTTTTATTTTCCAGTTTTCTTTCAAAAGTAATTCGTCTATTTCGGTTATTATTAAAGTTCTCATTCGTTTTTGTTTTTGTTAGTTTGTACGTTAGTATGTTGTCTGCATGTCTGCACACAAACAAGATTGTGGGAAAAATTATTCGTTGGTTTTTAAGGAAATTTGACCCAAGGAAATACGAAGGTTTGTGGTTTATGAAAGTTCTCGATAATAATAATTTTTAAAAGTATATTTACATAATTTTTGTGTCTGAATATTAAATTGTTTTCAAATTGCCATAATGCACAAAGACTTAATTAATATCATCTATTCTTCTCTCTTCTATTTGGTCTTCTCTCATATTTGTTCTTCTCCCATATTTATTCTTCTCTACATCTATTTATTCTTCTCTCATCGATTTATTCTTCTCTCCTGCTATTTGTTCATTTCTCCTTCCATTTGTTTTTTTCTCCTTCTATCTGTTCTTCTCTCCTTCTATTTATTCTTCTCCATCAATTTATTTTACTCTGATATTTATTCTTCTCTCCTTCTATTCATTCTTCTCTCCACGTATTTATTATCTCATTCTATGTCTTTTCTATGTGTTCTTCTCTCCTATTTGTTCTTATCTCCTTATATTTGTTCTTCTCTTCATCTATTTGTTCTTCTCTGATCGATTTATTCTTTTCTCCTGCTATTTGTTCTTTTCTCCATTTATTTGTTCTTCTCTTCTTCTATTTCTTCTTCTCTCCTTCTTACGTCCCATCAACTTGAATGCAACCAAATCATCTAGGAAAATAATCTCTCCATTTATATTCAACACATTATTTGTTTCATTCTCTCAGCATACTTTGAAACGCCCTGCCTTTATTTGCTTTCTTACTAAAACAAGCAGGGCTAGAATTCCTACTCAGCCCTCCCCCCACCCGACTCATTCAGGAAGTCTTTAGCCCTGGCTGCAATCGGCAACGTTCCCTACGGTTTCATGAAAGCCCGTGGTTTCATGTAACACCAAGCTTTTATGTTTCGTGTAATGTCACGCCTCCTGTGTTTGCACAAGCTAGATATATAAAGTGCATTTTTTGTGGGATTTTGAATACGCTTGTGTGTGAGAGTATGTGAGAGTGTGTGAGAGGGAGTGAGAATGCAGCTGTGTGTGAGAGTGTAAGAGTAAGTGTATGTGTGTGTGTATTATTTACACTTAGGAAATGCAAATATACACTCGTTTCTTTGCCGTGTTCACACATACTGGAAACTAGATACAGTTTACACATGTTTATCCTTGGCAAATGCCCCTAGCTTAGGTGAGTAATATTATCATTCTTTCGACATTCATTGTGATTATGCAAATGAATGATAAATAATAGAAATAATAATAAAAATGTTTCATTTTTTCAACATTCATTATGATTATATACATAAAGGATAAATAATAGATATAATAATAAAAATAATGGAAACTCTGTCATGAAACACAAGTCCTATACATACGTAATCTTCTCCCGAAGGAAAATATTATATATATATATATATATATATATATATATATATATATATATATATATATATATATATATATATATATATATATTATATATATATATATATATATATATATATATATATATATATATATATATATATGTATATATATTCCAAGAAACACATCTTACAATAAGGGAGACATACATAACATTCCTTTGCTCTCTCTCTCTCTCTCTCTCTCTCTCTCTCTCTCTCTCTCTCTCTCTCTCTCCCTTGTAGTTCGAGGAAATGATCTGTAATACAAATATATGTCTCTAAAGAGTTCTCAAGAAGATTAAATTGATTAATTTATGAAACGTCTCTTGCTTAAAGAGTTACTTAAATTAACTTAATTTAACAACGAGAATCAATACAACAACAACAACAACAACAACAACAACAACAACAAGTATCTTCCCTTCTAGGGGGGTAAGAGAGGGTCTTGGTAGGGGGGGGGGTTGTAATGCCCCCCGTCCCCCTCCCTTAACGGCTCACAAGGAGACCAGTTCTTTTTATTGTGGCGATAAAGGTGGCAAGAGGAGATTTGAATATTGAGAGAGAGAGAGAGAGAGAGAGAGAGAGAGAGAGAGAGAGAGAGAGAGAGAGAGAGAGAGAGAGAGAATAATAATCGTGATGGAAGCAATAATAATTGGGATATATATATATATATATATATATATATACTGTGTAAATATATATATATACATATATATACATACATATATATATACAGTATATATATTTATATATATATATATATTGTATATATATATATATATATATATATTGTATATATATACATGTATATATTTATATATATATCTATGCAAATATATACATATATATCCATATATATACAAATATATATAAATGTATATATATATATATATATATATATATATATATATATGTATATATATACACATATATATATATATATATATATATATATATATATATATATATATATATATATATAATATATATATATACACACACACACGAGGTGAAAAGGTTTGTGTATCGCCATGATCAGCAAAGCTGTACTAGTTAGGGCCACACATACTAAGATGGCTTGCTGTGAGATATCAGACGGAAATCTCCCACCATCACCAGTACGCAGTGGCCAGCGTGGTGGGTAAAACTGGTCAAACACAGGTATGAATAAGGACATGTCTGAGGCCTTTGTCCTGCAGTGGACTAGAAACGGCTGCATTTGTTGTCGTTGTATAACTATCTCATATGTTCAAATGATCTCTCATGTTCAAATTATCTCACATGTTCAAATTATCTCACATGATCAAAGTATCTCAGATGTTCAAATTATCTCTCATGATCAAAGTATCTCATATGTTCAAAACTATCTCACATGATACATTTATCTATCATGATCAAACTATCTCACATGTTCAAACTATCTCACAAGATCAGCTATCTCAAATGTCCAAATTATCTCCCATGATCAAACTATTTCACGTGATTAAACTATCTCACATGATCAAACTATCTCACATGTTCAAACTATATCACATGATCAAACTATCTCACATGTTCAAACTATCTCACATGATCAAACTATCTCACATGATCCATTTATCTCACATAATCAAACTATCTCACGAGAATAAAATATCTCACACGTTGAAATTATCACATATGTTCAAACTACCTTACATGATCAAAGTATCTCACGAGATCAAACTATCTCACATGTTCAAACTATCTCACGAGATCAAACTATCTCACATGATCAAAGTATCTCATGAGATCAAACTATCGCACATGTTCAAATTATCTCACGAGATCAAACTATCTCAAATGTTCAAATTATCTCACATATTCAAACTATCTCAAATGTTCAAATTATCTCACATGATCAAATAATCTCACATGATCATACTATCTAAAGTGATTAAACTATCTCATATGTTCAAACTATCTCACATGTTCAAATTATCTCAAAAGATCCAATCATCTCACATGTTCAAATTATCTCAAAAGATCCAATCATCTCACATGTTCAAATTATCTTACATGTTCAAACTACCTTACATGATCAAACTATCTCAAGTGATTATACTATTCCATATGTTCAAACTATCTCACATGTTCAAATAGTTTAACAATATTCATTTACCTCACATGTTCAAATGACCTCAAATGCTCAAACTATCTCATATGTTCAAATTATCTCACATAATCAAACTATCTCACAAGATTAAAATATCTCATATGTTCAAACTATTTCACACGTTCAAACTATCTTACACGTTCAAACTACCTCACATATTAAAACAACCTCAACATCATTTCAAACAATTTCGCTTAGAGGAGAAAGAAAGAAGCTTGCCAGGCCTTTCAGAATGCATACCACATTATCAACTCAATTTTTAATGGCATGGCTTATGAGCTGCCTTTTAATTACCTGGATGGTAACTGGGGCTAACAGACAAGTGTTTGAAATGACGTTCGAACGTGTGAATGGGGTATTTGGTTGTCGAACACGTTCGTCGAACGGTTCGAAGACAGTCTGTTCTCGCCTGACTTTTGTGGGAGGGGCTTCATGGTCCACAAACCTTATGTATTTGTGGCTGACTCCACCTCTTCGAATCGTTTGACAAGCAGGTTCGACAACCGGGTTCGACGAACTGTTCGATAGATAGTCGCTGTTTTGTATACGATGAGTTACCAGGCCTACATGGCTGAGGACTATGAAGCGATAAGTAGATCATGAATGGAGAAGTATTGAATTAAAATCTCAACATAGAGACGACTGGCGAAATCTAACCGAGGTCCTTCGCGTCAATAGGCGCAGGAGGAGATGATGATGATGAGGATGATTAAAATCATGGTTGATGTAAAATGCATTACCATTACTATTTACAGGATAATTTTTTTTTTCCTGAGACAAAATGTGCTTCCAGGTATTCCAGTATAATCTGGTATCAAAAATTCTTTAAAAGAGGTAAACTACATTACCATTACTACTGGATAATTTATTTTTTTTTCCTGAGGCTAAATGTGCCTCCAGGTATTCCAGTATAATCTGGTATAAAAAATTCTTTAATAGAATTTTTTTCCATTCATATTTATATCATGTACACACAAACAAACAAACACACACACACAAATGTACGACCGTACGTTTCTTTATGCAGTGCATTTGAACTTGCATGAATATCTCTTACAGTTAATAAAAAAAGAACATGTTGATAAAAGCTGTATTTTTTTTTCAATGCACACGATAGCAATAACTATTCTGCAGCATTTTATTCATCAACCTACTCTCTCTCTCTCTCTCTCTCTCTCTCTCTCTCTCTCTCTCCTCTCTCTCTCTCTCTCTCCAGAAAAAAACAAAAGAAGACGATGCTATAGAAGACTCCTAGAAAGGATACTACTGAACTCTCTCTCTCTCTCTCTCTCTCTCTCTCTCTCTCTCTCTCTCTCTCTCTCTCTCTCTCTCTCTCTCTCTACAGAAAAAAGAAAAGAACACGATGCCACAGAAGACTTCTAGAAAGGATACTACTGAACTCTCTCTCTCTCTCTCTCTCTCTCTCTCTCTCTCTCTCTACAGAAAAAAGAAAAGAACACGATGCCACAGAAGACTTCTAAATAGGATACTACTGAACTCTCTCTCTCTCTCTCTCTCTCTCCTCTCTCACTACGGAAAAAAGAGAAAAAAAAAACAAAATAAGACGATGCTACAGAAGACTTCTAGAAAGGAAGTTACTGAACTCTCTCTCTCTCTCTCTCTCTCTCTCTCTCTCTCACTACAGAACAAACAAAAGAAGACGATGCTACAGAAGACCCCTAGAAAGGATACTACTGAACTCTCTCTCTCTCTCTCTCTCTCTCTCTCTCTCTCTCTCTCTCTCTCTCAAACCTCAATGTGAGGAACATCTCTAATGCAAGAGGTAATGCAACCAACGAGTCTTGTGACCCGAATCGTACGAAATCAACTCTTTCTCAATTTCAGAATTAATTCCAGTCTTATATGTCAACAATTAATTCAATATTTACATTTATATTCATATTACATCATGTCAATCCTTTAGGTTTTATAATAATACTCTATTACAAAACAATCATAACAATAATGTCTTTCTTTCTATTATTACTAGTGTACGCGACCCGTCAAAAATGACGGATATATATTCATATAGATATGAACACACATACGCATAGATTCAGCCATTGTCACTCTCTTCCCAGAGGGACGGGGAGAGTGACCGCTGAGCGTGACCGGAAAGAAATAATCTGTTTAAAATGTTGTTACTATTCGTTAAATATTTTATTTTCATTGTTCATTATTCTCTTGTAGTTTATTTATTTCCTTATTTCCTATCCTCACAAGGCTGTTTTTTCCTGTTACAGCCCTTGGACTTATAGCATCCTGCTTTTCCTGGTAGGGTCGTAGCTTAGCTAATAATAATAATAATAATAATAATGATAATAATAATAATAATAAAAATAATAACAAATAATGATAATAATAAATATTAATAATATTAATGATAATAATAATAATAATAATAATAATAATAATGAAAATAATAAATAATAAACAAATAAATAATAACAATAACAGTAATAACAACAATAATAATTAATAATAATAATAATCATGATGATAATAATAACAATAGTAATAATAATAATAACAACGATAATAATGATAATAATAATAATAATAATAATAATAATGATAACAACATAGCTAGACACTTGCTATTTATCATATAATGGAGATGTTCGGTATAATTTTAAGCCAAATTTTCTGAAGGAAAAAAAGTAATGTTTCTAATAATAAAAATATTGAAATAAAAAAACCGTCATCGAAACCTGAAGCTAAAAAGCCTGGTTTTCGTAACTCAAAACTCCTTCCATTATGTTAAAAGCTCTCTTGGCATATACAGCGAGAAACCCTCAAAATACCAGCATTGTTTCTTTTGCCCTTTTTTTTTTTATTTTTCTTTTTTGTGATAGTTAACACTAGACTCCGGAGGTGGATAAGGTTTGAAGGAGAGATTCATTACTGAAAAGTAGCTTGCACTGGTGGTGTGGTTTAAGCCTAACGGGAGATATCCTTTTTTTTTTTTTTTTTTTTTTTTTTTTTTTTTTTTTTTATTCCACATACTATTGTTTCCCCATCAGTTTTTTTTTTATTGGAC
>NC_090730.1:162022032-162059532 GCF_036898095.1 Palaemon carinicauda | reverse complement strand
TATCTTATCTATCATTCGTAGTTATTAATATCTACAAATCCAATGAAATAACCTTGGCCAGAGGCAGAATATTGTGAAATCTCCTATGATATTCTGATGGATGCAAATATTGTGTTAAAAACTTTGTTATTAAAAGAATATTAAGTGTCAGACATTTACTAGTTGAAATCTATACTATATTCCGATAGAAATGTCAATTCTATATATCTAATATATGTTTTTAGATTATATATAGATATAGTAACCAAAGGCATACAGCATCTCCCTTATATAATAAAGAGAATTTTTCTCTCTCTCTCCCTCTCTCTCTCTCTCTCTCTCTCTCTCTCTCTCTCTCTTATATATATATATATATATATATTATGTATATATATATATATATATATTTAATATATATATATGTATATGTATATATATATATATATATATATACTTCTTTCCAGTCAAGCTGAGCCGTATTGCCAGACATATAACTATTCGGTCTCTCCAAGTCCATTGAGTAGGGGGGGGGAGAGTAGTCATACCCTAGTGAATGGGGGTACCCCTCAAGAGGTACACTCGAAAACCACAACTGCCGTGTTGTAGATAAGAAAGGGGGAGGGGGTGGGAAGGGTTGAATCTATTTATGTGTACGTGTGCGTTCATATGACTATATACTTAGCCCTCGTTTCTGACGGGCCGCGTACACTGGTTAAAAATATCCAAGCGAAGCAGATCATTAATGAAATTTAGAATCAACATTATTTGTAAATTAATATAAAACGATCAGGCTCAATTTTATCTTGGTTTAATCAAACATTAATAACTTCACTACCATTCGAAAAATAATTTCGTACTTCAAAAACAAGTGAATATCGCTAATACAATTTCTTTCAAAATATCTCAACAAAACAATACGTCCCTGATTTTCCCAGACATGTGTGCAACAGACCTTTAATTTTGTTTTATTGAGAAATCTGTTGAGAAATCTGAAGATCTTCAGAATTGATACGATTTTCCAATATTCAGAACTTTGCTCAAATGAACAATACTTCACCTTTCAAGGAGATGCAAAGATCATCAAGGAATCTTCCTTCCTCCACGACTAGTGAAGAATGTGATGAACAAAATCTGTTTTTTCCAATATCTTAAATCAAAATATCTGAAAAACGTCATGGGTAGCTTTGATTTTCCAAAACATTCGAACAATGCCATGAAGGACTCTTCATTTATGACACTTTTCCAGCACATCTGAAGAGGGCAATGTATGCCTTTCTTTTCCAAAATTGCTTAACTAAGCCCCCAAAAGCTATGAGTTCTTAAGCCATCTAAATAAGATCATAAATGTATATGCTTTATAAAGACAATTTACTAAACAATTCTTAACTCAAGGGGCTACTGCACTGTAATTGTTCAGTGGCCACTTTCCTCTTGGTAAGGGTAGAAGAGACTCTTTAACTATGATAAGCAGCTCTTCTAGGAGAAGGACACTCCAAATCAAACCATTGTTCTCTAGTCTTGGGTAGTGCCATAGCCTCTGTACCATGGTCTTCCACTATCTTGGGTTAGAGTTCTCTTGTTTGTGGGTACACTTGAGCTCACTATTCTATCCTATTTCTCTTCCTCTTGTTTTAAATTTTTTATAGTTTATATAGGAGATATTTATATTAATGTTACTCTTAAAATATTTTATTTTCCTTTCCTCACTGGGCTATTTTCCCTGTTGGAACCCTTGGGCTTATAACACCCTGCTTTTCCAACTAGGGTTGTAGCTTAGCGAGTAATAATAATAATAATAATAATAATAATAATAATAATAATAATACTTTGAACTAGGTCATAAACGATTCCAATTTATCAACAACGTGTGATTAAGGTCATGAATGGCTATTGTTTCCCAAATCTGAACTAAGTAATGATGTTATCAGCCTTCACAAAACATCTGAATAGATCATAATTGCTTTTGCTTTGCCAAGATTTGGATAGGATCATAAATACAATGTTTTTACAACACGTTTGAAAAAGATTTCCCAGTAGGTTGGCCAAGGCACCAACCACCCGTTGAGATACTAACGCTTTCCTTTGCCTATAAAGGTATTTTTTTATGATGTGGCTTTTAAAAATATTCAATAAACAAGTTCTGTTTTATCTTAAGTATTCCTTCTTCTATGTATTTCCTTAATGTAATTTTAAGTTATATAAAGTCTCTAAAACCATAATAAATGAAAATAAGTAATTTTTTACAGTGGCAATTTTCCGGGTGGAAATATTCCTAGGTGGGCAATTTTCCCAGTGATAATATTCTCGGTGGCAATTTTCCGGATGGCAATGTTCCTAGTGGCAATATTTCCAGTGGCAATATCCAGGGCACGACACCTGATATTCTAGCCTATTCTTTACACATACACCTGACTACACTAAGAGACCTGGAAAAAACAGCAAAGATTATAGATGTATCAGTACCCATTGATTTGGCCTAAATAGACCTGAGAGGCAGAAAATAACAAAATATCAAGAACATGATGGAGAAGGCCTGGCTATTAGAATTAACTGCATGCCTAGTATTACCAACAGGATGGAACTGTCTAAGAAGATCTGAATGTAAAGGATGGTCTGAAGAACGACCTGAAAAATACATAGGAACTGAAAGAAACAGGAATAATACATGTGATGTTAGGGGCAACAGGACTTATGAAGAAAAACCTTAGACAATACCTTCAGGAAATACCAAGTTACCCAAGCATAAATGAGCAATAAATCAACAATACGTTAACGTGGTGCAAGGGTTTGCGTATCGCCATGATCAACAAAGTTATACTAGCCTCGGCCACCCATACTAATTGGTTTGCTGTGAACGATAGACGAAAATCTCCCACCATCATCAATCCGTACTGGCCAGCTTACATAAGTCGTTTTATAGTTTATCAATCAAATATGTGTTTCAATGTTGTTAATGTTTTAAAAATACTTTGTTTTAATTTTCATTTTTTCTTACATCGTTTATTTATTTCCTTATTTCCTTTCCCGACTGGACTATTTTTCCCTGTTGGAGCCCTTGGGCTTAAAGCATCTCGCTTTTCCAACTAGGGTTGTAGCTTAGCTAGTAATGATAATAATAATAGTGATGAAAATTGACCAAATCCCAGACATGAATTGACATGGCTCAGGCCTTTGTCCAGCAGTGGACTAAAATCTCTCTCTCTCTCTCTCTCTCTCTCTCTCTCTCTCTCTCTCTCTCTCTCGATGCTAGTCTCTCTCTCTTTACGAAATCAACTAATTCTATTTGTCTCTCTAACGTTTAATTAACAAACAAAACTTATAAAATAACTAATCAGTCATATCTTAATTTTTTCAATGTGAAATTCTCTCCTGACATCACAACTGGATTTATTATTGTTGTAGAGCTCTATGGAATAAATCAAGATGAGAGTCAGCAGCTGTAGGTTTACAGGTTTAAAGGCCGCTCATGAATGGCAGAGACAAGGGACAGTGACATTGCCCTATCAAGCAGGACAATGCCCTAGAGACTGACCATATTACATATGATGAGCGCCAAAGCCCCCTCTCCACCCAAGCTAGGACCAAGGAAGGCAAGGCAGTGACTGCTGATAACTCAGTAGATAGACCTATAGGCTAACCCAAACCCCCCAATACTTAGCTCACAAGGATGGTGAAATTGCAGCGACCAAAGAAACTAACGAGTTTGAGCGCGACTCGAACCCCAGTCTGGCGATCACCAATCAGGGACGTTACCACATCAGCTACCACAGCCCACAGCGACCAAAGAAACTAACGAGTTTCAGCGGGACTCGAACCCCAGTCTGGCGATCACCAGTCAGGGACGTTACCACATCAGCCACCAAAGCCCACAGCGACCAAAGAAACTAACGAGTTTATGCGGGACTCGAACCCCAGTCTGGCGATCAACAGTCAGGGACGTTACCACATCAGCTACCACAGCCCACAGCGACCAAAGAAACTAACGAGTTTGAGCGGGACTCGAACCCCAGTCTGGCGATCACCAGTCAGGGACGTTACCACATCAGCTACCACAGCCCACAGCGACCAAAGAAACTAACGAGTTTCAGCGGGACTCGAACCCCAGTCTGGCGATCACCAGTCAGGGACGTTACCACATCAGCCACCAAAGCCCACAGCGACCAAAGAAACTAACGAGTTTATGCGGGACTCGAACCCCAGTCTGGCGATCAACAGTCAGGGACGTTACCACATCAGCTACCACAGCCCACAGCGACCAAAGAAACTAACGAGTTTGAGCGGGACTCGAACCCCAGTCTGGCGATCACCAGTCAGGGACGTTACCACATCAGCTACCACAGCCCACAGCGACCAAAGAAACTAACGAGTTTGAGCGGGACTCGAACCCCAGTCTGGCGATCACCAGTCAGGGACGTTACCACATCAGCCACCACAGCCCAATATTTATTCCGATAATCCAAAAAATTGCTCAAGATTCCCGCTTGAAGGCGCACAATCGTTCACGCGCATACGAAATGCAAGCCAGTCCCTTTTCCCCTTCCATTTCAGAGGAAAATTGGTTCTTGATAAAAAAAAATAAGTTTTCAGGAAGTTGAGGAACATTTGGGCTCCTGGAACGTGTACGAAATCATCTCGGGCCGACTCCTCTCGCATTCAGATCACCCGTTCTCAGTTGATGATGGAATTCTTCCAGAACTCAACGACGGCCAGATATGCTGCTCTGCGTTTCCAGCGCCAGACATACTGATCTGCGTTTCCAGCCAGCCAGGACCACCTGCCTCTTCAGGGAGATTTTCATCTTTTGGGAGAAGGGGAAAGTTGCTCTGGGCTTAAATCTCCCCTATATAATATAGAGGAAGTGTCTGGATATATATATATATATATATATATATATATATATATATATATATATATATATATATATATATATATATATATATATATATATATATATACTGTGTATATATATATATATATATATATATATATATATATATATATATGTGTATATTTTTGATACATTAATGTCTGGATTCTCTTAACGACCTCGGGATCAGAGCCCCAGGCGAAATCACACAAAGACAAGAGCTTATGACCGGCCGGGAATCGAACCCTGGTCCGGCAAGCTTGTATAGACAGTGACTACCACGTGGCCAAGTGGTAGTCACTGTCTATACAAGCTTGCCGGACCAGGGTTCGATTCCCAGCCGGTCACTAGCTCTTGTCTTTGTGTGATTTCGCCTGAGGCTCTGATCCCGAGGTCGTTAAGAGAATCCAGACATTAATGTATCAAAAATATATATGGCCTATTTGAATATGAAAAACACGTCTAAATGTGAAAAATTTATCATATATATATATGTATATATATATATATATATATATATATATATATATATATATATATATATATATATATATATATAAATTTCCTTCCGGTCATGATCAGCTCTCTCTGTCTTCACAGAGATTTTCATCTTTACGGAGAAGGGGGAAAGTTGCTCTGGGCTTAAATCTCCCCTATATAATATAGAGGAAGTGTCTGGCTATATATATATATATATATATATATATATATATATATATATATATATATATATATATATGTATATATATATATATATATATGTATATATATATATATATATATATATATATATATATATATGAATATATATTTCTTTCTGGTCACGCTCAGCTTTCTATCTCCTCACAGAGATTTTCATCTTTAAGGAGAGGAGGATATAATATAGAGCAAGTGCCTGTATATATACTGTATATAAATATATATAAGGTATATAGAAGATGAAACCTTGAGAAATTTCTCGAGTGCCCTATGTGGATGAGATTATGGGGAGGGGTAGATGAAGATGGTTTGGTCATGCTCTTCGTACTCCCCAAGAGAGATCACTTCACCAAACATTGAACTGGGCTCCATAAGACACCAGAAGAATTGGAAGACCCAGACCTACATGTCTGAGGACTAAGAAGCGCGAAGTAGGATATAATGAATGGAGAAGTATTGATTTAAAAGTTCAAGATACAAAACGACTGGCGAAATCTAACCGAGGCCCTTTGCGTCAATGGGCAAGGGGATGGTAATATATTTCTTTCCGGTCATGCTCAGCTCTCTCTCTCTCTCTCTCTCTCTCTCTCTCTCTCTCTCTCTCGATCCACAGAGGTGTTCATCTTCATGGTGAAGTGGGGAAACTGGTTCGTCGAACCCGGTTGTCGAACCTGCTTGTCAAACAGTTCGAAGAGTTGGAGTCAGCCACAAATGCACAAGGTTTGTGGACAATGAAGCCCCGCCCACAAAAGTCAGGCGTTGACAGACTTTCTTCGAACCGTTCGACGAACGTGTTCGACAACAAAATACCCCTTTCACACGTTCGAACATCACTTCAAACACTTGTCAGTCCAACCGCGTTCGACGAACCATTCGACCGTGTAAACCCCGTTTAAGGTACAATTATAATTATATGGATTTCCATCGAAGACACAACTGGAGATCAACTTAACCTGATTATTCGAAAAATCTAATCTTATACCCCATTCTATCTAATTTTTTTCTTCTTGTTTTGTTAAAGTTTCTATACATTATATAGGAAACATTTATTTTCATTTCTCCCTGTTTCCTTTCCTCACTGGGCTATTTTCCCTGTTGGGGCCCCTGGGCTTATGGCATCCTGCTTTTCCGACTAGGGTTGTAGCTTAGTAAGTAATAATAATAATAATAATAATAATAACAAAAATAATAATAATAATAATATGGGTAATACTGTTTAAATAAAAGAAAATTTGCATTAAAGTATTGGATAAAATCTAGTTTCTGCTTGACTTACGTAATAGGACTTTGTAACGTTAAGAAATTTGACAGGTTAATTAAACTGTTAAAAAAAAAAAAAGAATAATGAAAAAAAAAAAAAAAAAAAAACGAATACCCATTGGGATGTGGCAGGCCTTTTATATGAATGTCAAATTCTTAAAGTTGTAATCTTTTCACCTTTCTACCACATATTTAAAAAAATCAAAACTAATTGAGATTTTCAAGTGAATGTAGCAAAGACTTGAGCAGCTCAGAGAGAAAATCGTCTAAAAATTAGTGAATTTATCACAGATAGTTAAAATTTAAATATAAATCATGAATGGCAAAGGATAGTGACAATGCCCTAGAGACTGACCATATATGCATATGATCAGCGCCCAAGCCCCCTCTTCATCAAGCTAAGACCAGGGAAGGCCAGGCAATGGCTGCTCTATCAAGCTAAGACCAGGGAAGGCCAGGCAATGGCTGCTCTATCAAGCTAAGACCAGGGAAGGCCAGGCAATGGCTGCTCTATCAAGCTAATACCAGGGAAGGCCAGGCAATGGCTGCTCTATCAAGCTACGACCAGGGAAGGCCAGGCAATGGCTGCTCTATCAAGCTAAGACCAGGGAAGGCCTGGCAATGGCTGCTCTATCAAGCTAAGACCAAGGAAGGACAGGCACTGGCTGCTCTATCAAGATAGGACCAGGGAAGACCAGACAATGGCTGCTGATGACTCAGCAGGTAGATATATACGCTTTGCCAAACCTCCCATTCTTAGCTCACGAAGATAGATTGCAGCGACCAAAGAAACTATCAAGTTTGAGAGAGTCTCAAACTCCAGTATAGCATATCGCCAGGCAGGAACGTTTCCAATAGGCTACCACACACCTTACTGCGCTTCAAATACTCTTCTACATCGACCTCATACTACACTGGTCGTTTTTTTTTTTTTTTTTTTTTTTTTTTTGACGCTGATACTGATGGAATATAACAAATTAAAATAAAACTTCTTAAAACAACTGTTATGACATAATCTAAATTTAATTATTTTTCAAAAATAGCCTTAAAAAACGAATATTTCAATTACATATTTATATCCAAACATAATATTTTTCCTAGAGGTAAAGGAAGGAAAGACGATGGATTGACCAACTAAGAAAATCTGCCTTTGTCTTACCGTGAACTATAGTCAATTCTTTTTAGTGAGGCAGATTTGCACCGACTCGCAGGGGTGCCCTTTTAGCTCGGAAAAGTTTCCTGATCGCTAATTGGTTGGACAAGATAATTCTAACCAATCAGATAGCAGGAAACTTTTCCGAGCTAAAATGGCATAGCACCGACTAGCAGGGGTGCCCTTTTAGCTCGGAAAAGTTTCCTACTACCTGATTGGTTGGACAAGATCATTCTAACCAATCAGGTAGCAGGAAACTTTTCCAAGCTAAAAGGGCATTGCACCGACTCGCAGGGGTGCCCTTTTAGCCCGGAAAAGTATCCTGATCGCTGATTGGCTGAACAAGATCAATCTAACCAATCATGTAGCAGGAAACTCTTCCGAGCTAAAAGGGCACCACTGCAAGTCGGTGCAAATGCGCCTCATTAAAAAAATTGAGTATAGTTACAGCTGATGATGATGATGCATATTCTTCCAAGAATTTCCAAAAAAAGACCACAAGCGCAAATGTAATATGCGATGTACAGCGCATGTGTACACATGCACATACTCTACCTCTGTAAGAGAGAGTGTTGCTTTTAGGTCAACCTTTCAGCTGGGAAGCAATGAATCACAGGGTAAGTGATAAATGGAAGCCCCCAAGGACCGGTGCTTCATTTTTGACGTTGCTTTCTTGCAACATATAAGATTAATGAAGTATTCTTTTTTTTTCAGATATACAGGAGATGTTTGCATTTTATGGTCGTGGTGGTATGATCAGGCAAGAGTAATATGTGTACTTGTATATATATATATATCTATATATATATATATATATATATATATATATATATATATATATATATATATATGTGTGTGTGTGTGTGTGTGTGTGTATGTTATAAAAACTTATATATAAATTAATTCCAGAATAGATTATTTTTATTGCTATCACAAAACATTTACGGAATATAGGTTAATTATTGTTTAACCATATGTTTGTGTGTATATACATACATATATATATATATATATATATATATATATATATATATATATATATATATATATATGTGTGTGTATACACACACACACACACATATATATATATATATATATATATATATATAATATGTACGTATGTGTGTTGATAATTGGCTATGTATACCCGTGCATATCTAACAGTCAAAATGAAACCTATCTTCTCTACCTGCTTTACATCATCTGGACTTACTTATAAAAACAAACCTATTACAAGAGTAGGAGAATAAAGAAGTTTTATCTTTTGTGACAGGACTTGAACCTGGATATTACGGATGGCCGTGAGTATGGATTTACGCACTATCCTTATAGAAGAGACTTTGGTTAAGGTCATCTCAAATATTAATATGTCTCTTGATTTCTGATAAGTCTTATTTTGTAGGGGTTTCAGGCGAACAGTATTGATATATATATATATATATATATATATATATATATATATATATATATATATATATATATATATAATGTATATATACATGTATATATACATATATATATATATAAATATATATATATATATATATATATATATATATATATATATATATACATATATATATAAAATATATAATTGTGTGTGGCGTTTAGAGACTATGAGAAAGCTTTTAATTCTGTTAAAACTTCAGCAGTAACGAAAAGCCTTCAAAGACTAAGAATAGATGAATCTTATGTTATAATACTTGAAGATGTCTATACAGGATATACAGCAATCCTAAAACTACATAAAGAAAGTGAGAAAATTCCCATTATAATGAACTTTTCTATTTTTTATGGAAAATATGCCTATAATTGCAATAAACTAAGCGTTATGAGATTAATATTTTATCACTTTTTACTACTGATATTTGTTATTTGTCGAAAAAGGTAATCTTTTAACTAAGCGTTATCAGATTAATATTATTTCCCTTCTTTTCTTTTGATTTTTGTAATTTGGCGAAAAGGTAATCTTTTAGCCCTCGATTGATTGATTGATTGATTGATTGCTTGAATTGAGGTTTTCTGGCATCCTGACATCGAAGGTCATTGATGCCGATATCGTTTATTGTAAATAAATAAAAAAAAATATTCAATTAAAACTATAAAATAAAAGCAAAGACATCCTTTTAAAAGTTAAATATCTTTCAGAAGACCTGCTTCTGAAATAAAGCTAAAAATACCACTAGCACGGTAAGACACATCATGTCCAAGAATCTTTGCAAGGATGAACCTGACATCCTCACCTCAAGCCTCAAAAAAATATATAAAGAATAAAAGAACAATTAAAACCATAAAAGAAAAGATGTCTTTTTAAAAGTTAAATATCTTTCAGATGACCTGCTTCTGAAATAGAGACAAAATACCACTAGCATGGTAGGACACACCATGTCCAAGAATCGTGGCAAGGATGAACCTGCCATCCTCGCCTCGAGCCTCAAAAAATATATATAAAGAATAAAAGAATATTCAATTAAAACCATAAAAGCAAAGATGTTTTAAAAGTGAAATATCTTTCAGAAGATCTGCTTCTGAAGTAAAGCTAAAACTACCACTAGCACGGTAAGACACATCATGTCCAAGAATCTTGGCAAGGATGAACCTGCCATCCTCATCTGGAGCCTCAAACAGACATCTATTGAAATACCAGTTGTAAATGTTTCTACAATTATGACGATGCTACGTAATATCTTAATATAATTTCACTTACCTAAGAATTTCCAAAGAAATGTGTTGGGACACCTCCATTACTTGTCTTGATCTGAAAAGAAAATATTATATTATATTATATTATAATACAATGTTGTTACTGTTCTAAGCTACAACCCTAGTTGGAAGAGCAGAAGCTACAACCTTTGTTGGAAGAGCAAGATGCTATAAGCCCATTGCCTCCAATAGGGAAAAAAATATCATGGTAAGGAAATGAAATAAGGAACTAAATAAACTATAAGAGAAGTGATGAATAATTAAAAAAGAAAAAAATATTTTAATAATAATAATAATAATAATAATAATAATAATAATAATAATAATAATAATCACAAGTTGATATGGTATAATCTTGTTACTGTTCTTAAAATATTTCCATTTTTAATTGTTCATTACTTCTCTTGTATTTTTTTTTTCATTATTTACTTTCCTCACCGGGCTTTTTTTTCTCTATTGGAACCCTTGGGCTTATAGCATACTGCCTTTCCAACTAGGGTTGTAGCTTAGATAATAATAATAATAATAATAATAATAATAATAATAATAATAATAATCACAGGTTGAAATGATGTGTGACGGCGCCGAGTAAGGGTGTGAACTCAAAGGCAGATTGGAAACGACTGAGTTCTATTATTGTGGAACACTCTCCTTATATACAAAACCTCAAGGCAACAGGACATGACAAGTTCACAAGACAGACAATATTACAGAGGAAAAACCAGACAGGAATTTTCATGTTCGTTTTAGTGCGAGGGAGGAGCGAAGATACAAGCATAATTTATACAAAAGGAATTACGTACAATTGTGTGAAACACGGTTGGTACAGATGTTATGTTGTTACTGTTCTTAAAATATTTTCTTTTTTAATTGTTCATAACTTCTCTTGTATATTATCTATTTCATTATTTCCTTTCCTCCCCAGGGAAATAATGGGCTCCACAAATCAATAGAAGAGATGTAAGACCCAGGCCTACGTGGCTAAGGACTATGAAGCGTGAAGTGGGAGATGTTGAATGGAGAAGTATTGATTTAAAATCTCAAGATAGAGACGACTGGCGCGTAGATGATGATGATGATGATGATTTATTGCTTCACAAATGCTTAATTTAGTACCAATCGAATTGATTCATGAGAAAGTTATTAATTAAGATATGAGAATATTACATAAAACTAACAATATGACTATCAACATTACCTATTAACTTGATAACCAAACTAATTAAAATATGAGAAAACTATTACAGAAAATTTAACAACATGATTAACATTACTCATGAATTTAATAATAACTAAAATAATTAAAATGTGAAGAAACTATTACAGAAAATATAACAATATAATTAACATTACCTATGAATTTAATAATAACCAAACTATTTAAAATATGATAAAACTATTACAGAAAATTTAACAATTTGATTAACATTACTTTTGACTTTGATAATAACCAAACTAATTCAAATATGTAGAAACTATTAGAGAAACTTTAATAATATGATTAACATTACCTAAGAATTTAATAATAACCAAACCTATTCAAATATGAGGAACCTATTAGGAAAAATATAGCAATATAATTATCAGTATTACCTATGAATTCGATAATATATAAATGTTCATGAGACTCAAATGTTAAACAAAAAACAAACACATTTTGAAATATATGATAAACATTTACAGACCCTATGTACCATATTAAGCAGAAAAAAAAAATGGAATTAAACTACTAACAAGCCGAGAAGAGTAAAGTAAAAATATATATAAAAAAAGAAACAGAAAAAACAAGGAAAAGTTAAATACAGAGGAAGGCCTTTTATTAATAATTCGCCGAAGCAACGTTTGCTCACTAATTATCTTGTCCAACACACCGAGACGTAAATGAAAAGGCCAAAGAAAGGGAAAAACGAGTTTGCCTGTGTGTGCCCTCGAGCTAGCGGCCGAGCACGTCTGTGGGAGACCATATGTTGATGACACTATACGTTCTTTGAAGACCACAACCTAAAGATTAAGTGGACACAGAGATGATGAATTTTTCTGACTTGTGAATCAACAACAACTAGAGGGGCACTTAGTAGAGCGCAGACTTCCGACACGGCAGCTTATTTCTTGACCTTAACTTTTGAGCTTAACATGTATTAACTGGGGTGGATTTTGACATTTGCAGCAACAACAATTAGAGGGCCATTAAGTAGAGCGCAGACCTCTGACACGGTAGCTTATTTCTTAACCTTGACCTTGGCTTTTGACCTTAACGTGTATTAATTTGGAGTGGATTTTGACATTTGCAACAACAGCAACAACAACTAGAGGGCCACTCAGTAGAGCGCAGACCTCCACCGCGACAGCTTATTTCTCGACCTTGACCTTGACTTTTGAGCTTAACATGTATTAATTGGCGTGGATTTTGACATTTGCAACAACAACAACAACAACTAGAGGGCCAATCAGTAGAGCGCAGACTTCCGACACGACAGCTTATTTCTTGACCTTGACCTTGACTTTTGAGCTTAACATGTATCAATTTCCGTGGATTTTGACATTTGTAACAACGACAACAACTAGAGGGCCACTCAGTAGAGCGCAAACCTCCACCGCAGCAGCTTATTTCTCGACTATGACCTTGACTTTTGACCTTAGCATGTATTAATTAGCGTTGATTTTCATACACTCAAATATGAACCAAGTTTGAAGTCTGTGGCAAGGCTGTCGAAACTTCAAATTGATTACGTGAATTGGACATTTTGCTTAACCGTGACCTTGACCTTTGACCCTGACTTTTCAAAATTTAATCATTCCCAGCGTTTTTCATAACAGTTAATCCCTGCAAGTTTCATTACTCTACGATTAACATTGTGGCCAATGAAGCTGTTCAGAAACAAGCACCCACACAAATATGCAGTAAAACATAACCTCCTTCCAATTTCGTTGGCGGAGGTAACAAATGCAGCAGTTTCTAGTCTACTGCAGAACAAAGGCCTATTAGTAACGTCTCTGCCTGGTGATCATCTGACTGGGGTTTGAGTCACGCTCAAAATCACTATTTTGATTAGTGCCTGCAATCTCACCATCCTTGTGAGCTAGGGATGGGGGAGGGGGGGGGTCCTAGGGGGCTTGAGGAAGCCTTAGATGTACCTGCTATGTCCTCAGGAGCCATTACCTGGCCCTCCCTGGTCCTAGCTTGGGCGCAGAGGGGACCTATAGGTTTACCTACTGAGTCATCAGCAGCCATTGCCTGGCCCTCCCTGGTCCTAGCCTGATGGAAAAGGGGCTTGGGTGGTGATCATATGTATATATGGTCAGTCACTAGGGCATTGTCACTGTCCCTTGCCTCTACCATTCATAAGCGAACTTTAAACCTTTACAATAGCTATATAGTTTTATAGAACTGTTACAGTAACAGTTGTTTTGAGAGGGATCACTTATCTGCAACTTGAACAGTCATCTGAATGTGATTCAGATAGGAATGAAAAGGTGTTAAAGTATATCATTGAGCAATTAAAAACATTAAAAGTATAACATCTCTAAGGCTTTACATTTACCTACCTGTCTCAAGTTGGAAAATATCACCTATAAGATTTCTAAAATCACTTTGATAATCCAATTTCTATTAGGATTTGTAGCGTTAAAGTTTACCAGCAACAGCTTAAGGGGAGTTGGAGTTTGTAGAGAGAGAGAGAGAGAGAGAGAGAGAGAGAGAGAGAGAGAGAGAGAGAGAGAGAGAGAGAGAGAGAGAGAGAGAGAGAGAAAATGTTTTTATTATAGGTATAGCTTTCTTTATCACTATGTTTGTACATTACACGATTTTTTTTTCAAAAAAAAAAAAAAAAAAAAAAGTCTTCAGGATTTATTTTGAAAGAACCTTTGCGATATTCCTTAGTAAGTAATCTCTAACCACAATCAAAGGAATGCGGTTTAATGAGAGAGAGAGAGAGAGAGAGAGAGAGAGAGAGAGAGAGAGAGAGAGAGAGAGAGAGAGAGAGAGAGAGAGAGAATTTTGAGCAGACATCCAAACAAACTCATCAGCGCGAAATGTCACCTGTTGCTCTGGCAAGACCGAAATCGGCTGCCGATTGGAAACGAACCTTATATCTGGCTTTTAATCGTTATCCATCCTTTCTTATGGAAATGACATTTCCTCATTAAAGCGTTGCCTTTTATCAACCGAAGGGGGCGTTCCCTTTGAAGCTAGAATCCCCAATAGGTCTTTCATTCGGAATATTTCATCACGGGAAAATCTTTATTTTATTTGTGCTGACGTCAGCTCAATCAATCCATCTTCGCTTCACTCGTTTCTTTCTTTTCTTTAAATGACATTTTTACTTTGGTGTCTGTTCCTCTTATTTCTTGTATTTATATTTCTGCTCTTTTTTATAGTTTTATTCCCATTCTTAAACAATAGTACCTTGATTGATTTTATAACTTTTTTCTGAGTTTCGTCTCTTTATTTGTTATTCCAATTTTCTTTAATCACATTACATTTCTTTATCTTTAATCAACAACAATTTCCAAAGTAACTTTTATATTCCTCGCCTTGAATCCCAAGCTCATTTTAACCTGTTCTTGTCCTTATCTATTAAATCAGCCTCATTTTGATAGTTCCCTTTCTTCTTCCAAATTGACATTCTTTTATTCTTACTTAGCCTTTTCCTTTACAGACTCTCATTCTATACATTAGCAGTCTCTCTCTCTCTCTCTCTCTCTCTCTCTCTCTCTCTCTCTCTCTCTCTCTCTCTCTCTCTCTCTCTTCCCTACGGAGCAAACAAGTTGGAGTTCAAAATTAGAAAAAAAAAATCATACTCTCACTTTATTATATCCTGTGGAAGCGAGAAAATTCAACTTTCTGTATAAAATTTAGTTCTTTCATTTAAGGCTTCAAGGTCGATCATGAATAGCAGAGGTAAGGGACATTGACAATGCCTTACAGACAGGCAATATATATATATATATATATATATATATATATATATATATATATATATACGTATATATATATATATATATATATATATATATATATATATATATATGTATGTATATGTATACATATATAAATAAATGTATATATATAATATATATATATATATATATATATATACATACATATATATATATATATATATATATATATATATATATATATATATATATAGGATATAATTTCCGTCAACTGAAAAATTTATGAATAAAGTACTGTTACAAAAGCATAAGATTACAGATAAATAAAAATAATAATTAAATATAAAGACTCGAGTGCCATATGTGGATGAGATCATGATGAGGGGTAGATGGAGATGGTTTGGGCATGCTCTTCGCACTCCCCATACGAGATAAGCTCAGCAAACGTTTATCTGGACTCCAAAAGGCGCTGGAAGAGTTGGAAGACCCAGGCGTATATGGCTGAGGATTATGAAGCGTGAAATAGATGATGAATAGAGAAGTATTGATTTTAAAGGTCAAGATAGAGACGACTGGCGTAATTAAACCGAGGCCCTTTGCGTCAATAGGAGTAGGAATACTATGAAGCCTGAAGTGGGAGATGATGAATGGAGAAGTATTGATTCAAAACCTCAAGATAAGAGACGACTAGCGTAATCTAACCGAGGCCCTTTGCGTGAGGCGTAAGAAGAGATGATGATGATAAAGACCATTCGACAATTGATGGGTCTTTTAGAAGCGGAATTTAAGTTTAGAGAATTTAATTAAGAAGTTCGAAGCGATGAACAAAACCGAAACTAATTCTAGACGAAACTTTCTTCCATTTATTAATTTCCAAAACTTCGAGAGAAGATAGTTGACAACAAAACAACGTAATTTGACAATAAGAATTGAAACTTAAGAAGGTCACATTACTGAGTTAATTGTGTCGAAGAACTTTATTTTTAAGGATTAAATGAATTGAATCTATTAGTTCTATTCATCCTGCCTTTTCCAACTAGGGTTGTGGCTTACCAAGTAATAATAATAATAATAATAATAATAATAATAATAATAATAATAATAATAATAAAAATAATAATAATACCAAAAACAACAGCAATAATAATAATAATAATGATAATAATAAAACTAACAACAAGAACAACAGCAATAATAATAATAATAATACTAATACTAATAATAATAATAATAATAATAACATTATAATAACAAAAAACCACAATAATAATAATAATAATAACAATAATAATAATAATAATATCAACAACAAAAATAATAATAATAATAATAATAATAATAATAAAACCAACAACAATACCAACAATAATAATGATAATAATACCAACTACAACAACATCAATAATAATAAAAAAATCAACAGCAACAGCAGAAATAACAACAACATCAATAATAATAATAATAATAATAATAAAAATAATAATAATAATAATTACAATAACAATAATTGCAACAATAATAACAACCAAAAGTAAATTTCGACCATACCCGAAAAAATCGGCTGCAGCCATTTTGGCAAATGAAAAAGGGCGACACATGGCTCCCATAAACAACACAAGTGAGCAACAACCACAAGACAGTCATAGGCATAAAAGCCTTTGTTGTGCGCCTACCTTCAATCCCAGGGCACAAGTGTTTGTCCTCTAACAACCCATCAACCCTCCCCCACCCCCCGGGGGATACAACCCCCTCCCCCCTGAAGATAAAACTCGAACACACATTTCAAATTTATATGTGATAAACGTCCGAGAGAAATGTGGCGGAGGAATTGACGTGATATCTTTTGGCCCCGAAACTTTCAATCTGGGTTTTGGGAAAACGGGACGGGAAAAACACAATTCTTGGAAGGGAGAAGAGGGGAAGGGGGTGTAAAAAAAGGTCCAGAGTAAAAGGAAAATCCTCAGAAGTGGGAAAAAAAAGGTTCGAAACAAAATCCTCTTAAGGGAAAAAAGGTTAAAAAAAAATTGGGATAGTTTTCCACCAGGCAAGCAATAACCTCCTTAATTTCCCCCATTAGACTGATCTCGATGGTACAACTCCCCCCCCCCCCCCAACACAAACCCCTATCCCCCTAGCCAGCCCCAACACTCCCCAACCACTTCCCAAATCCCCTAGGAGTTATAAGATATCGACCGAAATGGTTTTCCTTAAATCATTGGTTAGATTCTGATTTTTTTTCCTTGTTGGAGTCTTTGGGCTTATAGCATCCTGCTTTTCTAGCTAAGGTTGTAACTTAGCTAATAATAATAATAATAATAATAATAATAATAACACAAAAACAACAACAACAATAATAATAATAATAATAATAATAATAATAATAATAATAAAAATAATAATAAAACCAACAACAATAATAATAATAATAATAATAATATCAACAACAACAATAATAACGATAATAATAAAAGGTTCGAGTGCCATATGTGGATGAGATCATGATGAGGGGTAGATGGAGATGGTTTGGGCCTGCTCTTCGCACTCCCCAAGCGAGATAAGCTCAGCAAACGTTTATCTGGACTCCAAAAGGCGCTAGAAGAGTTGGAAGACCCAGGCCTGCATGGCTGAGGACTATGAAGCGTGAAGTAGGGGATGATGAATGGAGAAGTATTGATTTAAAAGCTAGAGATAGAGACGACTGGCGAAATCTAACCGAGGCCCTTTGCGTCAATAGGCGTAGGAGGAGATGATGATGATAAAGACAACTCGACAAAGGGGTCTTTTAGAAGCGGAATATAAGTTTAGAGAATTTAATTAAGAAGTTAGGAGCGATGAACAAAACCGAAACTAATTCTAGACGAAACTTTCTTCCATTTATTAATTTCCAAAACTTCGAGAGAAGATAGTTGACAACAAAACAACGTAATTTGACAATAAGAATTGAAACTTTAGAAGGTCACATTACAGAGTTAATTGTCGATAAACTTCTTATACAGCATGTTCGAAAAATTATGCTTAAGGATTAAATGAATTGAATCTGTTAGTTCTATTCATCCTGCTTTTCCAACTAGGGTTGTACCTTAGCAAGTAATAATAATAATAATAATAATAATAATAATATTAATGATAATAACATCAACAACAACAACAACAACAATAATAATAAAACCAATAACAACAACAACTATAATAATAACAAAACCAACAACAATAACAATAATAACAATAATAACAACAACAACAATAATAATAATAATAATAATAACACCACCAACAACAACAATAATAAAAAACAACAACAACAATAATAATAATAATAATAATAATAATAATAACAATATCAACAACAACAACAACACTCATAAGAAAACCAACAGAAACAACAACAACAACAATAATAATAATAACAATAATAAAAACAACCAAAAATAAATTTCGACCAAACTCGAAAAAATCGGCTGCAGCCATTTTGGCAAATTAAAAAAGGCGATACATGGCTCCCATAAACAACACTAGTGAGCAACAACCACAAGACAGTCATAGGCATAAAAGCCTTTGTTGTGCGCCTACCTTCAATCCCAGGGCACAAGTGTGTGTCCTCTAACAACCCATCAACCCCCCTCCCCCGGGGGGAAACAACCCCCTCCCCCCCTGAAGATAAAACTCGAACACACATTTCAAATTTATATGTGATAAACGTCCGAGGGAAATGTGGAGGACGAATTGACGTGATATCTTTTGGCCCCGAAACTTTCAATCTGGGTTTTGGGAAAAAGGGACGGGAAAAACACAATCCTTGGAAGGGGGAAGAGGGGGAGGGGGGTAAAAAAAAGGTCTAGAGTAAAAGGAAAATCCTCAGAAGTGGGGAAAAAAAGATTCGAAACAAAATCCTTGTAAGGGAAAAAAAAGGTTAAAAAAAATTGGGATAGTTTTCCACCAGGCAAGCAATAACCTCCTAAATTTTCCCCCATTAGACTGATCTCGATGGTACAACCCTCCCCTTCCCCCCATCCCCCTATCCCCCCTAGCCAGCCCCAACATTCCCCAACCACTCCCCAAATCCCCTAGGAGTTACAAGGTATCGACCGAAATGGTTTTCGTTAAATCATTGGTTAGATTCTGATTAATTTTCCTTGTTGGAGTCTTTGGGCTTATAGCATCCTGCTTTTCTAGCTAAGGTTGTAGCTTAGCTAGTAATAATAATGATACTACTACTACTACTACTACTACTACTACTACTACTAATAATAATAATAATAAGAAGAATATTTTTTTCCTGTTGGAGCACTTGGGCTTATACTATCCATACTATCCAGCTTTTCCAAATAGAGTTGTAGCTTAGCTAGTATTAGTAGTAGAAGTAGTAGTACTATTAGTAGTAGTAGTACTATCAGTAGTAGTAGTAGTAGTAGTAGTAGTAGTAGTAGTAGTAGTAGTAGTAGTAATAATAATTTTTTCTGTTGGAGCCCTTGGGCTTATAGTATCTTCCTTTTCCAACTATGGCTGTAGCTTAGCAAAATGATAATAATAATAATAATAATAATAATAATAATAGTAATAATAATAATAATAGTAATAATAATAATAATAATAATAATAATAATAACAACAAGAACCAAAAATAAATTTCGACCAAACTCGAAAAAATCGGCTGCGGCCATTCGGTAAAATGAAAAAAGGCGACACATGGCTCCCATAAACAACACAAGTGAGCAACAACCACAAGACAGTCATAGGCATAAAAGCCTTTGTTGTGCGCCTACCTTCAATCCCAGGGCACAAGTGTTTGTCCTCTAACAACCCATCAACCCCCCCCCCCCCCCGGGGGGGGATACAACCCCCTCCCCCCCTGAAGATAAAACTCGAACACACATTTCAAATTTATATGTGATAAACGTCCGAGAGAAATGTGGCGGACGAATTGACGTGAAATCTTTTGGCCCCAAAACTTTCAATCTGGGTTTGGGAAAAAGGGACGGGGAAAACACAATCCTTGGAAGGGGGAAGAGGGGGAGGGGGTAAAAAAGGTCCAGAGTAAAAGGAAAATCCTCAGATGTGGGAAAAAAAGGTTCGAAACAAAATCCTCGTAAGGGAAAAAAAGGTTAATAAAATTGGGATAGTTTTCCACCAGGCAAGCAATAACCTCCTCAATTTTCCCCATTAGACTGATCTCGATGGTACAAATTCCCCCCCCCCCCCCCACCCCCGCAAACCTCTATCCCCGTAGCCAGCCCCAACACTCCCCAACCACTCCCCAAATACCCTAGGAGTTACATGGTATCGACCGAAATGGTTTTCGTTAAATCATTGGTAGATTCTGGTTATTTTTCATTGTTGGAGTCTTTGGGTTTATAACATCCTGCTTTTATAGCTAAGGTTGTAGCTTCGGTAGTAATAACAATAATAATAACAACAACAATAATAATAATAATAATAATAATAATAATAATAATAATAATAATAATAATATCTTTTTCCTGTTGGAGCACTTGGGCTTATACTATCCTGCTTTTCCAAATAGAGTTGGAGCTTAGCTAGTAGTAGTAGTAGTAGTAGTAGTAGTAGTAGTAGTAGTAATTTTTTCTGTTGGAGCCCTTGGGCTTATAGCATATTCCTTTTCCAACTATTGCTGTAGCTTAGGAAAATGATAATAATAATAATAATAATAATAATAATAATAATAATAATAATAATAATAATAATAAGAAAATTTTTTCCTGTAGGAGCACTTGGGCTTATAGTATCCTGCTTTTCCAAAGAGAGTTGTAGCTTGGCTAGTAGTAGTAGTAGTAGTAGTAGTAGTAGTAGTAGTAGTAGTAGTAGTAGTAGTAGTAGTAGTAATAATAATAATAATAATAATAATAATAATAATAATAATAATAATCATAATAATAAGAATAAGAAAATTTTTTCCCGTTGGAGCACTTGGGCTTATACTATCCTGCTTTTCCCAATAGAGTTGAAGCTTAGCTAGTAGTAGTAGTAGTAGTAGTAGTAGTAGTAGTAGTAGTAATAGTATTTCCTGTTGGAGCCCTTGGGCTTATAGTGTCCTCCTTTTCCAACTAGGGCTGTAGCTATGCTAATAATAATAATAATAATAATAATGATAATAATAATGAAAATAATAATAATAATAATAATAATAATAATAATAACAATAATAATAAAAACCAACAGCAACAACAACAATAAGAACAACAACAACAACAACAACAATAATAATAATAATAAAATCAACAACAACAATGATAATAATAATAATAATAATAATAATAATAATAAGAACAACAACAACAATAATAATAATAATAATAATAATAATAATAATAATAATAATAATAATAACAACAACCAAAAGTAAATTTCGACCAAACTCGAAAATATCGGCTGCAGCCATTTGGCAAAATGAAAAAAGGCGACACATGGCTCCCATAAACAACACAAGTGAGCAACAACCACAAGACAGTCATAGGCATAAAAGCCTTTGTTGTGCGCCTACCTTCAATCCCAGGGCACAAGTGTTTGTCCTCTAACAACCCATCAAACAACCCGGGGGGGGGGGGAACAAACCCCCCCTCCCCCCTGAAGACAAAACTCGAACACACATTTCAAATTTATATGTGATAAACGTCCGAGAGAAATGTGGCGGACGAATTGACGTCAAATCTTTTGGTCCCAAAACTTTCAATCTGGGTTTGAGAAAAAGGGACGGGAAAAACACAATCCTTGGAAGGGGGGAAGAGGGAGAGGGGGTAAGAAAGGTCCAGAGAAAAAGGAAAATCCTCAGAAGTGGGAAAAAAAGGCTGAAACAAAATCCTCGTAAGGGAAAAAAAGGTTAAAAAAAATTGGGATGGTTTTCCACCAGGCAAGCAATAACCTCCTCAATTTCCCCCATTAGACTGATCTCGATGGTACAACACCCCCCCCCCTTCCCCCATCCCCCTATCCCCCCTAGCCAGCCCCAACACTCCCCAACCTCTCCCCAAATCCCCTAGGAGTTACACGATATCGACCGAAATGGTTTTCGTTAAATCATTGGTTAGATTCTGATTGTTTTTCCTTGTTGGAGTCTTTGGGCTTATAGCATGCTGCTTTTCTAGGTAAGGTTGTAGCTTAGCTAGTAATAATAATGATACTACTACTACTACTACTACTACTACTATTACTACCACCACCACCACCACCACCACTACTACTACTACTACTACTACTACTACTAATAATAATAATAATAAGAAAATATTTTCCTGTTGGAGCACTCGGGCTTATACTATCCTGCTTTTCCAAATAGAGTTGTAGCTTAGCTAGTAGTAGTAGTAGTAGTAGTAGTAGTAGTAGTAGTAGTGGTAGTAATAATAATATATTTCTTGTTGGAGCCCTTGGGCTTATAGCATCTTCCTTTTACTACTAGGGCTGTAGCTTAGCAAAATAATAATAATAATGATAATAATAATAATAATAATAAAAATAAAAATAACAATAAAAACAACAACCAAAAGTAAATTTCGACCAAACTCGAAAAAATCGGCTGCAGCCATTTTGGCAAATGAAAAAGGGCGACACATCGCTCCCATAAACAACACTAGTGAGCAACAACCACAAGACAGTCATAGGCATAAAAGCCTTTGTTGTGCGCCTACCTTCAATCCCAGGGCACAAGTGTTTGTCCTCTAACAACCCATCAACTACCCTCCCCACCCCCGGGGGGGAAACAACCCCCTCCCCCCCTTGAAGATAAAACTCGAACACACATTTCAAATTTATATGTGATAAACGTCCGAGAGAAATGTGGCGGACGAATTGACGTGATATCTTTTGGGCCCAAAACTTTCAATCTGGATTTTGGGAAAAAGGGACGGGAAAAACACAATCCTTGGAAGAGGGGGGGGGGGGGGGGGGGGAGGGGAGGGGGGTAAAAAAGGTACAGAGTAAAAGGAAAATCCTCAGAAGTGGGAAAAAAAGGTTCGAATCAAAATCCTCGTAAGGGAAAAAAAGGTTAAAAAAAATTGGGATAGTTTTCCCACCAGGCAAGCAATAACCTCCTCAATTTTCCCATTAGACTGATCTCGATGGAACAACCCCCCCCCCGCAAACCCCTATCCCCCTAGCCAGCCCCAACCACTCCCCAAATCCCCTAGGAGTTAGAAGATATCGACCGAAATGGTTTTCGTTAAATCATTGGTTAGATTCTGATTATTTTTCCTTGGTGGAGTTTTTGGGCTTATAGCATCCTGCTTTTCTAGCTAATGTTGTAGTTTAGCTAGTAATAATAATGATACTACTACTACTACTACTACCAATAATAATAATAAGAATATTTTTTTTCCTGTTGGAGCAATTGGGCTTATACTATCCTGCTTTTCCAAATAGAGTTGTAGCTTGGCTAGTAGTAGTAGTAGTAGTAGTAGTAATAATAATAATAATAATAATAATAATAATAATTTTAATAATAATAATAATAATACTTTTTTTCCTGCCGGAGCACTTGGGATTATACTATCCTGCTTTTCCAAATAGAGTTGTAGCTTAGCTAGTAGTAGTAGTAGTAGTAGTAGTAGTAGTAGTAATAATAATTTTTTCTGTTGGAGCCCTTAGCCTTATATCATCCTTTTTTCCTTTTCCTACTAGGCTTGTAGCTTAACTTAATAATAATAATAATAATAATAATAATAATAATAATAATAATAATAATAATAATAATAATATTCAGCTACGTATATTTTCGAATCTATTAATTCACTTGCTCGTCTTTATTAATTGGTAAGTGCATGAGTCCAGTATATAAAAAGATACCGGACGATAAAGAATAACTCATAAAATAAATATAAGATAAAACAACTTGAGGTAAAATGAAATGACTATGTAAAGGATAAATGATGAAGTGACATTTATGTCAATACATTCAACTAAAAACTTTTGAAATTTGTTATGAAAATATTGCGAACTTTTAATATATCCTCGTCCAGTTTGAAGAATATTTCATATAATTGCAGGTAAATATTTAATAATAATCCTCCACTATATAAAAAAGAAAGAGTCTGGGTAGAAATACACACACACACACATTATATATATATATATATATATATATATATATATATATATATATATATATATATATATATATATACATATGTATGTGTAGATGTATGTGTATATTTATGTACATTTGTATGTATATATGTGTATATATATGTGACATATCTTTCCTGTCACGCTCAGTGGTCTCTCCCGTACCTATGGTAAGAAGAGAAGAGTAGTCATACCCTGGTGATAGGGGGTATCGAGAGAAGTACACTCGGAAACCACACTCTCCCACAAATTGCCAAACCAGAAGGTTGTAGTTAGGAAAGGGGGAGGTGATGGGAAGGGTAGGAAAGGGGGAGGTGATGGGAAGGGTTGAATCTGTCTGCATAACTGTCATTTCCGATGGCTTAGGTACACTAATAAATAAATAAATATATAAATAAACAAATGAATGAATAAAAGACTTCCCTTGCAGAAATTTGGTTTGTATTTCAGACACCAAGAGTGTTCCTTTGACGTAGGATATATTGCATCTGCAACTGTCACTCCCAAAAGAGGACTTTTCTTGCAAAAGAGGAATTCCTTGAAAGGACTTTTTTCTTGTTGCAAGAGATTCATAGCAGGACTTCTCTTTATCCTCCGGATGGCGACAAAGGTTATACTCGGAAGCATGCGGACATTCTCTCTCTCTCTCTCTCTCTCCTCTCTCTCTCTCTCTCTCTCTCTCACTCTCTCTCTCTCTCTCTCTCTCTCTCTCTCTCTCTCTCTCTCTCTCTCTCTCTCTTCCCTTTAATCATTCTTGAGGGGCACAAAAAATGGAGTTATGCAAATATCAAAAAGTTGTATTATGACTTAAGTTTAATTTAATTTTTTTATTGTATTTAACTTTGCAATTGGAAATGTCAGAAGTTCGTATAGAGTATTATAACATAAGAACACCATGACAGTAGGCAAATGGCAAATGGTATCCTATGAAATATGTATGTACTGTGTGTATATGTATATGTATGTATGTATATATATATATATATATATATATATATATATATATATATATATATATATACACTGTATATATATATATATATATATATATATATATATATATATATATATATATATATATATATATAGCTGTGAGCGAAGACTAAAATCTCCCACCATCACCAATTTCCAATGGCCGGCAAGGTGAGGAAAATAGCTGAGCCCAGACTAAGGATATGTCTGAGGCCTTTGTCCTTCAGTGGAATAGAAACAGCTGTTGATAGCAAACTTCCTCCAAAGACTAACCTAGTGGTTTGAATGTAGGTCGTTGGGCCAGATGTAAAGTTTCTTATTTCTTGTCAAACCTATTTTCTTTATGGGGAATTTATAGTTTATGTTCTAAAATATGGTAATATGAAGCTAGTTTTACTATCATTTACAAAATATTTATGATCTAGTGTTACCTTGGCCGTAGTAAAACCAGTTGGGAAGTAAACACAGAGTTGAGGCTTACCTTAAGACTTATAGTGTTAACGTAAGCTAAGAATACGGCAGTCTAAGGGCTACTACCCCGGTAGGTAAGTAGGAAAGGATACGGTTCCTATGTTAGGTGAGGTGGGGAACCTTAGATTAGGGGTGTACTTCCCCTTTTAGGATATGGTTTTTTCAGTCATAAGTATACAGCTCCAAAGTTAGGAGAGAAACCTTAGATTAGGGGTGTACTTCCCCCTTTTAGGATATGGCTTTCCAGTCATAAGTAAGCAGCTCCTAGGTTAGGTTAGGTAGGGAACCTTAGATTAGTCGTGTACTTCCCCTTTTAGGATATGGTTTTCCAGTCATAAGTATACGGCTCCAAGGTTAGGTGGGGAACCTTAGATTAGGGGGTGTACTTCCCCTTTTAGGGTATTGTTTTTTCAGTCATAAGTATACGGCTCCAAAGTTAGGGGGAGAAACCTTAGATTAGGGGTATGTACTTCCCTTTTAAAATATGGTTTTTCAGTCAAATATACAGCTCCTCGGTTAGGCTAGGTGGGGAACATTAGATTAGGTGTGTACTTCCCCTTTTAAAATATTGTTTTTCAGTCAAGTATACAGCTCCTAGGTTAGGTTAGATGGGGAACAGTAGATTAAGGGTGTACATCCTTTTTTAAAATATGGGTTTTTCAGTCATAAGTATATAGCTCCTAGGTTAGGTTAGGTCATTGTGGGAAATCTTAGATTAAGGGTTTAGTACCTCTTTTAAAAATATGGCTTTTCAGTCATAAGTATAATGCTCCTAGGTTACGCTAGGTCATTGTGGGAAACCTTAGATTAGGGGTGTACTTTCCCTTTTAAAATATGGTTTTTCAGTCATAAGTTAAGGCTCCTAGGTTAGGTTATGTGGGAAACCTTATTTTAGGGGTATACTTCCCCGGCTCTGTCCAAACAAACTACAAAGGCTCCAACCTAGTTATCCAACAAGACCTTCTAAGACTTCCCGAGAGTAGCTAAGCCAAATCTTTCCCCCGCAATCTTTATTCGATACAAAGAATAACGGACGTCCGAGAGCAGAAATCCCTCCACCTGGATGGCGTCCACATTAATGGAAAGGGCCATAACAATCTATCGTTGGAACAGCCTCTTGTGGAGGACCTGCTATATCGATTTATCGGAGTTTCCCCTCCTAAATATTTTATATTGTAACAGATGGCAACCCTTGGGAGAGGAGGTTGATAGGACAAACATTACTGGAAAACACCTAAGGATTAAGGATCAAAGAGTAGTGGCTGAATAGACTCATTTGCTTCTCTTATCAATCTTTCTTCCAGTCTCCTTGACTCTTTCTGACTCTTATTAACTTATTTTCATGAATAGGGTCTTTATTTATATGGTGGATAATTTAATTATATCTTATTTTTCACGTGTTCGGCCATATGTGAGGTTCTTGCTGTTACAGTCTTCTACATTTTAATCTTAGCTTATGCTGAGTTCTGTGGATATTAACTTTATTCTTTTAACTCATGTATGTCTTACCTGTTCATGCATTTGCTTCCTTTATATTCAATGGATTTCTGATCTAGAATCTTGCTGAACAACATAAAGATCGTTTACTCTATTCATAAAGAAAATTAATCAATTTGAAATATGATCCAATGATAAAAAATAACATACTAATTTTTCAATGTTAAAAGTATCCTTTTCATATTACAGTACAGCACTTTCACAATACGAAAATATTCTGGTGACTTAACTGTCAATTTTTATTTTATTTTTATCTTCATCTCCTTCTACGCCTATTGACGCAAAGGGCCTCGGTAAGATTTCACCAATCGTTTCTATCTTGAGCTATTAAATCAATAATCCTCCATTCATTATCTCCTACTTCACGCTTCATAGTCCTCAGCCATGTACCATGGTCTTCCACTGTCTTGGGGTAGAGTTCTCTTGCTTGAGGGTACACTCAGGCACACTTTTATATCCTATTTCTCTTTCTCTTGCTTTTTTTAAGCTTTTCTAGTCTATAAATGAAAGCTCTATTTCAATGTTACTGTTCTTAATATATTCTTTATTGTTCCATATTTCTCTTATTCATTTCCTTGTTTCCTTTCCTCTCTGAGTTATTTTCCCTTTTGGAGCCCCTTGGGCTTTATAGAATCCTGCTTTTCAAACTAGGGCTGTAGCTTAGCAAGTAACAACAACAACAATAATAATAATAATAATAATAATAATAATAATAATAATAATAGTGTCTTGTGAAGCCCAGTTGAAAGTTTGGGTGAACTAATGTCTCCTGGGGAGTGCGAAGAGCATACCCAAACCATCTCCATCTACCCCTCACCATGATCTCACCCACATATGGCACTCGAGTAATTTCTCTAATAGTTTCATTTCTAATCCTATCCTTTCATGTTTAAATGGAAGGAACAGCAAAGAAATACTATTACAACTGATCTTCTCATCGCCACTGTATCTGAATATCAAACGACTAAAAGTATAAAATATATATAGACCTCCAGCCAAACTGACAAGTCTTTGATCTAACACCCATTCGTTGCATAACATAATAAAAGTGGATGTATAAAAAGTTTCTAAGAACTCCTACTGTGGCGAGTGACACCTTGACACTTCAAAGATAAAGTTATGACAACATAAGTGGAAGCATATTGTTTTCTTATGATGAAATTTTTACTCTATTTCATAAAGGAATTCTGATATTATTATTATTAGTATTATTATTATTATTATTATTATTATTATTATTATTATTATTATTATTATCACTACTATCTATTATTATTATTATTATTACTATTATTATTATTATTACTTGCTAAGCTACAACCTTAGTTGAAAAAAGCAGGATGCTATAAGCCCAAGGGCTCCAACAGGGGAAAATAGCTCAGTGAGGAATTGAAATAAGGATATATAATACAAGAGAAGTTTAAGAACAATGACAACACCAACATAAATTTTCTATACATAAACTATATAAACTTAAAAATAACAATAGGAAGAGAAATACGATAGAATAGTAATGAGTAATAATTTCACAGCAATACGAAATTATATTTATATCACCAGCAAGATTAAATTAATCAATTAATTAATAACTAAAGAAAAATCACGATTTCATTTTAAAATTTAGTTGGGTGGTAATAAATATCCTTAGAATAAATTAAATAAAAGAATCTTAAAGCTCCAATGAAAATTGTAACTCTTTTTCTTTGTGTCATTCACGGATTCGTAATTAATTTTTAAAAGCCAAAATTTCATAAACGATATTCTTAATAAGATACAGAATATGATCTTAAAATAGCTCTATCTGTCTGTCTGCCCTTCTTATTCATTTTATTACTAATTTTTCATGACATATATATCTAATTATATATCGTACATGAACACAAATTAGTTCTCTCTCTCTCTCTCTCTCTCTCTCTCTCTCTCTCTCTCTCTCTCTCTCTCTCTCTCTCTCTCTCTTTTATAATTCTTCCAATATTTTTAATTCTTAATTATTGTATGAGGATATATTTGATACCATATCGCATGTGACCTTAAATGTGCTCTCTCTCTCTCTCTCTCTCTCTCTCTCTCTCTCTCTCTCTCTCTCTCTCTCTCTCTCTCTCTCTCTTTCTAGCTCTCTCCCTTTCTCTCTTCGAGATTTTTATCTCTCTCTCTCTCTCTCTCCTCTCTCTCTCTCTCTCTCTCTCTCTCTCTCTCTCTCTCTCTCTCTCTCTCTCTCTCTCCTTTTAGCTCTCCAACTTTCTCTCTTTCTAGCTCCCTCCCTTTCTCTCTTTCGAGATTTTCTCTCTCTCTCTCTCTCTCTCTCTCTCTCTCTCTCTCTCTCTCTCTCTCTTTCTCTCTCTCTCTCTCTCTCTCTCTCTCTCTCTCTCTCATTCTAGCTCTCCAACTTTCTCTCTTTCTAAATCTCTTTCCATTTCTCTCTTTCGAGATTTTTATCTCTCTCTCTCTCACCCCTTTCGATCTCTCTCTCTCTCTCTCTCTCTCTCTCTCTCTCTCTCTTTACATCTTCCTCTCTCCTCATTTTAGCTCTCTCTCTCTCTCTCTCTCTCTCTCTCTCTCTCTCTCTCTCTCTCTCTCTCTCTCTCATCTTTTTCTAATATCATCCCCAGGTCACCTCTATGAGTTTCCGATTGGCCTACGACGCAGCTGTCAATTTCATTTGCCTTTTGGTATTTTCCCTTCCCTCTAACACTCACACCAAGGAAGGTTTCCCTCTTTCCATATCCTTTGATTTCCCTCTTTCCCAATCCATTGATTTTCCCTCTTTCACAAATACTTTGATTTCCCTCTTCCCCAATTCTTTGGTTTTCCAGTTTTTTGTTTCCAATCCTTTAATCTCCCTTTTCCCCAATCCTTTGACTTCCCTCTTCACCAATCCTTTGATTTCCCTCTTTCCCAATCCTTTGATTTCCCTCTTTCCCAATCCTTTGATTTCCCTCTTCCCCAATCATTTGCTATCCCTCTTCCCCAATTTTTTGATTTCCCCCTTTCCCAATCCTTTGATTTCCATCTTCCCTAATCCTTTGGTTTCCTTGTTTCCCAATACTTTGATTTCCCTCTTCCCAATTCTGTGGTTTTCCCGTTTTTTCCAATCCTTTGATTTCCCTCTTTCCCAATTCTTTGATTTCCCTCTTCCACAATATTTCCGTTTCCCCCCTTTCCCAATCCTTTGATTTCCGTCTTCACAAATACTTTGGTTTCCCTCTTCTCCGATACTTTGTTTTAACTCTTTCCCAATCCTTTGATTTCACATTTCCCCCATTCCTTTGGTTTCCCTATTTCCCAATCCTTTGGTTCCCTCTTTCCCAATACTTCGATTTCCCTCTTTCCCAATCCTTTAATTTCCCTTTTCCACTATCCTTTGATTTCTCTCTCTTCTCCTATCCTTTGGTCTCCTTCTTCCCCTAATGCTTGGATTTCCTTCTTTCCCCAATATTTCGGGTTTCCTCTTCCTCAATCCTTTGATTTCCCTCTTCCCCAATCCTTTGATTTCCCTCCTCCCCAATCCTTTGATTTCCCTCTTTCCCAATTATTTGATTTCCCTTTCGGTTTATCAACTTCTGTCCGGCGAACCAAAGTTGACTATTCGCCCTTTTACTGTAAAATAGATTTTATCTTCCATTTACTCGAAGAGATATTAAGGGGCTAGCGAGTAATGTCTCAGTTGAGAGAGAGAGAGAGAGAGAGAGAGAGAGAGAGAGAGAGAGAGAGTGAGAGAGAGAGAGAGAGAGTTAAAGGTGGAAATAAAGGTGCAAGAGGAGTAAGTATTGCAAAATGATATTGTAATAATGAGAGAGAGAGAGAGAGAGAGAGAGAGAGGAGAGAGAGAGAGAGAGGGAGAGAGAGAGAGAGAGAGAGAGAGAGAGAGAGAGTGTTAAGCTGGATATAAAGGTGCAAGAGGAGTATTGCATACTGATATGATAAGAGAGAGAGAGAGAGAGAGAGAGAGAGAGAGAGAGAGAGAGAGAGAGAGAGAGAGAGAGAGAGAGAGAGAGAGAGAGAGAATATTCGGTCTATGCTATCTGATCTTGATTTGATAAAATATATTTGAAAATCCCAAATTTATTTTACTGAGAAAAAAAAATTGCTATATTCTATAAATAACTGTCATTCATCCCCTTAACTCTTGTTCTCTAATTTTTCACTATTTTATGAAAATAAAAATTCTGTCTTTTACAAAAATAAAACTCTTGTCTTTCTTTAAAAGATCCAATTCTCCTCTTTCTTACTGCACCCTCTGTTCTTTAACAAAGGGTGGTCCTTGTCTACAGGTTTAAAGGCCACTCATGAATGGCAGAGGTAAGGGACAGTGACATTGCCCTATCAAGCAGGACGATGCCCTAGAGAATGATCATATATAGGCTACATGTGATCAGCGCCCAAGCCCCTCTCCAAACAAGCTAGAACCAAGGAGGGCCAGGCAGTGGTTGCTGATAACTCAGCCGACAGACCTATATGCTCCGCAAAATCCCTCACAAGGATGGTGGGGCTACAGTGACCAGAAAAACTATCGAGTTTGAGCGAGACTCGAACCACAGTCAGGCGTTCACCAGTCAGGGACGTTACCACATCGACCACCACAACCCTGCATTAAACTTTTGCTTTCCCCCCCCGCTTAGAAAGCATGATAAAATGCCCGCTACTTAATCCTTTAGCTCCGTTTAATATCCATAAAAAGTAGATACAGTTCCTTTTGATAGATAGAATTTGTTTCCCAAATGTCTTCGATCGATCACAACACCTGTTCGTTAATAAAAATCTCCTATTTTATCTTCCCTATATACTGTAATAAAGAGCAAGTGTCAGGATATATATATATATATATATATATATATATATATATATATATATATATATATGCATACTCCTATTTCATCTTCCCAGTATACTGTAATATAGAGCAAGTGTTTGGATATATATATATATATATATATATATATATATATATATATATCCTGTCATGCTCAAGGGAGAGAAAGAGTAGTCATACCCCTGGTGAGAGGTAAAATCGGAAACCACACTCCCCACAAATTGCAGAACCAGCGGGTTGTAGTTACAAAAGCGGGAGGGGGTGGGAAGGGTTGAATCACGTCATTTTTGGCGGCTTGCGTAAACTAGTATATAAGTAATGTTTTTATTTACCACATCTTGGATAGCAAGCAATGATACCTTATCCTCTTTCCAAACTACAAATGTAAGTTTCATCTTTCCTCAAACAACCTCATACCCGGAAGCCGTTAAGGATACTTATCTATTCTTCTAACTTCTCTTCCTCACAGAAACTTTACCTTTTCTCCTCTCATGGGATTCTCTGTTATTCCCACCACCTCTACTTCAATCCAACACAAAGCGGGCTCAGATATTTTTGACACTGCCTATTTTGGTCTTTATTCTCAGACATGATCAAATGATCCCTTACTTTTTCCGAGTCTAAGGCTTGTGTCACTCGAGTAGCCTTATGCCGCAGGGATTAGAATTCCATGATGATCAATGAGGTTGCTCACACGTTGACGGCTCGGAAATCCGAGCGGCAGAATTCTGAGCGGCAGAAATTCCGAGCGGCAGTGATTGACGAGCTGAGTGCACTGCTAACGTTACCTTATGGGTCCACTGTAGCGGCTTATGGAAAACTACGAAGTCGAACGGGAAAATTTGCTCCTGTGAAGACATACCTCCTAAAGAGCGGAGATTTTACCGTGCGGAAAAAAATCCTCTTGTGTGGAATGCGCTTATGCATGACATGAAACAGCCTATCATTCAAACAAACCATAACAATCTACGAGGAGTAAAAAATTGACAATTAAATCAGAATTTGATTAAAAAAAACAACGATGTTCGTAAAAGTGAAAAGAATAAAGAGAATTTTAGACTAAAGAAAGCGATTTAATGAAGAAATAAATTGCAAAATGGAAATCTGAAAATGAATACAATATAAAAGTTTAATTAAAATTTCTCACTAATTAATCTTCCAATCTCATATGTTACTAATTTTCATCCAACAAATGAATCTAACCTTTAAAACTCTAAATCTATATTTCCATCGGTTGTTACAATCCACAAGTTATAACTGTGAAATTAATCAATAATTATTTACGGAACTTTCACTGTCTTTTCTACAGAAGAAAGTACTTTCACTGTCTTTTATACCAAAGAAAGTACCCTTCACTGTCTTTTCTACAGAAGAAAGTACTTTCACTGTCTTTTATACCGAAGAAAGTACCTTCACTGTCTTTTCTACAGAAGAAAGTACTTTCACTGTCTTTCCTATGGTAGAAAGTACTTTCACTGTCCGTTCTACAGAAGAAAGTCCTTTCACTGTCTTTTCAACAGAAGAAAGAACGTTTCTACAGAAGAAAGTACTTTCCCTGACTTTTCTACAGAAGAAAGTACTTTCACTGTATTTTCTACAGAAGAAAGTACTTTCAATGTCTTTTCTACAGAAGAAAGTGCTTTCAATGTCTTTTCTACAGAAGAAAGTACTTTCACTGTTTGTTCTACAGAAGAAAGTACTTGCACTGTCTTTTCTACAAAAGAAAGTACTTTCACTGTCTTTTCTAGAGAAGAAAGTCCTTTCACTGACTTCTATACAGAAGTACTTTCACTGACTTTTCTACAGAAGAAAGTACGTTCACTGTTTTTTCCACAGAAGAAAGTACTTTTACTGTCTTTTCTACAAAAGAAAGTAATTTCACTGTCTTTTCTGCAGAAGAAATTTAACCCTTTCTTCTTTCAGAAAACCTTCCATGGATTCTTCAGCCCCTTCTTGTAATGAACTTATTTCTCCAACACAAAATTTTCCTCTCCTCTCTAAGCACAACACTTTTAGTTCTTAATTTCAGTGAGCCAGCCAGCCAGGACTATTATTATTATTATTATTATTATTATTATTATTATTATAAATAGCTAATATACAACCATATTTGGAAAAGCAGGTTGCTATAAGCACAAGGGTTTCAACAGGGAAAATAGCCCAGTGAGGAAAGGAAATAAGAACACAAATCGAATAGTGTGCCTGAGTGTATCCTCAGAAGTTATGGCACTACCCAAGACTAGAGAACAATGATTTGATTCTGGAGTGTCCTTCTCTTAGAAGAGCCTCTTACCATAGCTAAGGAGTCTCTTCTACCCTTAGAAAGGGGAAAGTGGTCACTGAACAATTAAAGTGCAGTAGTTAACCCCTTGGAATGAAGCCATTGAACAATCAATAAAGTGCTGTACAAAAGGTTCTTAACTTAGAAACATTCGAGTTACAATCATTCAGAGATACAAGCACAAATTCAACTGAAAATATTAAAGATAAGATAGCGATGCTGTAATAAAACATTATTGTACCATTTAACACAGTAAGTAAAACAGCATTTGTTATAACCTGATATCTATTTCATATAAAAGCAGACTATTTGTTGACTTTCGTAGCTGGAAAACATAAGCATGGGGTTCAGGTTAGGCCTACCATACGTCAAAATATTTTTGTTTACAAAATTCGACTCACAAACAGCTTCTTGGAGCCAATTAAGTTTGTAAGTTGGAGACCTTCTGTAGTTAATCCCTTGAGTGAAGAAGAATTTTTCGGTAATCTTAGTGTTGTCAGATGTATGAGGTTATTATTATTATTATTATTATTATTATTATTATTATTATTATTATTATTACTTCCTAAGCTACAACCGTAGTTGGAAAAGCAGGAAGCTATAAGCCCAAGGGCTCCAACAGGGAAAATAGCTCAGTGAGGAGAGGGAACAAGGAAAAATAAAATATTTTAAGAACCGGAACATTAAAATAAATATTTCTTATATAAACTAGAAAAATTAACAAAGCAAGAGGAAGAGAAATAAGATAGAATAGCGTGTCTGAGTGTACCCTCAAGCGGAGAATGTGTAAAATATAGGCCAGCCTCTTATCTCTACTTACCAGTTGTAACCAAATTTTTTTTTTTTTTCAAATTGAGTATTAGCCATTTCTGTTCTCAATGTGAACATAATTTCATTCTTTTTCTTCACACCAAATAGTTGTTCTTTTGTCAGCTTAGAGTAGATCAAGTGTACCTCAGTTTTTCTTATTTTAATATCCTACTCTCTTTCGGCGTCAATGACCTTAGATGTCAGGATGCCAGAAAACCTCAAATCAACCAATCAATTAAGGTAAATGAGTCTTGAATAGAAATTTAGACTTAGTCCTTCGTCTCCTAAAGAACTTTTCAAAGCATTCTTCTACCTAGTGATTATCATCATCATGAGTAAGGACGTTATTTCCCTTCCTCACGGGGCTATTTTTCCCTGTTAGAGCCCTTGGGCTTATAGCATATTGCTTTTTTAACTAGGGTTGTAGCTTAGCTAGTAACAACAACAACAACAACAACAACAACAATAATAATAATAATACTAATACTAAAATAATAACAAAAATAATTTTAATATTAAAATAAAAAAAATAATCTTAATATTAAAATAATAATAATAATATTAATAATAATTAAAATAATAATAATAATATAATAATAATAATAATAATAATAATAATAATAATAATAATAATAATAATTAAAATAATATAATAATAATAATAATAATAATAATAATAATAATATCCAAATATTATTTTACATTTTCTTTAATTATGAAAGTAGATATTTCACAGTTTTATCTGCATTACGCTTTGCTATCCTGTTCCGAAATATTCTGATAAAAAGTACAAGCTGCTTTTCATTTGTTCTTTTTTATCCTTAACATATGTAAGTTTCCTTGACTCTCTACAAAGAAAACTTTTCCTAATTTATTTATAACAGAATTCCAGGGCATATTTTACCTCCTCCCTACCTACTCTCTATCTAATTTGTCAAAGCTAGAGATTCCAGAATACATTATCTGGAAACTGAAGGAGAATTTTATACAAAGGGATGAAATTTGAATTCAAGTTTACCCTCGAAACCTTACTGATTCCAGATTACATTTTCTGGAAACTAAAGGAGAATCTTAGTCTAAGGTTAAATCTTATCTAAAGGGAGGATATTTAAATTCAAGTTTACCCTCGAAACCTAACTGGGAAGGCAGACTTTTCTAAATAATTAACATGAGGGGAAAGTCAAGGCTGAAAATGACTTTTGTGAAAAGAGGAGAAAACAGAGAATAAGTGGTTAAAAAATCTCTCCAGCTGAAAATTGAAAATTAAAAGAGATTTAAGTTAGGAAAGATACGAATAAAGGAATAAAAAACATAAGAAATCACATTAAGATACTTCAAATACACGAGAATATTATAAAAAAGATAAAGAGAGACATACAGAATAGTAAAACTATCTCTCTCCATCTGAAAAAAATACATTTAAATAGCTTTAAATTAGGAAAGATATGAATAAATAAATAAAAATATAAGAAATCACATTGTCTTACGATACTTCAAATACACGAGAATTTAATAAAGATTATTATTATTATTATCATTATTATTATTATAATTATTATTATTATTATTATTATTATTATTATTATTATTATTACCTGCTAAGCAACAACCCTAGCTGGAAAAGCAGGATGCTATAAGCCAGGGGCTCCTACAGGGAAAATAGCTCAGTGAGGAAAGGAAACAAGGAAAATTTAAATATTTTAAGAAGAGCAACAATATTAAGATAAATATCATTCAATAAACAATAAAAACTTTAACAAAACAAGAGGAAGAGAAATAAGATATGAGATAGAACAGATAAAAGATAAAAGAAATCACATTTTTTTTAAGATATTTCAAATACACGACTATTTTATAAAAAAAAGTAAAGAAAAACTTATACAGAAACCCAAAAGCAAATGTGCACAGGTACAATCTTGGCATTGACCAGCACTGGAGTTTTTTTTTTTTTTTTTTATTATTTTCTGCTTTGGGAGAGTTTCCATCTGCATATTCGCAAACCTGTTCCCTTCTGTTTCTTTTTCTAG
>NC_090730.1:162020149-162021532 GCF_036898095.1 Palaemon carinicauda | reverse complement strand
ATCCTCTTAGAAGCATTCAGAGATTCAAGTGCTCTGACGAACCAGGATATTAGTTATGAATTTCTTCTTACTGTCGACGCATTTCCAGCCTTTTAGTGAACTAGTTTGCCATGTTGATGCAAATTGAACAGCCTTTGTACATTTATATATTATTACTTCCGCCAAAGAGGTTATATTTCCGAGTAGGTTTATTTATTCATATATTTGTCTGTCTGTGGACAGGATCACGTCAAAACTACTCAACAAATTTTGATGAAATTTTCACCGCAGACAGACATTAGGTCACTGACGACCCCATTAAATTTTAGAGATAATCCGGATCCGGATTCTAGAGCCGGATTTACGTTTTACACAATTTTCAAGATTACGCCAAAACAAATAGACGGATTTTGACGAAATTTCATCCACAGATAGATCTTAGGCTATGGACGACTCCATTAACTTTTGGAGGTGATCCGATTTTAAAGATTACGTCAAAACAAATGGACACATTGGATTTTCACCAAAAATTAACAAGGGATAGATATTATGCATTGGAAGATACCATGAAATTTTGGAGGTTATAAGGATCAAGATCACGATTCTGGATCAACACTGTACTTTTCACCATCTACTGTACAGTTAGCATATGAAAAGTGGGAGGCAATGTCCGTAGACTTTAATTAAATGCTGGCAAAAATTAATTGGCAGAGGTCTGAAATCTCTCATTGCTCCTGTTAGTGATGTTTTTTCGTCTTTGCTCTTTCGCTTACTTCTAACAGTAATCAGTCTCTCTCTCTCTCTCTCTCTCTCTCTCTCTCTCTCTCTCTCTTTTCTACACATCTCATAATGCTTTAACAAATAACTGTTCATTCTTCTTTCCTTAAGTTTGAGAAAAAACAAATCACGATTTTCATAAATATTTAATTCTTTCACGATCTGTCATCTCCCCGAGTCGGAGGAGAAGGGAAATGGAGAAATGAATCGAGCGGAGAAAGGCGTGAGATGCTGCTATCCATAACACTCTAGGGAAAAATATGGAGCTGTTTTGGGGGAAACAGGTGTCGATAAGTAACAACTTTCTCCCCTAGACATCCCCACAACGACGTCGTCACGCTAAACATTTGCTGGTTCCTTTCTTCGCTCTCTAAATGTTTAGGGATTTGTTTGCTTGTACTGTAGATAATAAAAAGGGGGAGAGAGAGAGGGAGAGAGAGAGAGAGAGAGAGAGAGAGAGAGAGAGAGAGAGAGAGATTTTTTAAGTTTTACGTAGAATATCTACATTCAAATAGAGAGAGAGAGAGAGAGAGAGAGAGAGAGAGAGAGAGAGAGAGAGAGAATTCGATTTTTAAGTTTTATGTAGAACATCTAGATTCAAATGAGAGAGAGAGAGAGAGAGAGAGA
>NC_090730.1:162000149-162015149 GCF_036898095.1 Palaemon carinicauda | reverse complement strand
AAAGGTCATTGTTTCTCCGCATATACTACCGTATACTCTGAGCATCTCTCTCTCTCTCTCTCTCTCTCTCTCTCTCTCTCTCTCTCTCTCTCTCTCTCTCTCTCTCTCTCTCCCCAGACGCTTCCATAACAATTAAAGGTAATTCAAAGCAACATTAAATAAATAAGGTTATTATTCACTTCCAATTTCCGCAGTTCATCCTTCTCGTATTTCCGAAATAATACAGAGTTGATATTTTCCCATCATAATAAAGCTTTAAATTGTTGTGCCTCTATCCACTGCACTAAATAATACAGCCTTTGAATGAATCACATCTCTTTGTAAAACGAATAACACTCAGCATTGCTCTTATTTTCAACATTTTGACCTTTCTTATATTCTTCACCCATGGGGTTACTGTACTGTAATTGTTCAGTGGCTACTTTCCTCTAGGTAAGGGTAGAAGAGACTCTTTAGCTATGGTAAGCAGCTCTTCTACGAGAAGGACTTACCAAAAATCAAACCATTGTCCTCCAGTCTTGGGTAGTGCCATAGCCTCTGTACCATGGTCTTCCACTGTCTTGGGTTAGAGTTCTCTTGCTTGAGGGTACACTCGGGCATACTATTCTATCTAATTTCCCTTCCTCTTATTTTGTTAAAGTTTTTTATAGTTCATATAGGAGATATTCATTTTAATGATGTTACTATTCATAAAATATTTTATTTTCGACTTTTTCCTTTCCTCCCTGGGCTATTTTCCCCGTTGGAGCCCCTGGGCTTATAACATCCTGCTTTTCCAACTAGGGATGTAGCTTAGCAAGTAATAACAATAATAATTACCAGTGGAGATGTAATATCAAATATGACTTCAAATTATTTGACTTCCACTTTGGAATAACTAGATAAAATCTTCGACACTTTTCTCATAAGATGAGATTTTTTTTAAACTAAGGAATCAAAAAAGAAGAAAAAGAAGGAAAATACAAGTTACTGGAGTGAGGACTCATAAGACGAGATTTTTTAAACGTTTGACTAAGGAATTACAGAGAGGTTTACTCTCATCCTCCAGAAAAAAAAGAAGAAAAACACAAGTTACTAGCGTGAGGACAATTTCAGAGCCTTAATATAACCGTAAACACTACTAAATGGATGTTTCGGTCCCCTCGCTTAACGATTATGTAGGGCCGTAACAGCAGCTTCCAACGCCCGGGGAATAATCACCAGACGTAAACAAACAAAACTCGCTGTCACCGGCGTTCGTTTTAGGGATACGACTTTCTCGCTGATGGTTTTCATGTCTTCTTTATCTAAACGGAAAGAGGGGAGAAAGGAGAGAAAATACGTTGAGATATGGGGAAAAGAATAATTAATACATACACGCAGGGAGGAGAAAAACAAATATCTAATGTAGGGAAATAACATCGACTGTTCGCTAAGTTGTTAAATAATGGATTTGTATCTGCCCGTCGTGATGCTGAAATGATTTAAAAATAACAGATAGTATCTCCCTTATATAATAAAGAGAAAGTGTCTGGCTATCTATCTATCTATCTACCTATATATATATATATATATATATATATATATATATATATATATATATATATATATAACGGATTTTGAGCGAAGCGAAAAATCTATTTTTGGGTGAGATGGCCATGTCGTCCTGATGGAAGTTCCTATAGGGTAGCTTCCTAGGGTATATTACAACTACGGCGATATTCCCAGGGAATTTACCTTAAGGTACCAGAATTCTAACTCCTGGAGCGAGTATCCCTCGTGAAAGGGATATCGCGACATATCAGAGGACGTATTCTTGACACGCCACATGGCAATCTGCATCCCGAACAGAGATTCGTCTCGCAGGGGGCAGATGGCAAGAAACGAATTCGGGAAAGAAAAAGGGGGAGCCGCTCCCAAGGCTCCCTATCTCCCGATTCGTAAGCGTGCCTGGCGCCAATCCTGGTGCCATCTGTATTCCTTGTAGCGTACACGAGGTGCTACAGATACTGTATGTAGGGAGGGGTCCTACAGCCCTTTCTTAGAAAGGCAAGGGCGGGTCCACAGGACGACATGGCCATCTCACCCAAAAATAGATTTTTTGCTTCGCTCAAAATCCGTTTTTTGGGCTCAAGCCATGTCGTCCTGATGGAAGTATACCAGAGCATTACTGTATCTGTGGATTCTCAGAACGTGCCGTACTCCCCGGATGTAATTTTTCCCGGTCGACTAGACCTAGAGACCTAAGATGTTACCGTTATACATCTTTTCAACTAACTATAAACCATGTTAGAGCTTCCTGCCCCCTACAGGGAAGAGTCCTACTAGACTCTGGAAAAGTCTCGAAGAGTACATATACCTATGTATGAATACCAGGCAAGCTAATATAGTGGTCTCGCCCTATATTAAGTAAAGCATAGTTTGTAAAGAACCACTGCGTCAATATGAAATATCGACCAGTTCTCCGCACAATACTTGTATTGGACAAAGGTTTATATCCGCATAGGAGGAAACTAGTAAAACCGCCATCGTCCCCTTATGGGATGGGGTCCTCCCGTTAAGGGAGAGCATAAACCAATGCAACATAGCTTGCATAAAGGAACAATTCTATTAGAATTATCCCAGATAAGGTACATAGAATGAATGCTCAATTATACCAATAAATTGACACAGGTGAAGGAGACGCAAGGTTCTCAAGAACAAGTTCATTGACAGACAATAAACAGACAGGTTAACCACAATTATATATATATATATAAGAAGAGGATAACCCAAAACTTTAAGCATAAGTATGATAGTAAACAGAACTGTTTATCTGAAAGAAAACACATTAAATGCCACTTTTAAGATACCGAGGTATCAAAGTCATAAAAGTCTGTATTACAAATCAATGACATTAGCGTTAGAAACGCTCGGCACACATGTCTGCACTTATGCTAGGTTCACCTTTGGAAATGGAACAGTCTACATGGGCAACTCAGTGCCCTCACTTAGTTTGTAGTACGGTATGTAACTACACACTCACCCTGGAATTAATCGTCCCAATTAAAACCACTGTTCCTCGCAGAGTTAAACAGTAGGGTTAACGACGCGACCCACTGCTACCACAGATCTCTTTAGTTCCTCTACTTGCTTCGCATAGTGGCGAAAGAACACTCTGGAAGACTTCCAGCCAGTGTATGAACGGAGATGTTCAAACTCCATACAATTAAAGAAATTTAAGGATGAGGCAACTTTCCTCGGATCGTGACCTGCGGGTGTACTGTCAGGATCCGCTCTGCGAATAAAATATGTGATTTTCGCTCTGAGTTGATTCAGAGATAAATTTGAGCCTGATGTTTCTCCCCTGAATAGTTGACCACCCTTGAAGTCTGAAGTTCTATGAAGATAGACCTTTAGGCATTCTACTGGACATAGAGATGCATCTTCTTTCAGAGGGCAGATTCTTCAGGGACCCCACCTGTTGGTGGGTGACTCATTCTTGGCGAGAAACGTAGGATCCGGAAACAGGTTCAGTTCTCCCCCATCCAGGAACTGAACACGACCTGCCTCTCTCGAGAGGGCTACAATCTCACTAACCCTGGCCCCGGACGCGAGTGCAAATAGGAAAATAACTTTTTGTGTCAAATCCTTTAACGCACATTCTTCATTGCACAACAGAGAAGCGAAATGAAGAACTTTGTCTAAAGACCATGAAATGGCCTTTGGAGGTGCTGAAGGTCTGAGCCTAGCGCAGGCTTTCGGAACTTTATTAAAGAACTCGTTACCTAGGTCGACCTGGAAGGCATATAGAATGGGTCTTGTCAAAGCAGACTTACACGCTGAAATCGTGTTAGCTGCCAATCCTTGACCATGGAGGTGGATGAAGAAAGATAAGTAGAAGTCTGTCGAGATCTCCTGTGGATTCTTTGCCTTGACAAAGGCCACCCATTTTCTCCAAGATGACTCCTATTGCCTTCTAGTAGATTTGCTCTTATATTCCTCTAGGAAGTCTATGTTGGCTTTCGAAATCCCGAAACGCTTTCTCACCGCTAGGGAGAGAAAATCATGAGCTGCAGGGTCCGGGTTTTCTGTAATGAAGCGCAGACAGTCGACTTCTGGACTCGCTGGGTCAGAACTGGATCTGGTAGCGGTACAAACTTCAGCTGTAGTTCCAATGCCAGGGGGAACCACACGCTGTTCGGCCACTTGTGGGCTACTATTGCCGCTACCCCCCTTGAAGGATCTCAGTTTGTTGAGGACCCTCAACAGAAGGTTGTGAGGAGGGAACAGATAAATCATGGACCCTCTGTTCCAATTGAGGGACATCACGTCCACTGCTTCCGCTAAGGGGTCCTCGTACGGGGACACGTACAGGGGCAACTTCTTGTTGTCTTTCGTCGCAAAGAGGTCTATCTGCAGTTCTGGGACTTGATTCAGAATGAAGGAGAATGATCCTGCGTCTAAGGACCATTCCAACTCTATCGGTGTGAACCTGGATAGAGCGTCCACTGTCACATTGCGGACTCCTTGAAGGTGAACTGCCGACAGGTACCACTTCTTCTTTTCCGCCAATCGGAAGATGGCCAACATCACTAGGTTGAGAGGTGGTGACCTCGATCCTTGTTGATTCAAGCATCTCACAACTACCTCGCTGTCCATCACCAACCTTATGTGGATCGAGTGACGCGGGGAAACTTTCTTTAAGGTAAGGAGCACTGCCATAGCTTCTAGAAAGTTTATGTGAAAGGTCTTGAATAGCTTGGACCAAGTCCCCTGGACTTTTTTCCGATGAGAGTGACCTCCCCATCCCTCCTTCGAGGCGTCTGAGTGAATCGTCACCGACGGGGGAGGTGGCTGAAGAAGAACCGACTTCTTTAGAAGTCTGGCTTGGGACCAAGGCCTGAGAAGAGTACGTAGCCGAAGCGGAACTGGTCTTCTCAGATCTCTTCGCACGATTGATGCAAAACTTCTCCAAACTCCGGTTGCATCCTTTAGCTGTGCTCTTAACACTGGGTCTGTCACCGAAGCAAACTGGAGAGAGCTCAGTACCCTCTCTTGTTCGCGTCTTGATATCCTTTCGGAATCTAGAAGTCTCTTGACAGAACCCGCTATCTCCTTCCTTTTCTTCGCCGGGATGGAGAAACGGTGTGACAAAAGGTCCCAGTGGATTCCCAGCCACTGGAACTTTTGAGATGGAGAAAGTCGAGACTTTTATCTGTTGATCTTGAAACCTAGGTACTGTAGGAACTAGATCACTTGACTGGAAGCTTGCAAGCATTCTGTCTCGGATGCTGCCCACACCAACCAGTCGTCCAGGTAGGCTACTACCTGAATTCCCTTTAGGCGTAATTGTTTGAGAGCTCCGCTCGCAAGCTTCGTAAAAATCCTTGGGGCTATGTTTAGCCCGAATGGCATGGCTCTGAAGGCGTATAGTCTTCGTTGTAGCATGAACCCTAGGTAGGGGGAGAGTCGACGGTTGATTGGAATGTGCCAATAGGCGTCTGACAAGTCTATAGAGACGGAATATGCCCTCTTGGGCAGTAAGGTCCTTATGTGTTGCAGTGTTAGCATCTTGAATTTGTAATACACTATGAACTTGTTGAGTGGCGACAAGTCCAGAATGACTCTGAGCTTTTCCGAGTCTTTCTTGGGAACACAAAACAGCCTCCCTTGGAATTTGATGGAGTGCTGTACCAGCTCCAGCCCAGTCCATTCTTGAGTATGCTGTGGGCCCAGGGATCGAAGGTCCACCGATCCCGAAATTTCAGAAGTCTCCCTCCTACCGGTATCATCCCACTTGGACTGCCGTCCCGAGGTCTTGCCTCCCTGACCACGACCACCCCTGACTCCCTTTCCCCTTGAGGGGCGCCCAGACGAGCCTCTGGCTGCCCCTCTAGGCTTTGCTCGAAAGGAAGTAGACTGCCCTTCGAACGATGGGGTGAATGCCGTGGACTGTGTCGACACGGCCTGGGGTACCCACTGAAAAGTGGTCGGGGTTTGTGCCACTATCTGGGGCACTGGAGGCAATGGCAATTGCAGTTGCTGTTGCTGACTAAAAGGCTTGGCTGGCCGAGACGGTAGCCTAGTCCTCATAGTCTTCCTCTTTGGTTGAGGACCTTCATCCGGGGAAGACTTTCTTTTGATAGCCAGGCCCCACTTCTGGAGAAGGTTTCTATTCTCCAAGGCGGCCTTATCAACTACTTCTTTGACCAAATCGGTAGGGAAAAGGTCTTTGCCCCAAATGTTGGAGGAGATTAGTTTCCTTGGCTCGTGCCTCACCGTAGCCGAGGTGAACACGAACTCCCTACAGGCTCTCCTCGCCTTGACGAAGCCATAAAGGTCCTTCGTCACTGTGGCCAGATGAGTCTTGGCCACCACCATGAACATTTCATGGACCTTGGGGTCATTTGCCATCGTCTCAAGAGTAGTCTGAAGAGACATTGAGGCAGCCAGTCTTTCTTTTGTCTCGAACTCTCTCTGCAAGAGAAAGTCAGACAGCTTAGGGAGGTCCTCGCCGAACTGACGTCCGGCAATATCAGCCTCCAACTTCCCAACTGAGAACGTAAGATGGACGTCCTTCCAGTCTTTGTGGTCCATAGGTAGGGCCAGCGACAAGGGTTTACACTCCTTCAGGGAGGGGCAAGGCTTGTCGGCCTCGACTGCTTTTAGTACAGCCGCAAACCCTTTCTGTAAAAAGGGGAAGGCTCTAGCAGGAGAGGACACAAAGGAAGGGAGCTTCTTGCTCAATGCAGCTACTTTTGAGTTAGAGAAGCCCCTCTCTTTCAACGAGGATGAAAGCAGAGCTTGAGCCTTAGTATGGTGCATCACTATGACCTCCTTCGGCTCTGTCTCCTCCTTTGAAGCTGGTTCCTTCCTCAGCCGGACATAACAGTCCGGATATGATGCCTTGCTGGGCCAGAATTCCACCTCCTCTAGGGGAACTGAGCCCAGCTTATCCGAGATGACGATCTTTCCAGTCGTCATTGGCATGAGCTCAGCATACCTCCATGGGTTAGCATCTGAGCACAAGGGAAGGTCTTTCACATTGAGCCTTTTCTGGGGCCCATGTGATTCTGCAAGGCACTGCATCCGCAGTTCCATAGCAGCCGCCTTCTCTTGATTCTCCTTCTGCATTTGTTGGATCATTCCAACAATCGAAGAGAGGGCCTGTCCCAGCTCTACTGGGAGACCGGCCGATGTTGAGGGAATAGGCTCCGGAATCTGAACCGGAGTAGCCGACACCTCATCGACCTCTTCCTCTACGACGTCCGGGGCTTGAACTTCATCCTGGCCTTCTGCCAGGAGGTCTTCTTCCAAACGCTCGTCCACGTCAGACATCCTGTCATCTAACTGGATGTCTTGCATCGCGAACGCGACTTCAGCATCCACCTGGATCTGACCTTGGGGGATCTCCTCTTGAGGCTGGGGAATCACTGCATCAGCTGATGCCTTAGGGAAAAGATACGCCCTCATCTTCTCACTTGGAAGATAAGGGCCAGAGGTGTTCTTTTGGAAGCCCCTTACCCAGGTACGAAGCTTCTCCCTGCTATATCCCTTGATTCCGCTGTCCTAGGGGAATCAAAAGCCTCAGTAATCAGGTTAGTGCACACAATACATACCTGAGGGTCCCAATACTGGAGATCATCCTTGGAGACAGCGCATGCAGCGTGTCTCCTACAAAACTCATGTCCGCAGAGGTTCTTGCTGCGGACGTTGCAGAAAACATTTCCGCACTTCGGAGGGTCCCCCTGTAAAGAGAAGAAATTTCCATGAGTATCAAGTGAACTATGTATCACTGGATATGCATAGTATAGCATAACAATTCATAAAGGAAAGACACACACTTGTGTTTCCCTCACAACCCCTTGTTGCAGCCTTCCAGATAATAAAATCAAATGGTTAATCTCTTCTAGAGTAACCAATGCAAGGTTTCCAGAGGAAACAGGTGAAGCTCACACCTAAGCAATGATTTTAAAATCCTGGATAATAGACAGGAAAGAACTCACTTTCCTATCTGTAGGGCAACAGCAAAGGACTGTGCAAGAAAACACAAAAGTGTTAGAACACACAGTGCTGTACCAAAACCCATACCATAGTTTTCTTCTTACTGTATATGTTATACTGAAGAATACTAGTACAGTATAGGAGGATACGTGCCGGCCGGCACTTGCCGGCCAGCACACACCATAACTAGCTTTAAAGTATATTACTTTACAGCTATAAGGCGGCAGAACTCTGGTTCAAATGCATGTGCCGGCCGGCAGCAACTGCCAGCCGGCAACAGCCAATGTCGGCCGGCAACTACACAAGGTAGTACCCAGCTGCCGGCCACACTCTTGGTGACCGGCAGACAAGGGCTGACATTAGCCGGCCGGCAAAGGTACAGGACCGATGCCAGCCGGCAGCAAAAGAACCAGAGGACTACACCTGCCCGGCTGCCGGCCTCATAGGCCGGCAGCCGGGTCGGGTACAGCACTAGAAGAAAAATAGAATGGATGCCGGGATAAGAGTGTACACTACTTCCAAGCCCGGCAATCCGAAAGAGTGCATATAAGGAAGGGGAGAATCTAATTCAGGCTTCCTGACCAATGCCGTCTGGCTCTACAGGCAGGCATGGATGAGGGACCAAGGGAGGTCCGGGCAGCACTCAAAATATAAGACCCTTGCCGGCCGGCAGCTCTGCCGGCCGGCAGCTCTGCCGGCCGGCAAGGGGCTGAGTCAATTCCACATCCTAACCTAAACTAGGTCCAGATGTAGAACGACGTACAGTACTGTAATGGCTAGGCCATTACGGAGATAGAGGGGGAAGGGACAAAGAGGGTCCTACCAACCTTGCTTTAGTGACGGATCACCCGCAGCCAAGAAACTTATCTTAGCCTAAGGGAGATCCAAGGGGGAAGGCCAGCAATACTTGCCAGCTCCCAGAGCACCAAAGCAAAGAAGGTGTTGCTACTCCCGGGAAAGAAACTTATCCTCCCCCGAGAACAGCAATAAGGACTAGTCTGGTAGATCACAAAAGAAGGAATCATATCCACAGAAACCTTCGGTAGTGACCTAAGGAGGCTAAGCCACCTTTGTCTGTGTCAGGCCAGCGAGGGAGACTCTACCCCAAGCCAGACAAACACAGACTCAGACTAAAAAACTCTGTTGTTCTGTCCCTCTTTGAACCAGACTTACTGGAACAGGAAGGTACAGTAACACCCCAGTATAGTTTTATCGAAAATAAATTCGGAAAAAACCACTTAGGGATAAGCCCAAGGCTTAAACAGAGGGAAAGGGATTGCAGACCTTCTCCGAAGAAAAGAAAGCAACCGGGGAGTATGAGAAAGTATACTAAGGCTCCATAAGCAACTTAGCCTAGGCACCAAGAGAATCGATTACCTAAATCACCGAAACTCACTCGTATACTATCTTGGAAATATTCCACACAATCTTAAATGTATAAAACATAGCCTAAAGCTTCAATAAAATTTTAATACACTCGGAAAACACAAAATCATGCATGAAGTATAGGACCAAACGACTAGGCTACATGGCCTAGCGTAGGCCAGAATGGCGAATACTTCGCCAAAATAATACTAAGCACGAAAGGAAATCCTATGTAATGCTAAATAGCTAAAATTTATTAAAGCAAAACAACCGGGAATGTCGCTCTGACTAACTAAACTTATACCTAGCGAGCGACAGCGTCCATGACGCCTCCGGTAGGCTACGGCTCTTGTAACAAAGATTAATCCTATTAATCACTCAAAAATTTACCAAGAGCCTACATTTATACATAAAAGACATGGTACTCAACTTATCAGAGGCCGACGAAGACGGAGAAGCCATGAAAAGCAGAATAAATCCAAGATTTGCGAGAAACACAGGAAAAAACACCGAGTTGTTAAGCTACGCAAAAAGGAATACAGATGGCGCCAGGATTGGCGCCAGGCACGCTTACGAATCAGGAGATAGGGAGCCTTGGGAGCGGCTCCCCCTTTTTCTTTCCCGAATTCGTTTCTTGCCATCTGCCCCCTGCGAGACGAATCTCTGTTCGGGATGCAGATTGCCATGTGGCGTGTCAAGAATACATCCTCTGATATGTCGCGATATCCCTTTCACGAGGGATACTCGCTCCAGGAGTTAGAATTCTGGTACCTTAAGGTAAATTCTCTGGGAATATCGCCGTAGTTGTAATATACCCTAGGAAGCTACCCTATAGGAACTTCCATCAGGACGACATGGCTTGAGCCCAAATATATATATATATAATATATATATATATATATATATACTGTCACGTTCAGGGAAAGAGAGTAGTCATACCCTAGTGAGAGGGAGTACCCCGAGATGTACACTCGGAGACCACAATCTCCCACAAATTGCACAACCAGCGGGTTGTATTTAGGAAAGAGGGAGGGAGTAGGAAAGATTGAATCTGTGTGTATGCACACCTATCTAAATATTTATATTAAATTTTTGACGGATTGGGTACACTAGTATCTTAATATTACTGTTATTTTTTCCGAGTGCCGGAGAGTTATAATGTCTACTATTTTAGGCCATAAAAATCACAAACAGGTTACATAAGAGATACACAGATATGTACAAATGATTGATTTTCTATATTATTATTATTATTATTATTATTATTATTATTATTATTATTATTACTTACTAAGCTAAAACCCTAGTTGGAAAAGCAGGATGCTAAAGGACTAGGGGCCCCAACTAGGAAAATAGCCTAGTGAGGAAAGGAAAAAAGGAAAAATACAATATTTTAAGAAGAGTAACAATATTAAAATAATGATCTTCTATATAAACTATAAAAACTTGAAAAAAGGAAGGGAAATAAGATAGAATAGTGTGCCCGAGTGTACCGTCAAGCAAGAGATCCCTAACCCAAGACAATGAAAGACCATGGTACAAAGCTATGGCACTACCCAAGACTAGAGAACAATGGATCGTCCTCCTAGAAGAGCTTCTTACCATAGCTAAAGGGTCTCTTTTACCCTTACGAAGAGGAAAGTGGCTACTGAACAATTACAGCGCAGTAGCTCCTCGAGTGAAGATGACTTGTTTGGCAATCTTAGTGTTGTCAGGTATATGAGAACAGAGGAGAATATGTAAAGAATAGGCCAGCCTATTCAGTGTATGTAAGCAAAGGGAAAATAAACCGTAACCTGAATGAAGGATCCAATGAAGTACTATCTGGCCAGTCAAAGGACCACATAACTCTCTAGCGGTAGTATTTCAAGGGATGGCTGGTGCCCTGGCCAGTCTACTACATTTAATATGAATAATACAACTAGAAAAGCACAATGGTTTCAGTAGGCCGTAAATCAAGCATGTTCACAATTGGAGCAAGTTTAGATTGCTTGATACAAGCAATGTTCTCACTGTAAGAGACCATCACATTAAACTGCATGTGATAAAGACTAACGTCTCTAGGCATTTCAAGACATTCCTCTAAATGTTGTGACTAAGAGAGACGATCACATTAAACTGGATACGATGAATTCTGATGTCTCTAGCCATTTCAAGACATTCCTCTAAATGTTCTCACTATGAGAGACCATCACATTAAACTGGATATGATGAATTCTGATGTCTCTAGCCATTTCAAGACATTCCTCTAAATGTTCTCACTATGACAGACCATCACATTAAACTAGATATAATGAATTCTGATGTCTCTAGCCATTTCAAGACATTCCTCTAAATGTTCTCACTATGAGAGACCATCACATTAAACTGGATATGATGAATTCTGATGTCTCTAGCCATTTCAAGACATTCCTCTAAATGTTCTCACTATGACAGACCATCACATTAAACTAGATATAATGAATTTGATGTCTCTAGCCATTTCAAGACATTCCTCTAAATGTTCTCACTATGAGAGACCATCACATTAAACTGGATATGATGAATTCTGATGTCTCTAGCCATTTCAAGACATTCCTCTAAATGTTCTCACTATGACAGACCATCACATTAAACTAGATATAATGAATTCTGATGTCTCTAGCCATTTCAAGACATTCCTCTAAATGTTCTCACTATGAGAGACCATCACATTAAACTGGATATGATGAATTCTGATGTCTCTAGCCATTTCAAGACATTCCTCTAAATGTTCTCACTATGACAGACCAACACATTAAACTAGATACGATGAATTCTGATGTCTCTAGCCATTTCAAGACATTCCTCTAAATGTTCTCACTATGAGAGACCATCACATTAAACTGGATATGATGAATTCTGATGTCTCTAGCCATTTCAAGACATTCCTCTAAATGTTCTCACTATGACAGACCATCACATTAAACTAGATATAATGAATTCTGATGTCTCTAGCCATTTCAAGACATTCCTCTAAATGTTCTCACTATGAGAGACCATCACATTAAACTGGATATGATGAATTCTGATGTCTCTAGCCATTTCAAGACATTCTTCTAAATGATCTCACTATGAGAGACCATCACATTAAACTAGATATAATGAATTCTGATGTCTCTAGCCATTTCAAGACATTCCTCTAAATGTTCTCACTATGAGAGACCAACACATTAAACTAGATATAATGAATTCTGATGTCTCTAGCCATTTCAAGACATTCCTCTAAATGTTCATACTGTGAGAGACCAACACATTAAACTGGATATGATAAATTCTGATGTCTCTAGCCATTTCAAGACATTCCTCTAAATGTTCTCACTATGAGAGACCAACACATTAAACTAGATACGATGAATTCTGAGGTCACTAGCCCTTTCAAGACATTCCTCTAAATGCTCTCACTATGAGAGACCAACACATTAAACTAGATATGATGAATTCTGATGTCTTTATCCATTTCAAGACATTCCTCTAAATGTTCATACTGTGAGAGACCAACACATTAAACTGGATATGATAAATTCTGATGTCTCTAGCCATTTCAAGACATTCCTCTAAATGTTCTCACTATGAGAGACCAACACATTAAACTAGATACGATGAATTCTGAGGTCACTAGCCCTTTCAAGACATTCCTCTAAATGCTCTCACTATGAGAGACCAACACATTAAACTAGATATGATGAATTCTGATGTCTTTATCCATTTCAAGACATTCCTCTGAATGTTCTCACTATGAGAGACCATCACATTAAACTAGATATGATGAATTCTGATGTCTCTAGCCATTTCAAGACATTCCTCTAAATGTTCTCACTATGAGAGACCATCACATTAAACTGGATATAATGAATTCTGATGTCTCTAGCCATTTCAAGACATTCTTCTAAATGATCTCACTATGAGAGACCATCACATTAAACTAGATATAATGAATTCTGATGTCTCTAGCCATTTCAAGACATTCCTCTAAATGTTCTCACTATGAGAGACCAACACATTAAACTAGATACGATGAATTCTGATGTCTCTAGCTATTTCAAGACATTCCTCTAAATGTTCTCACTATGAGAGACCAACACATTAAACTAGATACGATGAATTCTGATGTCTCTAGCCATTTCAAGACATTCCTCTAAATGTTCTCACTATGAGAGACCATCACATTAAACTAGATATGATGAATTCTGATGTCTCTAGCCATTTCAAGACATTCTTCTAAATGATCTCACTATGAGAGACCATCACATTAAACTAGATATAATGAATTCTGATGTCTCTAGCCATTTCAAGACATTCCTCTAAATGTTCATACTGTGAGAGACCAACACATTAAACTGGATATGATAAATTCTGATGTCTCTAGCCATTTCAAGACATTCCTCTAAATGTTCTCACTATGAGAGACCAACACATTAAACTAGATACGATGAATTCTGAGGTCACTAGCCCTTTCAAGACATTCCTCTAAATGCTCTCACTATGAGAGACCATCACATTAAACTAGATATAATGAATTCTGATGTCTCTAGCCATTTCAAGACATTCCTCTAAATGTTCTCACTATGAGAGACCATCACATTAAACTGGATATGATGAATTCTGATGTCTCTAGCCATTTCAAGACATTCCTCTAAATGTTCTCACTATGAGAGACCATCACATTAAACTGGATATAATGAATTCTGATGTCTCTAGCCATTTCAAGACATTCCTCTAAATGTTCTCACTATGAGAGACCAACACATTAAACTAGATACGATGAATTCTGATGTCTCTAGCTATTTCAAGACATTCCTCTAAATGTTCTCACTATGAGAGACCAACACATTAAACTAGATACGATGAATTCTGATGTCTCTAGCCATTTCAAGACATTCCTCTAAATGTTCTCACTATGAGAGACCAACACATAAAACTAGATACGATGAATTCTGATGTCTCTAGCCATTTCAAGACATTCCTCTAAATGTTCTCACTATGACAGACCAACACATTAAACTAGATACGATGAATTCTGATGTCTCTAGCTATTTCAAGACATTCCTCTAAATGTTCTCACTATGAGAGACCAACACATTAAACTAGATATGATGAATTCTGATGTCTCTAGCCATTTCAAGACATTCTTCTAAATGATCTCACTATGAGAGACCATCACATTAAACTAGATATAATGAATTCTGATGTCTCTAGCCATTTCAAGACATTCTTCTAAATGATCTCACTATGAGAGACCATCACATTAAACTAGATATAATGAATTCTGATGTCTCTAGCCATTTCAAGACATTCCTCTAAATGTTCATACTGTGAGAGACCAACACATTAAACTGGATATGATAAATTCTGATGTCTCTAGCCATTTCAAGACATTCCTCTAAATGTTCTCACTATGAGAGACCAACACATTAAACTAGATACGATGAATTCTGAGGTCACTAGCCCTTTCAAGACATTCCTCTAAATGCTCTCACTATGAGAGACCAACACATTAAACTAGATATGATGAATTCTGATGTCTTTATCCATTTCAAGACATTCCTCTAAATGTTCATACTGTGAGAGACCAACACATTAAACTGGATATGATAAATTCTGATGTCTCTAGCCATTTCAAGACATTCCTCTAAATGTTCTCACTATGAG
>NC_090730.1:161975149-161992649 GCF_036898095.1 Palaemon carinicauda | reverse complement strand
GTTAAATCTCTAAGCGCGCTTATATCTATCTAAATATTTAGCTTTCATTTTTGACGGGACGCATACACTAGAACCGATCATTATATCGTGTGGAGTCAAGTAGTATAGCTTAGCATCTTGAAACTTAACGCAGCTCAGAACTTGTGAGACAACAGTTAACTGGAAACTCTACAGTTACCGAATGAGACGAAAACGGCTACTGACGAATTAATCAAATCCATACCATGATTGCGTTCATGCAGTTTCAAAATAAATATATTCGCTAATTTATGATAACTAGTGTTCAAATAAAATGCTAACAAGGAACGATGATATCTTACTACACTTTAAAGGTTCTATGGCCGTTCATGAATGGCAGAGGCAAAGGACAACAGTGACAATATCCTAGAAGGACAATGCCCTAGAGACTGACCATATTATACTTATGCTCAGCGCCCAAGACCCCCCCCACCAAGCTAGAACCAAAGAGGCCCAGGCAATGGTTGTTGATGGATCAGCAGGTAGACTTACAGGCTACTCCAAGCCACCCATACTTAGCTCACAAGGATGGTGAGGTTGCAGACATTAGTAGAAACTATTGAGTTTGAACGGTACTTGATCTCTCGTCCAACAGAGTGCAAGGTAGGTACACTTCCACTTGGCCACTAGAAAAAAAAATTCTGTGCTTCTTCAAGGAGATAGTCTTTCTTCAACGTCCATTTCGTTTCTTTCTCTGTTCTTATTGATGTCTATCGTACATCCTTTATCAGAAAACCATAGACTACAAAACTGCCATATGCAAGAAGCTCCCGATAAGAACTGTCTTTACAGTATATACAGTATGCTAATCGCGGATGGCCAAATTATAAATATCTTAAGAAAAGAATATATGACAAAGCACCCCCAGTGCCAATAGGTGGTTTAGTAAAAAGGAAAGACTAAAAAAAATTGGATGATTAAAATGTGTTAAGATATAAAGAGAAAATATTTGAGGAAGAAATACAGAGATGCTTACAGAATAGAATGTTTTCAAAATCACATTGGTATAAGAACATCCATGATGGACGAAAGTGAAAGTACGACAGTTTTTGAAAACATTCAAGGATGAAAGTGAAAGTTCGACATTTTTTTTTAAACATTTCAGGATGAAAGTACAAATATGACACCTTTCGAAAACATTCACATACAAAAGTTAAAGTGAGACACCTTCCAAGAACATTCAAGGACGAAAGTGAAAGTACAGCATCGTTCGAAAACATTTAAGGACGAAAGTGAAAAAAAAACATCTTTAGAAAACATTCAAGGACGTAAGTGAAAATACGACATCTCTAGAAAATATTCAAGGACGAAAGTGAAAGTAAGACACCTTTCGAAAACATTTAAGGACGAAAATGAAAGTACAGCACCTTCCAATAACTTTCCAGGAGGAGAGGGAAAGTAAGACACCCTTCGAAAACATTCAAGGACGAAAGTGAAAATACGACATCTTTCAAAAACATTAAAGAACGAAAGTGAAAATACGACATCTTTAGAAAATATTCAAGGACAAAAGTGAAAGTATGACACCTTTTGAAAACATTCAAGAACGAAAATGAAAGTACCGTACCTTTCAAAAACTTTCCAGGACGAAAGTGAAAGTATGATACCTTTCAAAAACATTCAAGGACGAAAGTGAAAGTATCATACCTTTCAAAAACTTTCCAGGACGAAAGTGAAAGTATGATACCTTTCAAAAACTTTCCAGGACGAAAGTGAAAGTATGTTACCTTTCAAAAACTTTCAAGGACGAAAGTGAAAGTATACCTTTCAAAAACATTCAAGGACGAAAGTGAAAGTATGATACCTTTCAAAAACATTCAAGGACGCAAGTGAAAGTATGATACCTTTCAAAAACATTCAAGGACGAAAGTGAAAGTATGATACCTTTCAAAAACATTCAAGGACGAAAGTGAAAATACAACATCTTTAAAAAATATTCAAGGACGAAAGTGAAAGTACGACACCTTTCAAAAACATTCAAGGATGAAAATGTAAGTACAGAACCTTCCAAAAAGCTTTCCAGGAGAGGGAAAGTACGACACCCTTCGAAAACATTTAAGGACGAAACTGAAAGTGACACTTTTTTAAAACATTCAAGGACGGAAATGAAAGTACAGCTCCTTTTAAAAACTTTCCAGGATGAGTGACAGTACAACACCTTTCAAAAACATTCAAGGAAGAAAATTAAAGCACAGAACCTTTCAAAAACTTTCCAGGACGAAAGTGAAAGTACGACACCTTTCAAAAACATTCAAGGAAGCAAATGAAAGTACAACACCTTTCTAAAACATTAAGTTCTTTTGAGAAATTTCTATGCACAATAAAGCAGCTGAAGTAAACCATTTCGAGTTGACTGCAACTATATTCTCCAGTTAATTCATTTCCTCCCAAGCAATTCCTTCCAGTTTTATATGATGCATGATGACAACTCAGACCAGTTAGGAGTTAAGAATTCTAAAGCAGAACATGCAAGAAAGAATTCGAGCCACTCTGGTTGCTCCTCTAAATAATTCAGTTTCCGGATGTTACACAAAAATTCGCTTTGAAGCTGCAGGTTTTCGCTAGGTGTGACCTGTCTGTGTTTACTTAACATTTATTCATACATACATACATACATACATACATACATACATACATATAGTCTTGGGTAGTGCCATAGCCTCTGTACCATGGCCTTCCACTGTCTTTGGTTAGAGTTCTCTTGCTTGAGGTACACTCGGGCACACTATTCTATCTAATTTCTCCTCCTCTTATTTTGTTAAAGTTTTTATAGTTTATATAGGATATATTTATTTTAATGTTATGACTGTTCTTAAAAATTTTATTTTTCCTTGTTTCCTTTCCTCACAGGGCTATTTTCCTTGTTGGGGTCCCTGGGCTTATAGCATCCTGCTTTTCCAACTAGGGTTGTTGCTTAGCAAGTAATAATAATAACAATAATAATAATAATAATAATAATAATAATAATAATAATAATAATACAAATAATAATACGTATATATTTTATATATATATATATATGAATATATATATATATATATATATATATATATATATATATATATATATAAACATATCGCATTCCTTGAATATTTCCTAATTGAAATTGATTCTATTTAATCACCATCAGTTTAGAAAATGCTAATACTCTAAAAAAATAACCTTAATGTCAAATTTGACACAGGAAAGTAAAATATATGCGCTAATACAAAGCGTTAATGTTTTATTCAAATTCGTGCTTAGTCATTAATGCCGTACAGTTGGACACAAGAATTCCGTGCACAGCACGCTCTATAGAAATGCACCCTGTTACACCATTACTGCAAGGTGAGTAACCAAACCGGTTGTGTAGGGAGAGATGGCATTAGTAGTCAACAGGGCTAAATTATTATTATCATTATTATTACTAGCCAAGCTACAACCCTAGTTGGAAAAGCATGATACTATAAGCCCAAGGGCTCCAACAGGGAAAAAATAGCCCAGTGAGGAAAGGAAATAAGGAAATAAATAGATGATGAGAATAAATTAACTTTAAATCATTCTAAAAAACAGTAACAACGTCAAAACAGATATGTCATATATAAACTATAAAAAGACTCATGTCAGCCTATTCAACATAAAAACATTTGCTGTAACTTTGAACTTTTGAAGTTCTACTGATTCAACTACCCGACTAGGAAGATCATTCCACAACTTGGTCACAGCTGGAATAAAACTTCTAGAATACTGTGTAGTATTGAGCCTCACGATGGAAACGTTCGCTCCTCAGAGCATGATGGCAAATTAAGATTTAGCGGGACTTAATGAAACCAAACTTTGATGGATGAAAAATGACAGGATAAAAAATAAATCATTATTCAGACTGACAAATCCGAACAAAGCCAGATTATTATTATCATTTGCTAAGCTACAACCCTAGTTGGAAAAGCAAGATGCTATAAGCCCAGGGGCCCCAACAGGGAAAATAGCCCAGTGAGGACAGGAAACAAGGAAAAATCAAATATTTTAAGAACGGTAACATTAAAATAAATATTTCCTATATAACTATAAAAACTTTAACAAAACAAGAGGAAGAGAAATTCGATAGAATAGTGTGCCCGAGTGTACCCTCAAGCAAGAGAACCCTAACCCAAGACAGTGGAAGACCATGGTACAAAGGCTATGACAGGTATTTAAAACGTAAAGATTTAAATCCTGCTGATGAATGACACATGCAAGGGACAGGGACAATGCTCTAGAGACTGGCCATATCTAGATATGCTCAGCGCCCAAGCACCTCTCCAACCAAACTAGGAACAGGGAGAACCAGGCAATGGCTGCTGATGACTCAACAGGTAGACCTATAAGCTCCCCTAAACCCCGCTCCTTCACCTCCCCTCACAAGGACGGTGAGGTTGCAGACACTACAAGAAACTAACGAGCTTACGCAGGACTCGAACCCCAGTACGACTGATCGCCAGTCACGGACGTTTCCAATAGGCCACCGCAACCCTGAATAGTATAAAAAGAACATATTCACAAAAGTGATATAATATTTTTAGCTGGTTGATATACATTCAGTATACCAGTATCTTAATGGGTAGTTCTATCTCATTACTGATAGTAGCATTACTATTAAGTAAGCTGGTACCATATCTGGAAAAGCAGAATGTTACAAGCCATGGGCTCCATTAGGAAAAGAACCCTAGTACAAAAAACAAAAGAAACTGGAGTAAAGAATAAACTATAAAAAGATAAATGATGAACATATAAAACAAACAATATGGATATGATTATACATTTAATGATGGTTTTCAAAATGATCAAATGTGAAAATAAAGAAAAAATAAGTAAAGGGCAATCTATTGTTAAAACATCAGGCTTCCTTTGCCCTTTTATTAAGCGTGCCCAACACAGTATTTATAAAAAAAACGTAAATTTACAAAACGGTTTGCTGGAGTGTACCCTCAGGCAAGAGAACTCTAACCCATGCCGCTGGAAAGCTCTGGTACTTTCCTTGAATAGAGATCATTTATTTGACTTTGGAATGTCTTCGCAGGAAAGCTGCTTACCATAGATAAAGAATCTTCCAATAGTGACTGAACATTGGAATAGATATCAACGTATTTGTGAGGAGAGAAAGGAAGATGCCAGACTCTTTGTTGTATATGTAAGCAAAGAAGAGCGGTGCCATACCAAGGATTCTACATCAAACTGTCTGGCTAGACAGAGAGAGAGAGAGAGAGAGAGAGAGAGAGAGAGAGAGAGAGAGAGAGAGAGAGAGAAGAGAGAGAGAGAGAGAGAGAGAGAGAGAGAGAGAGAGAGAGAGAGAGAGAGAGAGAGAGAAGCTATGAGGAGGATCTACGGTACACGAAAAGCTACTTTTGCAAATGGATAAGAAATTGAGAGTGATAAGTGCTTAAAAGGGAAATGAATAAATAATCTCCCCTGAGAAATAAAATATCACGAGGAAAATCCATGAAGAAAAGCGAATCACACATTGTCAAATCCCTCCTTTGAACTTCAAAGAGACAGAAGGGTTTGATTTCATGAACATCGCTTTAGGAAATTGAAAGATGTACGGTTGGACACAGGAATTACAGATACACCTCGCTCTGAGGAAGTACGACTTACTGCGCGGCGAGTTCCTGTGTTTAACCTAAATCACATCTGCCAGCTTTCGCTACATAATCGTTTTGGTTGCTCGCCACTAAGTAGCGGTGTGACAGGGTGCATTTCTTCGGAGCATGGTGTAGCAGGGACTATTGTATCCAACTATACAAGGGAGAAAGGAAAGACAAATGATAAGCAAACTAGGAAGAGCTGATGTTCAATAATACACGAAAATCTTGTCCAAGGACTTTAGGAACACAGCTGCTTTATGTGTTCATGTTTTGTAAAGCCACATACACAAGTACTTATAATCAAAGTTGTATAATAAAGGTTTAAAGGCCATTAATGAATGGCAGAGGCAAGGGACAGTGACAATGTCCTAGCTAGCAGGACAATGCCCTGGAGACTGACCATTGGGCAGACCCCAGTTAAGTGATAACTGAGAGACACGACGAAAGCAATTAATAGACCGGGAGCCAGCAGTGGTTTGGGTAGCTGAAAAGTGAACCAATTTTCTTAGTCATAGTGATGTTGTATGTACATCACTGTTTATGAAAACTGAAGTCTACCGGGGATCTGGTGGTGGGTGTGGCCCTCAGCGGCATGAAAGTGATATTGAAAAATTGACCTAGATCAGCTGGAAAGTGAACCACTTGATAATGGTGTTGAAATGTCCCTTATACCTTCAGGAACTGGGAATGGGTACTGACAGACTTTTTGTGTGGTGGCGTGCCCCTGACAGACTTACGTAACTGCCACGTCAAAATTGACCTAGATCAGCTGAAAAGCGAACCGAATGAAACTTGTTGTAAAATCATTAGTACCACCCCAGGTATAGTGAATGACCACTGACAGACAGTTTCTGTGGTGGGGTACCCCTGACAGACATGCCCAAATGACCAGACCCCGTAAGTGACCTAGATCAGCTGAAAAGCGAACCGAATGAAACTTGTTGTAAAATCATCAGTACCACCCCAGGTATAGTGAATGACCACTGACAGACAGTTTCTGTGGTGGGGTACCCCTGACAGACATGCCCAAATGACCAGACCCCGTAAGTGACCTAGATCAGCTGAAAAGCGAACCAAATGAAACTTGTTGTAAAATTATCAGTACCACTCCAGGTATAGTGAATGACCACTGACAGACAGTTTCTGTGGTGGGGTACCCCTGACAGACATGCCCAAATGACCAGACCCCATAAGTGACCTAGATCAGCTGAAAAGTGAACCAAATGAAACTTGTTGTAAAATTATCAGTACCACCCCACGTATAGTGATTGACAATCAATCTTTCAATATGCTTTACAACATCAAATTTGTTTCAGGTTCAAAGTAACTGAATAAATGGACCAAGACAAATCTCCTTCCCAGGTGGAAGATCTATTGGAAAGTTTCACAGAGGAGCTATCTCAAACTGGAGATGATAATAAATGTATATCACCAAGAGTAAACGGGAAGGTAATGAAAATTTCAACTTCTAATTGTTTTCAGATCGTTTTAGAACAAACATTTGTTATTTTATGAAGCACTAATGGTTTTAAGAAGTTTGTTATTTGTGGATGTTTTTTTTCTAAGGTAAAGAAAATAGTACGGTGGCCTCCATCTGTTTCATTGCAAAACGTTAACTGAAGAGGATAGACAGCTGAAGAGAATTGAGAGAACTGGACCCTCCTTGAAGAATGCAGCATCCATTCGTTCCATCCTGATGAGTGACAAATATGAAGAAGTCGCAAGAAGGATTATGAGCTCTGACTTTTGTGGTGAAATGTACCATCCCTCCTGCCACCGAAGATACACTATTGTGAAGAGACCGAAAGATTGAGTTGGGTTCATCAAAGAGAGATACAAGGTCAAGCAGTGTCTCGCCAAAGACTGAGAGACATGGCATCTTAAAGAGAAAGTGTATCTTCTATGGGAAGGAGAGGAAAAAGAAACGGGGAAAAGAGGAACCGCTTACATCAATTGCAACAAAAGGTGGGTGTGATACACTATTGGAGCGGGCCCATAGATCCACAAATGACCATTTCAAAAGTTTGATCATGGGCAATATTGATCTTATTGCCAAAGAGGGTAAATACCACAAGTCGTGCAGATGGCATTTCATGCATGAGACAGAAGGGGCAGAAACAAGTTGTGCAACACCTCATGATATCCATAAAAGGGACATCATTGTTGAATAAGTACAAAGCTGAATACACAAGTAATGGAGGTGATCCCCAAGATGTTGACGCATACACAACACAAAATCTGATAAGGAAAGTTCAAGATAAATTCGATAACCAAGTTCGAGTGAAGCTTGCTGACAATAGAAGGGGAAATTTCATCCATGCCGCATCACTCACTGAAGAACAGGCATGAGTACATCTGTATGACAACACAAAGGAACACGAGGAAAATGAAAAACTTATATGGGCGACCCTCCATCTTCGTTCCCAGATCATTTAGTTGCCAAAATTCAAAGTGCCTGATCCAGCCACAGTGCAAAATTTGAAAGAAAGTGCACCGGATATACCAAAGCAACTGGAGCTGTTTTTTTAGAAGCCTCTTAGGTGGCCTTACACCAAACTTACAAGGGCCTCAAAATGGGGCAATTGACCGAAGGGCCACATCGATGGCATCTGATGCTGTGTTCAATGCTACGCATGGTACAGTTAAGCCGTGGAAACACACTGCAATGGGACAGGGTGTAGCCTCACTGACAGGATCGAAGTTAACATTGCAGATTTTGAACCGTGCAGGTCATAGCATTAGTTACTGTGATGCTAAAGGTCTTGAAACTGAATTTGCTTATTCAGTTTCATCAGGTAGTCATGTTGCACCTGATGGTATATATTTACTCGCAGATAGAGCAACAGCCTGTGTATGGGACAACAATGATGCAAATGTGGAGACACTAGATGGAAAAGCAACACTTCATTCCACTTTTGATCACACTTATCGAAACACAGCTGAGCAAGACAAGGGGCAATTTAGTAACTCTTCCTTTCAGTTCCGTGATGGAAAAAATAGAACATTTGTGGGAAATGAGCAGGAAATTCCTCCACTTAAATCCTTGAAGACAGCCATCTTCACCAGTACGGCCGCAACAGTCACAAGTCAAGGCAGTGATAGCGCCTCATCTTTACAACTCCATCAAAGACCAGGGCTACAGCTGAAACCATTGGATTTGTACTAGTTTTTGCAACTGAAAAAAGGTGACACTCCACTTTATGCAGGATTCATCAGCAATTTTGTGAAGGACATGTTCCCACTGCAACGAATCTGCTATACAGTATGGACCCAATTCCAATATCTCCTACAGATAATGCAGTTGTGAGAGAGACTATGATTCGTACTCTTAATGTTGCAAAGGAAACTGGACAAAGTTATGCAGTCGTAACGTATGATCTGGCTGTTGCCCTCAAAGCTTATTCCATCCAAGCTCTCAAGTCCCCTCTCTTTGACAAGTTACTGATCATGTTAGGGAATTTTCACATTGAGTTAGCATTTTATGGTGCAATCGGAACTATGATCAACGAAAGTGGAATAGAATTTATCCTAACTGAAGCAGAAGTGTCTTGGCAGAGGGTTCGATGATGGGCTTCAAGAAGGGGAAGTTCTACAATCACTGTATAAGAATTCATGAACTTCTGGCTAATGTATTGGAACAGAAGCTGTATGACCGTTTCGTGCAAGACCTTGCAGAGGAGGAGTATCAAGCATTTCAAGATGTGATGATGACGATTCCATCAAATCAAGTTGAAGACCATCTCTCTGATCCAGTTGTTATGCAGCACCTTCTGAAATATGAAGAATTCTTCTATTCTGTCATGGAGGGAACCATTGGCCCAATGGCTCAGTTCTGGGGAACATATGTATTCCTGGTAAACAGGGTACACCGTGAGCTTCAGCATTGTGTTAAAACAAATGATGTAGATGGATACATAGATGTTTTCCCAGTCATACTGGATGTCGTCTCCTCTTTAAATCATCCAAATTACGCCAGATGGGGAACACTGTTTCTACACAAGCTGACATCTTCCCACCCTCAACTCAGAGAAATACTTCAGAAGGGGGCTTTTTCAATACGGCTAACAAAGAAGAACTACTCCAGGTCGGCAGTTGATCTCTCACTTGAACAGACAATAAATTGGGATGCAGTGTCCAGTATGAAAGGGATTGTAGCCTTCAGAAATTCTGAAAATGCCAGAAGAAGATGGTCCATGACCATGACCCAGAGAGCCATGGCCGTACTGGAGCTGAGAACTTTTGCTGGACTTGAAGTGGGAGAGAGTGCCACAGCACAGTTCCGTTCATACAGAATAAGAAAAGACAACAAGCAAATAAAGGCTCTAAGTGAGAAAATAGACGAATTCTGCAATCCCTTCAGTCCTGAAGCTCCAGACACAATGGTGAACCTTGCAACTGGGCGGGCGGCAACAAAAGAAACTGAGAACTGGGGGGCTGGTAGCAAGAAAACTATTCGAAAGAGAGTGGCACAAGGACTCGACAAGATTTCTGAAGTCAGTAAAAAGGATAAGGGTGAATAACTTTGCATCTGAAAACGAAAAGAAGAAGAAAAAAGAAACGACTCCTGCTACAGAAACTGCAAAGGGGTTGAAAGCCTGAGGGACCTTTTCATACGAATCATCATTGTTGTGGCCGAAAATACCAACTTCGATCTCAGGCACGTTCTCAGGTACCCAATCACGTCATATCCTCTTTCCCTGGCACATGTTGATGGAGCACTCTTGAAGAGCAGGAAGCATACATTACTGAATAAGGCTGGAAGAGTTCCAGAAAGACACACCAATCCCAACAGAGGTACATCAAGATATTTGTGTTCGGATATATGATGGAGGCCTGCTTATTCATTCTGTCTTGTCAGTTATGAATGTTGGAACATCATATGGAGCTATTGCCCGAACCATCCTATCTACAGTATGCACTGGTGGAGGGGATGAAATCCATGTCTGCCTTGCTAAGTACGTCGAAAATTCAGTCAAGGACAGTGAGAGAAAATTGCGTGGTGCAGAAGATTCTGTTTACACAATCACTGGACCTAACCAAACAATGAGACATAAAGGAGCAAAACTTCTCAAGAATGGAATGTTCAAAAACGAACTTGGAAAATTTCTGCTAAAGGAATGGTGGGAAAATCACTATTGGAACATCCTAAATGGGAAAACACTGTATGCCTCTTATGGCGGTGAATGTTTCCAATATACGCCAAATGATTTCCAGGAGATCTCAGTGACCAGCCCAGCTCACCTCCAGGCCAACCATGAGGAGGCAGATACCCTTATAGCATTCCACCTGGAAAATACCTCAGGAAGCAAGGTCCTTGTACGAGCATCTGATACAGATGTTCTCATTATACTTATTGGTATACTTGGAAATCAAGACCCAGAATTGAGGTCCTTTAAAGATGTCTTCATGGACTGTGGCAGCGGAAACAGCAGGCGATACATTAATGTCACCAATATTGTAGAGGTCCTTGAGGAGCGAAAATCAGGACTTCCAAAAGCACTTCCGGGGTACCACGCATTCACTGGATGTGACTTCACATCAGCCTTTTACAGGTAGGATTTTGTTCCACCTTAACTGACAGATTGAGTTGGCATACTCATTGTACAACAAAGATTTAGAATCATGACAAAATGAAGTTAATTAGTTTGAAGAGATAGTCATGCCGTTGTTACCTACATGATTCATATTCCCCTTCAGGAAAGGCAAAGTCAAACCTCTGGAAATACTTAAGAAGGACCCAACTGGAAGCTTTCTCCAGTTGTTCTCCAACATGGGTGAAGTTGACGGTGAAGTTGACATAGACGTGGCATCCGAGTTTGTTTGCAAGATGTATGGCCAAAACAAAGAACGTGATTTAGATGAAGCATGTTATAGAAAAATTATTCAGATGTCGGACACAGTAGATAAGGTAAATATGTATCAAGTGTGTTGGGTTTTCAGGATGTAACGTGTCTCCCTTGAATTGACTTAAGAGAGTAACAATGTATTCAAATCGTAACCTCCAATGCACATTCTATGATATTTCTTTCTGTCTCTCACTCTAGGGTCTTAACAACCCACATTTATTTTGACACGAAAACCATTCTGAGTGTATTACTCAATTATTTCAATCTAATCTAACTTAAGAACATTCTCTTTTGAAGTATCTTGTTATATGATTCCACATTCCTTTCAGGAAAACCCACTTCTTCATATCAAAAAGGTTGACTGCGCATTGTTGCCCCCAACACGTCGGACACTTAAGAAAAAAACTACTGAGGGCACACTACGTGACAGTTTTGTGGAGTCATGCTAACACAAAATCACCTGATCAAGGCCTATGCGCCATTGATTATGGTTGGGGAGTAGATGGTGACTTGTTGCAGCCAACCTGGTTTGACGAACCAGCCGTTCCTGATTCTTTATTTGCTAATGACAGTGACAAAGATCAGGAAATTCTTAGTCAATCAGAGGAAACAGTGATGGAAACAGATAACCTTGATGAACTGAGTGACTATGACCAGTGTGAGGATGAGCCATGGAATGAGGACTCAGATTCTGATACTGAAGAGATGGATTAGCATATTTAATAGTGGGTCCTCCATTGACATAATGCATTTAATGCAAGGTTATAGTATGTGCACAAAACATTTAACGATGTAATATATATGGCCAGCCGGATTTATTCCTCTTTTTTTACTATTATTTCTCAGCATCCACAATTATGTGAAATGAATTATTATGGATTATATTTTCCTTCAGTCTGATCAATTCTATTGTGCATGGACGGTATTAGATATTAAATATTAGATATTAGATATATGTTTAAGGAAATGTACTTAATCCATTGTAATTGTTCGATAATAGGCATTTACTATCAGGATGGCGTTATTTACTTTGGTGTCTTTCAGAAAACATAATTTTAATTTCATTCATATTTACTTCTTCAATATTTTTTATGGATTACATTGTCAGGGATGTAGATGTTCTATGGGAAACAATGTTCACTTCAACATTGGCCAGTAATGAATATACATGGTAATTTCATATGTTCGTTTCATTCTATTTCATCTGTTTCGCTTACAAGCTAATCTAGCTTAACCACTTCTGGACTTGGATGTAGTGCCCAGTGTTACAAAGCATCATTACATCTTGGTCCTGAAGGAATTAATTATGGGGTCTGGTCATTTGGGCATGTCTGTCAGGGGTACCCCACCACAGAAACAGTCTGTCAGTGGTCATTCACTATACCTGGAGTGGTACTGATAATTTTACAACAAGTTTCATTTGGTTCGCTTTTCAGCTGATCTAGGTCACCTATGGGGTCTGGTCATTTGGGCATGTCTGTCAGGGGTACCCCACCACAGAAACTGCCTGTCAGTGGTCATTCACTATACCTGGGGTGGTACTGATGATTTTACAACAAGTTTCATTTGGTTCGCTTTTCAGCTGATCTAGGTCACTTACGGGGTCTGGTCATTTGGGCATGTCTGTCAGGGGTACCCCACCACAGAAACAGTCTGTCAGTGGTCATTCACTATACCTGGAGTGGTACTGATAATTTTACAACAAGTTTCATTTGGTTCGCTTTTCAGCTGATCTAGGTCACTTACGGGGTCTGGTCATTTGGGCATGTCTGTCAGGGGTACCCCACCACAGAAACTGTCTGTCAGTGGTCATTCACTATACCTGGGGTGGTACTGATGATTTTACAACAAGTTTCATTCGGTTCGCTTTTCAGCTGATCTAGGTCACTTACGGGGTCTGGTCATTTGGGCATGTCTGTCAGGGGTACCCCACCACAGAAACTGTCTGTCAGTGGTCATTCACTATACCTGGAGTGGTACTGATAATTTTACAACAAGTTTCATTTGGTTCGCTTTTCAGCTGATCTAGGTCACTTACGGGGTCTGGTCATTTGGGCATGTCTGTCAGGGGTACCCCACCACAGAAACTGTCTGTCAGTGGTCATTCACTATACCTGGGGTGGTACTGATGATTTTACAACAAGTTTCATTCGGTTCGCTTTTCAGCTGATCTAGGTCAATTTTGACGTGGCAGATACGTAAGTCTGTCAGGGGCACGCCACCACACAAAAAGTCTGTCAGTACCCATTCCCAGTTCCTGAAGGTATAAGGGACATTTCAACACCATTATCAAGTGGTTCACTTTCCAGCTGATCTAGGTCAATTTTTCAATATCACTTTCATGCCGCTGAGGGCCACACCCACCACCAGATCCCCGGTAGACTTCAGTTTTCATAAACAGTGATGTACATACAACATCACCATGACTAAGAAAATTGGTTCGCTTTTCAGCTACCCAAACCACTGCGGGCTCCTGCTCTATAACGTTATTTCGACGGAACATGAGTATTTATACAATCAGTTCCAAGCAAAAATGATAAAAAATTTCAATCTTAATGATTCAATATCATACAGGTTTAAACAGGTTATCAGTGCAAGGGGAGAGCAATGAAGATAATATAAAAATACAGAATTATCATTACAGTGTACGAGCGTGTGTGATACACGTCGGGTACACCAAATACAATATACATATGATCAGCTCCCAAGACCTCTCTCCAACCAAACTAGGACCAGGGAGGGCCAGACAATACCCTAGAGACTGACCATCTATGCATATGATCAGCACACAAGACCCCCTCCAGCTAAGTTAGGACCAAGGAGGGCCAGACAATACCCTAGAGACTGACCATACATACATATGATCAGCACACAAGACCCCCTCCAGCTAAGTTAGGATCAAGGAGGGCCAGACAATACCTAGAGATTGGCCATATATACATATGATCAGCGCCCAATGCCCATCTCCACCATAGCTAGACCCAGGGAGAGCCAGATGATGGCCTAAAGACTCCCCATATATACATATGGTCTGCGCCCAAGCCTCCTCTCCAACCAAGCTACGACCAAGGAGGGCCAGACAATACCCTAGAGATTGACCATATATACATATGATCAGCATACAAGACCCCCTCCAACTAAGTTAGGACGAAGGAGGGCCAGACAATACCCTAGAGTGACCATATACACTTTACACATGATCAACACCCAATGCCCCTCTCCACCAAAGCTAGAACCAAGGAGAGCCAGATGATGACCTAAAGACTCCCCATATTTAAATAAGGTCTGCGCCCAAGCCTCCTCTCCACCCAAGCTAGGACCATGGAGGGCCAGACAATACCCTAGAGACTGACCATAGATGCATATGATCAGCACACAAGACCCCTCCACCTAAGTTAGGACCAAGGAGGGCCAGACAATGCCCTAGAGAATGGCCATATATACATATGATCAGCACACAAGACCCCCTACACCTAAGTTAGGACCAAGGAGGGCCAGAAAATACCCTACAGATTGACCATACATACACATGATCAGCACCCAATGCCCCTCTCCACCAAAGCTAGAACCAGGGAGAGGCAGATGATGGCATAAAGACTCCCCATATATACATATGGTCTGTGCCCAAGCCTCCTCTCCACCCAAGCTAGGACCAAGGAAGGTCAGGCAATGGCTACTGATGACCCTCCCCACCAAACAGCACAGATACATCAATAAAAGTAACCCATCAATGAAAGCTATCAGAGGTTTCAGAGTCTCATTATCAAATTTTCTTGTTCTGAAAATCAAAGCATTTCTGGAAAATTATCATCAATTATAATTACTTCCGTAGTATGAATATCAGCATAGCTTTCTCTGTCTTTCTCTCTTTTTACTTTATTGAATCTTTAAGTATCTTTTACAATATTCTCAAAGATTTTTATTTTATGAATTTATGATAAATTTCTTAAATATTTCAAACTGTTTAAATTTTCAGCAGGAAATTTTTTGATGAGTGACAGTCAATCTCATGAAAATAATAAAATTTGTAATTAATAGTTATTAGTTATGTTACATACTCTCTCTCTCTCTCCTCTCTCTCTCTCTCTCTCTCTCTCTCTCTCTCTCTCTCTCTCTCTCTCTCTCTCTCTCTCTCCTCAGAAGAGTAAATGGAATAACGAAGTAGAAGTTTTCGTCTTTCCCTTCAACTTTTTGAAGATGAAGAGAGACAGAAGTATAGTCAGGAAATGGTGGACGACACATGCCATTCGTATCTTATGAAAGTGATATATATATATATATATATATATATATATATATATATATATATATATATATACATATACATTTATAAATATATATAAATATATGTATACATATATGTATATAAATTTATAATATATATATATATATATATATATATATATATATATATATATATATATATATTCGTATGTCTGCTTCACCAACCCAACACAAACCGTTCATCGTAACAGCTTCAGTATGTTCTTTTCTATTTCTTTAATACAGACTGACTCACCTTGACCTCTGCAAACGAGTCAAGCATCTTTCTAACCTTTTACTCTCATTCTGTTACATTTCTTTTCCTTTATTTTGTAGTTCACCTCCTCTCTCATTCTGTTATATTCTTTATCATTTGTTTCTATTTTTCTACAATACTTATAGTCATTACTCCATTTAACTTGTTTTCATTTATACTTATTCTTTATTCTTGCTCATATTTGTTTTCAACATTCTTCTCTCGTAGATAATTTCAATTACTATTTGATTGCTCCAAATACGCATACAGACATATGTAGTAATATATAAACATTTAAATACACTTTGACACAGACATACATACAGTAGTTAATACTTAGTCTTAACTAAAGCAGTCTCGGTCTCTAACAAACACACACACACAAACATAAATATATATATATGAATATATATATGAATAAATATATATATTATATATAAATATATATATATATATATATATATATATATATATATATATATACACAAACACACACACGCACACACACCACACACATATATATATATAACATATATATACACCCATATATATATATATATATATATATATATATAGATATACACACACACACACACACACACATATATATATATATATATATATATATATATATATATATATATATATATATTACCAGTATCAATTTATGTATCAGAAACTTGGATACTTACTAAAGCCTTACAACATAAGCTAGTTACAACTCATAGAGCTATGGAAAGAATAATGATGGGGGAAACACTAAAAGACAGAAAAAGAGCAACACGGTTACGAGAGCAGACGAATGATTGACGAGCTAAGGAAAGTTTTTGGTATAGACTGGCATAGATAAACCATAAGCAAACGGGAGTGGAAGGACACGTCTGAGGCCTTTGTCCTGCAGTGTGTTTTAGCGTGTCAAATGCATATGTACAGCCAAATTCAACGTATATACAGTATATATGTCCATGTATATGGGTATAAGAAATTTTTGCTTACGTATCCATCCCCATCTTTCGATCTTGATAGTACGCTAAAAAACAACATTTATGCGTATAATGAAAAATCCTTATTAGAAATCCAACAACGCCACGCATTATTTCCTTTTATTATACTGCACATGGTCTCTGCCATTCCCATGACTTCATGGACCTTATAACATTAAACTAGTAATAACAGCCACTTTCTGGTTTCTATAAGTTAGCCACCAACCGTTCCAGGCCATTTTTGAGTGGGCCGATTTCGTCATTTCCTTGAGGAAGCCAGAGTAGTGAAATATGGTAAACATTTCCCGTAGACTTCAAAGTTATTTATCAACCTATGTGGTAACTGATTTCGTGGGTCCGGTTGAGCTAAAGAATTGCCGTTTATTGACCGATAAATTGCGGAAACCTCACCTAGACGCGCCAGAGGAATTGGACAAGTCGATGTTCATTTCTTGTTTTCATAAAGTCTCGCCTGTTTCATTTTTTTTTTTTCATTTTTGATGAGGCCCGGGTTCAGTCGGAGGAGATTGA
>NC_090730.1:161957649-161970149 GCF_036898095.1 Palaemon carinicauda | reverse complement strand
ACAAACATCTGCCAGTATGTACCCACGTAATGTACACGATGACAAACAGTACAAAAATTCGAAATGTAAATAATCACAAACAGCGAAAATATTCCAAATGTACATAGTCACAAACAGTTGATAAATTCCAAAAAGTCACAAACAGTTGTCAAATTCGAAAACATAAAAGTGTTACTCATCTTCTACAAACGAAGACCAGGAGTCAACCGTTTGGCAGCAAACCGTAAACCCAGGGGTTTTACATTTCCTTAAGAGCGCTTTTCATGGATTATAGAATTTGATCGTAACACTAAAGCTCATAATACGACAGGGTTTATGACACACAGTTCTCAGAAACCTTCGCGAGGAAGATGGTGAACGTGTCTCCTCACTGTGAGGAACATCACTCATTCTCCATATTCTCTTCTATGCCAGTCCCCTCGTTTCTTCGTCTTCTCTTCCATACGTCATTCGTTATCCCCTTTCTCCCTCTACGTGGAAAGCCAGTCCCTTTTTTCTTCGTCTTCTCTTCCATACGTCATTCGTTATCCCCTTTCTCCCTCTACGTGGAAAGCCAGTCCCCTTTTTTCTTCGTCTTCTCTTCCATACGTCATTCGTTATCCTCTTTCTCCCTCTACGTGGAAAGCCAGTCCCCTTTTTTCTTCGTCTTCTCTTCCATACGTCATTCGTTATCCCCTTTCTCCCTCTACGTGGAAAGCCAGTCCCCTTTTTTCTTCGTCTTCTCTTCCATACGTCATTCGTTATCCCCTTTCTCCCTCTACGTGGAAACTTGCGTGGGCCGAGCCTATAAACCCGAAATTAATAAGCCATGCAGTCCAATTTTTCGGTCCATAACAAAAGGGGCGGACAACTCCTGACACGGGATAAACGAACCGCAAAACGAACTACAGATACTTTGTTTTGTAATGAAGTTTCGGATTTACTTTTCGTTTTATCAAACGTCGAAAAAGCGAAGTCCCCCCCCCAACCCCCCCTCCCCTTTCTTTTTTTTTTTTTTTTTGAGACGAAGAGTTAGAAAGTTATGGAGCTGTGAAATGACTAAAGGCAAGAGAGAAATTCTCTATGTTGGTATTAATGTCTTTTAAAAGTTTGTATCAGGAAAAATATTTATATTCACTATTTCTTTTACATATCTGTCTGATTTATCTTTAGGTATTACTAAGGGATAAATTAATATTATATTGCAGGGTATTATGCTGTTCCCAAGTCTAATAAATATTTTAAGGTGCAATGCAGTGAATCTGTGCAAAATAGCAAGCATACATATATATATATATATAAATATAAATATATATATATATATATATATATATATAATTATACATATATATACATATATATAATATATATATATATATATATATATATATATATATATATATATATATATATATATATATATATATACTGGTATATAAACACACACACATATATATATATATATATATATATATATATATATATATACCAGTATACATACACAGATATATATGTGTATACACACATGCACACGCACGCATATACAGTATATGTATATATATATATATATATATATATATATATATATATATATATACATTAAATAAATACACAAGTAAACACAACCCTTAATCCAGTGGAAAAAAAAAACAACAAAGCAGAATTCAAATACCGAATTTTCGAGTGAACGAACCGCGGGAGTAAAATATTCATTGCGTATAATGGAAGAGACCATTTTATATCCATTAAAGCTCATACACACGGGAAAGAGACAGAGACAGAGAGACACTAACCGAAAGAGAAGACAAGTCTTGAATTGGATCCTCCCCCGTTGTCCTGCTCGCTCCCGGCACCCCAAAAAGCCAACATTAGCATTGAAATTGAAGCAAAACAGACGAAGCCCTCTTGCCTCGCCCAAACCCCGAAAATTTTGGTGCCCTTTGCGTGTTTTGAAAGCATATCGATATAAAGGTCGGTCTTTGTCGTGTGTTTTTGCTTTTGTTGGACGAATGAGAGGAGGAGGAGGACTAGGAGGAGGAGGAGGAGGACTAGAAGCAAGAGGAGGAATAGTCTGGTATCAAATAGTGTTTTGAATTCATTTCGGTGTTGGCATTTTCCCCCCCGCAAAGAGCCTAAGCCCTTTTACACACCACCGTCACTGCATTTACAATTTCTTCCCGTCTCTTTTACATCGGGGACTTCAAATGATTTCGGTTGGATTCCCCTATGAAATGTAAAGGTCTTTGAATGTCCTATAACTCGCCCGGTGTAAACTGTTTTAGAGAGAGTGGAAGTAGGATTCAAACAGTAGTTTTATTTCGTCCCGTTTTCTTTGTTATTTACTAATACTGAGATCCCGTTTTCTTTGATATTTCACAATATTGAGATCCCATCTTCTTTGTTATTTCCCAATACCGAAATCTAATTTTCTTTGTCATTTTCAAATACTGAGATCCCGTTTTCTTTGTTATTTTCAAATACTGAGGTCCAATTTTCTTTGTTATTTCACATTACTGAGATCCTGTTTTCTTTGTTATTTCCCAATACTGAGATCACGATTTCTTTGTTATTTTACATTACTGAGATCCCGCTCTCTTTGTTATTTCCCAATGCTGAGATCTCTTTTTCTTCATTATTTTCAAATACTAAGATCCTGCTTTCTTCGTTATTTTCAAGTACTGAGATCCCGTTTTCTTTGTTATTTCCCAATACTGAGGACCCGTTATTTTTTCCCCAATACTGAGGACCCGTTTTCTTTGTTATTTCCCAATACTAAAATTTTTGTTTTCTTTGTTATTTCCCAATACTGAGGACCCGTTATCTTTATTTCCCAATACTGAGGTCCTGTTATATTTATTTCTTAATACAAAGGTCCCGTTTTCTTCATTATTTCCCAACACTGAGGCCTCATATTCTTTATTTCCCAAAACCGAGGCCACGTTTTCTTTGTTATTTCCCAATACTGAACTCCATTATTATTTATTTCCCAATACTGAGATCCCGTTTTCTTTGTTATTCCTCAATACTGAGTGAACTCTGAAGGCCTTTAGTATCCAAAATACTTTGCCGTGAATAAACGATTTCGAAAACAAAATAAAAGAACATATCTGTGAGCTCTAGAAATCAATAGAACGACTTTGGCGCGGGGGTTGGGGGGGGTGAGAGTGGATTTTATAGGCCTATGATTGAGCGACGATATGGCAGTGTACGTTGACGATAAAGAAGTTATGGCATCTTTACAACCCTTGTATGGCACTTGTATGGTACTTGTATGGTTCTTGTAGAGCCGTTCTGAGATACACCAAAAAACCTGGGTAGCTGAGCCAGAGGAGAGCTTTGGATTTTACGAGCCATATCATATCCACAAAGGGCTTGGCGAGCCATTTAAGTGGTTTTTCTAGATTCCGTTTAGAAAAATCTGATATCGATTATACAGGAATAACTAATCAGCCTAAATTTATAATTGGATGTGGATTATTTTTGCTCTGTGAAAAACACTTGGAAAAGTGATAGATTAGTATCAACTTCATAACATAAAATACGATCAAGTTGACTATAAACTGATAACTATTTGGCCTAGATCTACGATTAGATGTGAATAGGTTATATTTTCTTATTTCTTATCTGTGATAATAAAAGCATGGCAAAGTGATAAATTAGTTATCAATAACATAATAAACTACTATAAAATTTACTGTAAACTGTTGACTAATCAGCCTAGATCTATGATTGTATGTGAATTGGTTATTTTTGCTCGGTGAAATAAACTTGGCAAGGTGATAAATTAGTTATCAATAACATAACATAAACTACGATCAAATTAACTGTAAACTGATACCTAATCAGCCTAGATCTATGTTATGATATGAATTGGTTCTTTTTGCTCTGTGAAATAAACTTGGCAAAGGGATAAATTAGCTATCAATAACATAACATAAACTACGATCAAATTAACTGTAAACTTATAATTAACCAGCCTAGATCTATGATTAGTGAATTTGAAGACCAGGGTTCGATTCAAGTATGAAGTAGAAACTTATTTCTATTAATTTCCTTCATTCTCATTCAGCATCTGTATATAAATTTCATGAAAGTTGGCTTGACAGCCCAAATACGAGCTTCCTACTGGTCTATCATCTTCCATTTTCTTCACATGCCCAAACCACCACGTATCACTAAATAAAAAAAAAATCCTATTACAATTTATTCATTTTATCCATTCTCATTCAGCATCTGTACATAAATTTCATGAAAGTTGGCTTGACAGCCCCAATAAGAGCTTCCCACTGGTCTAGCATCTTCCGTTTTCTTCTCATGATCAAACCACCCCGTATCACTAAATAAAAAAAACAAATCCTATTACAATTTATTCATTTTATCCATTCTCATCCAGCATCTGTACATAAATTTCATGAAAGTTGGCTTGATAGCCCCAATAAGAGCTTCCCACTGGTTTAGCATCTTCCGTTTTCTTCTCATGACCAAACCACCCCGTATCACTAAATAAAAAAAAAAATCCTATTACAATTTATTCATTTTATCCATCCTCATTTAGCATTTGTACATAAATTTCATGAAAGTTAGCTTGACAGCCCCAATACGAGCTTCCCACTGGTCTATCTTCTTCCATTTTCTTCACATGACCAAACCACCCCGTAACACTAAATAACAAAAAATCTTATTACAATTTTTTCATTTTCATTCAGCATCTGTACATAAATTTCATGAAAGTTGGCTTGACAGCCCCAATACGAGCTTCCCACTGGTCTATCTTCTTCCATTTTCTTCACATGACCAAACCACCCCGTAACACTAAATAACAAAAAATCTTATTACAATTTTTTCATTTTCATTCAGCATCTGTACATAAATTTCATGAAAGTTGGCTTGACAGCCCCAATACGAGCTTCCCACTGGTCTATCATCTTCCATTTTCTTCACATGACCAAACCACCCCGTAACACTAAATAACAAAAAATCTTATTAGAATTTATTCATTTTCATTCAGCATCTGTACATAAATTTCATGAAAGTTGGCTTGACAGCCCCAATAAGAGCTTCCTACTGGTCTATCATCTTCCATTTTCTTCACATGACCAAACCACCCCGTAACACTAAATAACAAAAAATCTTATTACAATTTATTCATTTTCATTCAGCATCTGTACATAAATTTCATGAAAGTTGGCTTGACAGCCCCAATACGAGCTTCCCACTGGTCTATCATCTTCCATTTTCTTCACATGACCAAACCACCCCGTAACACTAAATAACAAAAAATCTTATTAGAATTTATTCATTTTCATTCAGCATCTGTACATAAATTTCATGAAAGTTGGCTTGACAGCCCCAATAAGAGCTTCCTACTGGTCTATCATCTTCCATTTTCTTCACATGACCAAACCACCCCGTAACACTAAATAACAAAAAATCTTATTACAATTTTTTCATTTTCATTCAGCATCTGTACATAAATTTCATGAAAGTTGGCTTGACAGCCCCAATACGAGCTTCCCACTGGTCTATCATCTTCCATTTTCTTCACATGACCAAACCACCCCGTAACACTAAATAACAAAAAATCTTATTACAATTTATTCATTTTCATTCAGCATCTGTACATAAATTTCATGAAAGTTGGCTTGACAGCCCCAATACGAGCTTCCCACTGGTCTATCATCTTCCATTTTCTTCACATGACCAAACCACCCCGTAACACTAAATAACAAAAAATCTTATTAGAATTTATTCATTTTCATTCAGCATCTGTACATAAATTTCATGAAAGTTGGCTTGACAGCCCCAATAAGAGCTTCCTACTGGTCTATCATCTTCCATTTTCTTCACATGACCAAACCACCCCGTAACACTAAATAACAAAAAATCTTATTACAATTTATTCATTTTCATTCAGCATCTGTACATAAATTTCATGAAAGTTGGCTTGACAGCCCCAATAAGAGCTTCCCACTGGTCTATCATCTTCCATTTTCTTCACATGACCAAACCACCCCGTAACACTAAATAACAAAAAATCTTATTAGAATTTATTCATTTTCATTCAGCATCTGTACATAAATTTCATGAAAGTTGGCTTGACAGCCCCAATAAGAGCTTCCCACTGGTCTATCATCTTCCATTTTCTTCACATGACCAAACCACCCCGTAACACTAAATAACAAAAAATCTTATTAGAATTTATTCATTTTCATTCAGCATCTGTACATAAATTTCATGAAAGTTAGCTTGACAGCCCCAATACGAGCTTCCCACTGGTCTATCTTCTTCCATTTTCTTCACATGACCAAACCACCCCGTAACACTAAATAACAAAAAATCTTATTAGAATTTATTCATTTTCATTCAGCATCTGTACATAAATTTCATGAAAGTTAGCTTGACAGCCCCAATACGAGCTTCCCACTGGTCTATCATCTTCCATTTTCTTCACATGACCAAACCACCCCGTAACACTAAATAACAAAAAATCTTATTAGAATTTATTCATTTTCATTCAGCATCTGTACATAAATTTCATGAAAGTTGGCTTGACAGCCCCAATACGAGCTTCCCACTGGTCTATCTTCTTCCATTTTCTTCACATGACCAAACCACCCCGTAACACTAAATAACAAAAAATCCTATTAGAATTTATTCATTTTCATTCAGCATCTGTACATAAACTTCATGAAAGTTGGCTTGACAGCCCCAATACGAGCTTCCCACTGGTCTATCATCTTCCATTTTCTTCACATGACCAAACCACCCCGTAACACTAAATAACAAAAAATCTTATTAGAATTTATTCATTTTCATTCAGCATCTGTGCATAAATTTCATGAAAGTTGGCTTGACAGCCCCAATAAGAGCTTCCTACTGGTCTATCATCTTCCATTTTCTTCACATGACCAAACCACCCCGTAACACTAAATAACAAAAAATCTTATTACAATTTATTCATTTTCATTCAGCATCTGTACATAAATTTCATGAAAGTTGGCTTGACAGCCCCAATAAGAGCTTCCTACTGGTCTATCATCTTCCATTTTCTTCACATGACCAAACCACCCCATAACACTAAATAAAAAAAAATCTTATTACAATTTATTCATTTTCATTCAGCATCTGTACATAAATTTCATGAAAGTTGGCTTGACAGCCCCAATAAGAGCTTCCTACTGGTCTATCATCTTCCATTTTCTTCACATGACCAAACCACCCCGTAACACTAAATAACAAAAAATCTTATTACAATTTATTCATTTTCATTCAGCATCTGTACATAAATTTCTTGAAAGTTGGCTTGACAGCCCCAATACGAGCTTTCCACTGGTCTATCATCTCCCATTTTCTTCACATGACCAAACCACCCCGTAACACTAAATAACAAAAAATCATATTACAATTTATTCACTTTATCCATTTTCAATCAGCAGTAGCACATCAATTTCAATTGAATTTTCCTTCTATAGAGACTAAGACTTCTCCCTCCCAAAATTTCAACAGAGATCCTCATTTCACTTATACCATTAACGTAATTTTCAGTACTCCATTCAATTAGGACTTATGCAAATGAACCTGTATATTGTGTGTTTACACATAATTCCGTAATGCCTTTGCACATCACCCCTAGCAAAAGTATCTTACGGTAACAACAAAATCTAGCCTTACCTGTTTGCATTAAAGGTTTATTTGAACGGATGGAATCTTTTTAAATACTGAACATGAAAGGGAATCTTTCATGTAACATTAAGGATGAAATACAAACAAAGGAGCTTCTCATTACTTTAAGATATCCAGAGGAATCCTAAATAAACATGAGAGAAAACTACAGCAACAACATCTTTTGGTCAAGCTTAAATGTCGCTCATGAATGGCAGAGGCAAGGGACTGTGACATTGCCCTAGCAAGCATGCCAATGCCCTAGAGACTGATCATATTTACATATGATAAGCGCCCCAGCCCCAGCTCCACCCGAGCTAGGACAAGGGAGGGCCAGGCAATGGCTGCTGATGATTCAGCAAGTAGACCTATATGCTCCCACAAAACCAACCATCTTAAGATCACAAGAATGGTGAGGTTGCAGCGACCAAAGGATCTAAGGAGTTTGAGCGGGCCTCGAACCCCAGTCTGGCGATCACCAGGCAGGAACGTTTCCAATAGGCCACCACAACCGTAAACTCAGGCATTCCTGGTACTCCTTGCACTAAAGAAATGTACCCTGTCACACCCTTACTGCGCGGCGAGTAACCAAACATATCCTGTAGGGATAGATGGTAGAAGTGGTAGGTGGGGCTACACACAGGAACTCGCCTTACAGTTAGGGTGTGAAACGGTGTAATTCCTCAGAGCGAGGTGTACCAGGAATTCCTGTGTCTAACTGTACGTCTCCAGAAGTTTTACCTACATTCTGTGTTTAAAAAATCAGTTTGATATCTGATTTCCCTACACGACGAGTGTATATCATTATTTTTATTATTATTATTATTCTTATTTTTATCATTATTATTAATAAATGGAGGAGATTTACCAGCCCAGCGAATCAAACTTGACTCATTAGAGATAAATTAACATATACTAAATCTGATTGATAAAATAATAAAGATAAAAATCCACGATATATAAAAATCTAAATCTTACGCATTACACCTACGCTTCTTAAAAACATAAAAAATCTTAATGAAGTATATAATTATTAACCTATAGATTATCAGGTATTTTGTAATATCTTTCGAAACATATTGGTAACTTTATTCATGCTAAATCTTTTAGCAAAAATAAGAGCGTGCAGAATTTATACTCGTTTTTTTGTCCCTCTGCTAAATTGCAGAAGTTAAATGATGAATTGCAAGGAAAGTGGGGGAATAAATTATGACTAGACTTAGGCAATGTAGAATGGAATTTTTTTCAAAAGATGAATCATTGAATTTACATGCTTATGAGTAACTGATACAAAGGATCAATGTTAAAAGAAGTATTGAAGTTAATAAATAATTAATAATAATAACAATTATAATGCTACTAATACTACTGCTACTGCTAATAATAACAATAATCTAAGAAACCTTTTTCATAGTTTCTGATAAATTAAAAGATTATACAAATTACGTTTTCTCAAAATCAAACTAAAAAAATGGACAAATTCCCAAAATCAAAAACCTTTTTCAAAGTTTCTCATCAATTGAAAAATTATAAAAATTACATACGTTTTCTCAAAATCAAACTAAAAAAAATTGTCAAATTTTCAAAATTAAAAGTGACAAGTCAAAATTTACCAATTAAGATAGAAAGTTGCAATGAAGGGTAAAATAGTTAATCGCCAGGGAAATGAACATTTTAGACAGGTAATACATGGAGACGATAATCAAAGGGAAAATCGTTATAATAATAATCTTAGCAACTTGAAAACAATTATAGAGCATTAAATAATTAACAATTTGATGTACTAATATCTACGAATGTTAAGAGATAATATAAATTATGAATAAAATAATCGGCTAATCAAATCGATCATAAAACTCCAAATAAAGAAATATGCAGACGTTTTCGTACTCGAAACTCGCTATAATAATAAATCTTGGCAACTTAAAAAAAAATAATTATAACATATTAGATAATTAACGACTTGATGTGGTAATATCTAAAAATGTCAGGAAATGTAAAGAAAATGATGAATAAAATAATCGACTAATCAAATCGATCATAAAACTCCGAATAGAGAAGTATGAAGACTTTTCATTACACATAAAAATAAAGTGGGGAAAAGAACGCAAGTGTAAAAGAGGATGAATAATATAATCGACTTATCAAATAGATCATAAAACTCCAAATAAGAAATATGACGACGTCATCGGTGCACACACACACACACACACACACACAAAAGCAGTGGGGAAAAAGAACGAAAGTGAAAAAGAGGATGAATAATATAATCGACTTATCAAATCAATCATAAAACTCCAAATAAAAAATATGACGACGTCATCGGTGCACACACACACACACACACACACACAAAGAGGAAGAAAAGCAGTGGGGAAAAGAACAAAAGTGAAAAAAAGATGAATAATATAATCGACTTATAAAATCGACCATAAAACTCCAAATAAAAAATATGAAGACGTCATCGGTAAAAAAAAAAAAAAAAAAAATCAGTGAGGAGAAAGAATTGGGCCTTGGACCCCACAAAGGATAATACAACGTGGAAGTCGACGTATACGAAATATTCTGGTATTTACTCAGTTCCTCCTACCTCTATTCCCAATGCAGCGGTCGTACCACAGTCCCCGGTCCCATTGAATACGGTAGAAATTGCAAGGCAGTCGCTGGCGCTGGTGTTAAGATAGTCAGTCTATCCTTCATTGCATAAACTTCAGCTGTCTTGCTTGGAGAGAGAGAGCGAGGAGCCGACTGATGTGCTGTATGAAAAAAAAAATATTATAAAAAAAGAGGTTAATAAATATATTTCTAAGCATCTATAATGTTAAAAAGAAAATCAATATAATAAAAGAGGTTAATATTTTTTTCAAAGCATCTATAATGTTAAAAGATAATTAATATAATAAAAGAGTTTAATATTTTTTTAAAAGCATCTATAATGTTAAAAGAAAATTAATATAATAAAAGAGGTTAATATTTTTTTCAAAGCATCTATAATGTTAAAAGAAAATTAATATAATAAAAGAGGTCAATATTTTTTAAAAGCATCTATAATGTTAAAAGAAAATTAATATAATAAAATAGGTTAATATTTTTTTTCAAAGCATCTATAATGTTAAAAGAAAATTAATATAATAAAAGAGGTCAATATTTTTTAAAAGCATCTATAATGTTAAAAGAAAATTAATATAATAAAAGAGGTTAATATTTTTTTCCAAAGCATCTATAATGTTAAAAGAAAATTAATATAATAAAAGAGGTTAATATCTTTTTCAAAGCATCTATAATGTTAAAAGCAAATTAATATATTTCTAAGCATCTATAATGTTAAAAAGAAAATTAATATAATAAAAGGGGCTAATATTTTTTTCAAAGCATCTATAATGTTATTAGAATCTAATGTACGTGATCCGTCAAAATGGATGGCTGGATATCTAGATATGTAAACACAAGCACCCCTTCTCACCAGAGTATGACCACTCCCTCTCCACCCTACCCGAGGGACATGGAGTGCTGAGCATGACCGGTATATATATATACATATATATATATATATATATATATATATATATATATATATATATATATATATAATATATATATATATATATATATAATATATATATATACATATATATATATATATATATAATATATATATATATATATATATATATATATATATATAATTCGCGATTTAATGTAGATATTGGCCACTGTCGTCATACAAGAATTCAAGCGTGCATGCTCTTTTTTCTAGCAGACAAAATAAAATGTTCAACTGTGCTGTAAAAAAAAAAAAAAAAAAAAAAAAAAAAAAAAAAAAAAAAAAAACCGACTATTTCCGGTCAAATAAATACGATTTTTACCTTTCCATCAACATATTTATTATACTTGCCCATAGTTGGCTGATTAAACCATAAAAATTGTTGTATCCTAACGCTAAAGGAGGAAGAGCCTTTTTAATTTACAGCCAGCTGCATTAGTCATCTATATCAATCAAGGCTTAATTAATGATTCTTGTTACTGTACTTTGAGCTATCACTGCATACAACCACAGGCGATCAATCTTAAGCTATGGTAAGCAGCTCTTCTAGGAGGACACTCCAAAACCAAACCATTGTTCTCTAGTCTTGGGTAGTGCCATAGGATCTTTACTTGGTCTTTCATTGTCCTGGGTTAGAGTTCTCTTGGTTGAAGATACATTCAGGCACACTATTCTCTCTGTTTCCTTATTTTCTTTCCTCACTGGGTTATTATCCCTATTGAAGCCCTTAAGATTTTAGTATCCTTCTTTTCCAACTTGGGTTGTAGCTTAACTAGTAAGAATAATAATACAGCTAGAGCGATTTTCTTAACTTCTTACGGGATTTTTGTAAAATTTTTTAAACAAGTCATGTAATTTCAATATTTAGAACTTGGGCTGTAGTTTAGCTAATAATAATAACAACAACAACAACAACAATAATAATAATAATAATAATAATAATAACAATAATAATAATAATAATAATAATAATACAACCGTTGTGATTTTCTTAACTCTACGGCATTTATGGTAATATTTTCTTTTTTAACGAATCATTGGTCATTTTTAATCTCAATATTAAGATTTTGTTCAGCCTCATTGAACAATCATTACCATTAATTCCGCTTAAAGTGAGAAACATTACTGTGAAAAACATTACTGATTCCGCTTAAAGTGAGAAACATTACTCTGAGAAACATGACTGATTCCGCTTAAAGTGAGAAACATTACTGTGAGAAACATGACTGATTCCGCTTAAAGTGAGAAACATTACTGTGAGAAACATGACTGATTCCACTTAAAGTGAGAAACATTACTGATTTTGCTTAAAGTG
>NC_090730.1:161947286-161952149 GCF_036898095.1 Palaemon carinicauda | reverse complement strand
CCGTATTCTTCCCCAGAAGGTGAAAGGTGGATATTTCCCTTTCATACTCAAAAAAAAAAAAAAAAAAAAAAAAAAAAAACTCCTCATATATACTCAAAAAAAATATATATATATTTAAACATTGAAGTTCCCCTCTCGTTATTCTTCTCTTCTCAGAGTTACAGAACTATTTTTTTTTCTTTCAGAAAAAAAGCAATTGTTGTATCACGGAGAACTAATAATAATGACCTCATTTACTTTTATTGCGAGCCCTGACAAAATTTTGGGGGATTTTCGTTTCTTATTTTTAGAATTTTATTGAGTTCCTGTGGATGAGAAAGCAATGATAAATTGCCCTTAAGGGTAAAGAACGTCTTCGTATATGTGTGTGTGTATATATATATATATATATATATATATATATATATATATATATCTATATATATATATATATATATATATATATATATATATATAGAGAGAGAGAGAGAGAGAGAGAGAGAGAGAGAGAGAGAGAGAGAGAGAGAGAGAGTTATATACATACAATTACAGTATATACATATGTTCATATATATGTGCTTAAACATATATATGAACATATGTATATAATGTAATTGTATGTATATATATATACTCTCTCTCTCTCTCTCTCTCTCTCTCTCTCTCTCTCTCTCTCTCTCTCTCTCTCTCTCTATATATATATATATATATATATATATATACACATATATATACACACACATATACACAGACGTTCTTTACCCTTAAGGGCAATTTATCATTGCTTTCTCATCCCCAGGAACTCAATAAAAATCTAAAAATAAGAAACGAAAATTCCCCAAAAATTTGGTCAGGACTCGCAATAAAAATAAATGAGGTCATTATTGTTAGTTCTCCGTGTTACAACAATTGCTATTTTTCTGAAAGAAAAAAATAGTTCTGTAACTCTGAGAAGAGAAGAATAACGAGAGGGGAACTTCAATGCCTTTTTTTTTTTTTTTTTTTTTTGAGTATGAGAGGAATTTTTTTTTTTTTTTTTTTGTATGAGTGGAAAATATCCACTTTTAACCCTCTGGGGAAGAATACAGGCTCATGCCTCAAGAGATTGGAGGGGTAAAAAAAGGGTACTTGTTTTTTCTGACGTCCAAATTTACTTATATTTAAGGAAGGGTGAAATTGCTCTTTAGAACAATGAAGCCTATTTAAGTTTATACAACAACAAATGCAGCCGTTTCTAGTCCATTACAGGACGAAGGCCTCAGACATTTCTTGGCCATGTCTGGGGTTTGGCTATTTTCATCCCTAAGCTGGCCACTGTGGTTTGGTGATGATGGGAGACTTTTGTCTGATCGCTCACAGCAAACCAACCTAATAAGGCACATCCAGATTGCCCAGAGTTTATCTCGGGGGGGGGGGGGGGAGAGGGGGCTCTTAGATCAGCTGTTTATGGTCTTAAGTCTATGACGGTCAGTCGGTAAAGATCGCCCCAAACTTGTGTAGAACACGGGCTCTTGCGTCGGCAGCCCGTATGAATAAATGACTTTTTGGGCTCAGGCCATGTCGTCCTGATGGAGGTTCCTAAATGGTAGCTTTCTAGGGTATATTTGACTACAGTGATATTCCCAGAGAATTTTTCCTTAAGGTATCCAGAATTCTAACTCCTGGAGCGAATATCCCTAAATAATCTCACAGGAATATCGCATAATATCAGAGGACGTATTCTTGACACGTTACATAGCTGTCTTCGCCCCGAACAGTATTAACGCTTCGAGGGGGATATAGATGAATAAATGACTATATAAATCTGGAAGGTTTACCGTACGTGGGAAGCAAAACAATAATTATATATAGTTATTATTTTTATCATCATTATTATTATTATTATTATTTATGATAAAATTTCAGAGAATAATAATTAGAAAAGTAAGAAAATAATTGGCTTATGCAGCTAACTCAGCTACTGAACAGCATACTTGAGCTAATTTTACCTTTACGAAAGATTTAGTTTATAATGTTCTAGAAATGAATAATGAATCCGTAGTCATTTAGAAATGCTATCATCATCATCATCATCATCTCCAACTTGTGTAGAACACGGCCTCTTGCGTCGGCAGCCCGTATGAATAAATAACTATATAGTTCTGGAAGGTTTACCGTACGGGGGAAGCAAAACTCTACCGAGAGTTCCTGATTAAACCGAATGACACGGTGGCCTATTGGAAACGTCCCTATCTGCAGGACTGGGGTGTGAGTCACGCTCAAGTTTGACAGTTTTTTGTAGTGTCTGCAACCTCACCATCCTTGTGTGCTAAGGATGTGGGGATTGGGGGAGCCCATAGGTCTAACTGCTGAGTCATCAGCAGCCATTACCTGGACCTCCCTGGTCCTAGCTTGGAAGGAGACTGGGCTTGGGCGCTGGTCAATCTTTAGGGCATTGTCACTATCCCTTGCTTCTGCAAATCATGAACAACATTTATACTTTTAAAAGGACTTATAAGTCCGAATGCTCCTCAATGATATTGGTGAGTTGAGAATATATATATATATATATATATATATATATATATATATATATATATATATATATATATATATATATATATATATATATACTTGCTCTTTATTATGCAAGGGAGATTTACACAGTATAAATGGGATTTGAAATATATTCTTCGATAAAGTATAGTTAATGAGACTTTTTTTCCCCTACTGTTAGACTTTAAGATCTTTCGTATTCTATTTTCAGAACAGTATAGTATTACTCATGGAAAGCCGTTATTTTTGATTTGAAGAAAACCTCATATACCTAAAGATCTTGACTAAGAATAATTTTCCATTCCATGCTATTTTTACGACCATCTAAAGGTTTAAAGGCCACTCATGAATGGCAGAGGCCGTGACATTACAGTATCAAGCAGGACAATGTCCTAGAGACTGACCATATATTCATATGATCAGTGCCCAAGCCCCCTCACCACACAAGCTAGGACCAAGGAGGGCCAGGCAATGGCAGCTGATGATTCAGCAGATACACCTATAGGCTCCCCCAAATATATATATATATATATATATATATATATATATATATATATACACACATGTGTGCATAAATGTATAGTACACGTACACACACAATATATATATATATATATATATATATATATATATATATATATATATATATATATATATGAATATGAATATATATATATATATATATATATATATATACATATATATATATTTATATATATATATATATATATATATATATATATATATATATCTTTAGCTCACAAGGATGGCGAGGTTGCAACAATCAAAGGAACTAACGAGCTTTAGCGGGACTCGAACCCCAGTCTGGTGATCATCAGTCAGGGACGTTACCACGTAGGCCACCACAACCCAATATGAAAAGTTGCCGCGAGAGATAGAAATATAATAATAAAATTTTGGATGTAAACCAACACATTTTGAACCTTCCAAGAAATAGATTAAGGAGATTTGGTCATAACAATTGTACTATTCGTCAAACTCAAGTGAAATGCATCTTTTCATATCATTGTTCCTTATACGCCACAAACCATTTCACCTTCGTTTAATATACTTTAATATTTTAATGCATCCCAATTTCAGTTATCAGTTCCCGGCGCTTATTCTCAGCATTTGCTATACGTATACCTTGGCATGCTCTCTCTCTCTCTCTCTCTCTCTCTCTCTCTCTCTCTCTCTCTCTCTCTCTCTCTCTCTCTCATTAGACGCTTCCATAACAATTAAAGGTCATTGTTTCTCTGCATATACCACAGTATACTCTGAGCATCTCTCTCTCTCTCTCTCTCTCTCTCTCTCTCTCTCTCTCTCTCTCTCTCTCTCTCTCTCTCATTAGACGCTTCCATAACAATTAAAGGTCATTCAAAGCAACATTAAATAAGTAAGGTTATTATTCACTTCCAATTTCCGCAGTTCATCCTTCTCGCATTTCCGAAATAATACAGAGTTGATATTTTCCCATCATAATAAAGCTTTAAATTGTTGTGCCTCTATCCACTGCACTAAATAATACAGCCTTTGAATGAATCACATCTCTTTGTAAAATGAATAACACAGAGCATTGCTCTTATTTTCAACATTTTGACCTTTCTAATATTCTTCACCCGGGGTTACTGTACTGTAATTGTTCAGTGCCTCCTTTCCTCTTGGTAAGGGTAGAAGAGACTCTTTAGCTATGGTAAGCGGCTCTTCTACGAGAAGGACACTCCCAAAATCAAACCATTGTTCTCCATAATTGGGTAGTGCCATAGCCTCTGTACCATGGTCTTCCACTGCCTTGGGTTAGAGTTCTCTTGCTTGAGGGTACACTCGGGCATACTATTCTATCTAATTTCCCTTCCTCTTATTTTGTTAAAGTTTTTTATAGTTTGTATAGGAGATGTTTATTTTAATGATGTTACTCTTCTTAAAATATATTATTTTTCACTTTTTCCTTTCCTCACTGTGCTATTTTCCCTGTTGGAGCCCCTGGGCTTATAACATCCTGCCTTTCCAACTAGGGATGTAGCTTAGCAAGTAATAATAATAATAATTACCAGTGGAGATGTAATATCAAATATGACTTCAAATTATTTGACTTCCACTTTGGAATAACTGGATAAAATCTTCGACACTTTTCTCATGAGATGAGATTTTTTAAACTAAAGAATTGAAAAAAAAGAAAGGAAAATACAAGTTACTGGAAGTGAGGACTCATAAGACGAGATTTTTTAAACGTTCGACTAAGGAATTACAGAGAGTTTTACTCTCATCCTCCAGAAAAAAAGAAGAAAAACACAAGTTACTGGCGTGAGGACAATTTCAGAGCCTTAATATAACCGTAAACACTACTAA
>NC_090730.1:161922286-161937286 GCF_036898095.1 Palaemon carinicauda | reverse complement strand
TGACCTTCCAAAATTTAATAGTTCCCAGCTATTTAGATATTAGTTAATACCTGCAAGTTTCATTACCTTACGATTAAAATTGTGGCTAGGAAGCTGTTTACATACAAATACACACACAAACAGGGGGTAAAACATAACCTCCTTCCAATTTCGTTGGCGGAGGTAACAACACATTGTAAAATTAATTAATGGAATACCATTGAAATAAAACTATAATTCCTTTAATAGATTTGATTGGAAATCTTAATAACTATTCATGATTCCAATGGTTAGTCACTGACATGTTTAGGTAAAGTTTCTCTAATTAGGTTAGGTTTGAAAGATAAGTTTGGTTTAATACATCTGTAAATCTATTCGAGATTTCAAAGTATCAGAGATTCAGGAGAGTAACGTAAAATTATGAAAATAAGGCTAAAAAATGACAAAATATACTGCACCCACAATCTCCTCTAAATAATAAAACGCAAGTGTGTAATATATATAAGAATTTGAATATATATATATATATATATATATATATATATATATATATATATATATATACACATATATATACTGTATAATATATACAGTATATATATATATATATATATATATATATATATATATACACACACACACACACACACATATATATATATATATATATATAATTTAATTATTTCCCGTCAAGCTCAGCAGCATTGCTAGACGTATTTTTGGGCTCAAGCCATGTCGTCCTGATGGAAGTTCCTTAAAGGCAGCTTCCTAGGGTATATTACAACTACGGCGATATTCCCAGAGAATTTACCTTCAGGTACCCAGAATTCTAACTCCTGGAGCGAGTATCCCTAAAAAAGACCTTAGGGATATCGTAAATATCAGTGGACGTATTCTTGACACGCCTCATAGCAATCTATACCCCGAATAGAGTTAACACTTCGTAGGGGTAAAATGGCAAGAAAACGAAAACGATAAGAAAGGGGGGAGCCGTTCATAAGGCATCCCTCCTCCCCGTTTCGAAAGCGTGCCCTGCGCCGCTCACGGCGCCATCTGTATTCCTTTTTGCGTAGCTCTACGACTCGGTGTGTTTTTCCCTGTTTACTACCCAATCTTGGAATTTTCTCGTTTAATAATGCTTTCTCCAACTTCTTCTGCCTCGGATAAGTTGAGTATTATTTCTTTTATGTATAAATGTAGGCTCTTGGTTAAAATTAAAGTAATTAAAAGAGTTATCTTTGATACAAGAGCTGTTGCCTGCTGGAGGCATCATGGATGCTGTCGCTCGCTAGAATAGGATTTATTTGTTAGCAAGAGCGACGTTCCCAGCCCCCTTTGCGTTTAAATATTAGCTACTTAGCTTATTTAGGAATTCTGTTATGATGCGATAGTAGTGTGCCTGGCGAAATTTGCCAAGGCTACCAACACTAGTCTTCGTAGGCTAGTTGTTGGCCTATGTACTTCCTGCATGATAATTAGTCTTCCAAATGTGAATTTATTGCTTTAAGCGTTAGGCAACGTTATACATATAAGTCCTTTTCGAGTACCTTCCAAGATAGTATTGGTGTGAGTTTCGGTGAATTAGGTAATCGATTCTCTTAGTGCCTAGGCTAGGTTGTCTTAGGTCATTATAATATTATCTGTTCCCCGTTTGCTCCCTTCTCTTCGGGGAAGGGGCAAACCCTTTCCCTCTGTTTAAGCCTTAGGCTTAACTCTAGTGGTTTATTTGAATTAATCTTCAAATATATCTATGCTGGAGTAGTACTGTACCTTCCCGTTCCAACTGTATTGGTTCAGAGGGGGACAGTACAACAGTGTTTAGTCTGAGCCCGGTTTGTCTGGCATGGGGCAGAGTCTCCCTTGCTGATTGACTCGGGCATTAAGGGTTACCCCCTTAGTCCACCTTGTTGGGTTCCAGTAGTGATCCCTTTACTCGGTGACTCATCAGACTGTCCTATTGCCGTTCCGGTCTCGGGATATGTTCCCTTTTCTGGAAAGGCAATTCCTTCCTTGCCGTGGTTCGTGGGAGGCAGCCAGTAGTGCCGGCCTCCCTCTCGGGTCTTTCTCTAACTGAGATGAACTGTCTTAGTTGGGAATGACCCTTAACCAAGGTAAGGTTGGATAGGACCCTCTGTCCTTCCCTTCTTTTTTTTCCGTTCCTTGTGTCAGTCGTCTGCATCCTTGCCTAGCCTAGGTTGGGATGAGGAACTGACGTGGTCTCCTGTCGGCCGGCAAAGTGTGCCGACCGGCAGAGACCATTACTTTGAGTGCTGCCCGGTCCTTTCTTGGTCCCTCTATCGCTGCCGTCTGAAGATTCAGTAGGCAGCGGTTAGGAAGCTTGACTTAGTGTCTCCCCTTCCTTTCGGCACTCTTTCGGGTGCCGGGCCCAGAGACTTATAGTCTCTTAACCCGGCACTCATTCTATTGTCTTAGTATGTGTTGTCCTTGCCGTCTGCCGGCCTACAGGCCGGCCGTCGGTGGGGAGGGGTGTTCTCCAGTTCTCTTGCTGTCGGTCGGCGTTGGGTGTATACCTTTGCCGGCCGGTCTCTTGCTCATCTGCCGGCCACTACAAGTGGGGCCGGCAGCCGAGCGCTGCCTAGTGTGGGGGCCAGCCGGCAGGGTTTGTTTACTGCTGCCGGCCGGCCCGCGACACTGCCCAGTCAGCCGGCCACTAAGAATGATGGCCGGCAACGCAGTGCAAACCGGGTGGCTACGGTCCGGCAACCACTGCCGGCCGGTTCAGGCATGGGATCTGGAGTTCTCCCCAATAAAGGTGATCTGATGTTGTGTACTTGAGATCTACCTTTTGAAAACAAGGGGGGGGGGTGCTGAGCGGCAATAGCCGGCTGGCACACCACCCTCAGGTACTGTATCAGTCCTCTCTTGGTGGTATATTCAACCAAGGGAGTTCATGATGTAGTAGGTTACAACACTGTCTTTTCTATCTTACCTGTGTTACTGGTATAATCACCTGGTGTCGCCTTACAAGGATAAAAGATAATTCTTTTATTCCTGGCCAGAATGGTAATATTTTACCTTAGGTGTGAGCTACACCTAATTTCCTTTGGAAATACGTTCTCTGGTTATTCTAGTAAAGACTAACTATGTGACTTGGCTGGTGGGCTTCCACAGGTGTTTGTGTGGGTTTCACAAGTAGGTGTCTTTCCCTTATTCTTGTTGAATACTCATTTGTTACATGTGAATTAAAATTCACTTGATATTCATGGAAATTTTTCTTCTTTTACAGGAGGAGCATCCGAAGTGTGATAGTGTCTTCTGCAATGTCCGCAGTAAGAACTTTTGCGGACATGTCTCGTGTAGGAGGCACGCGGCTTGTGCAGCCTCCAATGATGACCATCGTTACTGGGATCCGCAGGTATGTGCTGTATGTACTAACCTGCTATCAGAGGCTTTTGAATCCCCTAGGTCGGCGGAGTCAAGAGATGCAGCGAGGGAGAGGCTTCGCGTATGGGTAAGGGGTTTTCAGAAAAACACCACTGGACCTTATCTTCCTAACGAGAAGATGAGGGCATACCTTTTTCCCAAGGCTTCCCCTGATGCTGTTGTTCCCCAGCCTCGGCCGGAGATCCCTCTGATCCAGATTCCAGTGGAGGAGGATGTCGCTGACGCCTTGCAGGACATCCAGTTGGACGACAAGATGTCCGACTTGTCCGATCGTGCGGAGCAGGATCTCCTCGCAGAGGGCGAGGAGCAGGATCGAGATCCTATTGCCGTGGAGGAAGAGGTTCCCGTATCATCAGACGTGCCGGTTCAGGTCCCTGAACCTATCCCCTCTACCTCGTCCGCTCTTCCAGCAGAGCTTGGACAGGCTCTCTCTTCCATCGTTGGTATGATCCAACAGATGCAGAGGGAGAATAATCAGAAGGCCGCTACTTTGGAGCTCCAGATGCAGAAGATCACAGCATCACGTGGACCTCCAAAGAAGCTCAACGTTAAGGACCTTCCTCTGTGCTCGGATGCCAACCCGTGGAGATATGCCGAGCACATGCCGATGACGATTGGGAAGATCGTCATGTCGGAGAAACTGGGTTCAGTTCCCCTTGAGGAGGTGGAATTCTGGCCCAGTAGAGGGGCCTACCCGGACTGCTATGTCCGTTTGAAGAAGGAGCCGGCTTCGAAGGAGGAGACGGAACCAAAGGAGGTGATTATCCTGGATCACTCCAAGGCTCAAGCCACTTTGACAGCTGCTTTAAAGGAGAGGGGGTTCTCAAACTCAAAGGTTGCCGCCTTGAGTAAGAAGCACCCCTCCTTTGTATCCTCCCCGGCTAGGGCCTTCCCCTTTATGCAAAAGGGGTTTGCGGCCGTCATCAAGGCGGTTGAAGCTGGCAAGCCGTGCCCGTCTTTGGAGGAATGTAAACCTCTATCGCTGGCATTGCCAATGGATAATAAGGACTGGAAGGAGGTGCACCTTACTTTCTCGGTTGGGAAGTTGGACGCCGACATTGCAGGACAGCAGTTCGGCGAAAACCTTCCCAAGTTGTCGGAATTCCTTCTACGGAGGGAATTGGACACAAAGGAGCGCCTGGCAGCCTCGATGTCTCTCCAGACCAACATGGAGACGATGGCTAGCGACCCCAAGATGCCAGAGATGTTCATGGTTATGGCCAAAATCCATCTGGCCACAGTAACCAAGGACCTCTATTGCTTTGTTAAAGCAAGGAGGGCCTGTAGGGAGTTTGTGTTCGCCTCGGCCACAGTCAGGCACGAACCCAAGAGGCTAATTTCATCCAACATCTGGGGTAAAGATCTCTTTCCCAAGGACGTGGTCAAAGAGATCGTGGACAAGGCAGCCACTGAGAACCGCAATCTTCTCCTGAAGTGGGGCCTGTCCCTTAAGAGGAAGTCTTCTCCGGATGAGGGCCCTCAGCCGAAAGGAAAGGCGAAGAAGTCAAGGTTTTCCTCCCGTCCAGCCAAGTCCTTCAAACAGCAAAGACAACAGCAGCAACAGCCAGCTTTGCCTCCGGTTCCACAACTGGTAGCCCAGACCCCGACCACCTTCCAATGGGTTCCCCAAGCCATGTCATCAGCTTCCCCTGCATTCAATCCCGTGTTCGAGGGACAGTCGACCACGTTTCGTGCAAGGCCCAGAGGAGCAGCTAGAGGGTCATCAAGACGCCCCTCTAGGGGACGAGGATTCAGAGGTGGTCGCGGCCAGGGAGGCAAGACTGCAGGACAGTCAAAGTGAAGTGTCGCCGGTAGGTGGGAGACTTCAGTATTTCCGGGATCGCTGGACCTTCGATCCCTGGGCCCACAGCCTTCTCAAAAATGGACTGGGTTGGAGTTGGTACAGTACTCCGCCCCAGTGCCCTCAATTTTTCCAACACTCCACCCCCGTTTTGGAGGAGTACACCCAAGATCTGTTGGAGAAAAAGGTGATCAGGAGGGTAAAGTCCATCAAGTTCCAAGGGAGGCTGTTTTGTGTTCCCAAGAAAGACTCGGGGAAACTCAGAGTCATTCTGGACTTGTCACCACTCAACAAGTTCATAGTGAACCACAAGTTCAAGATGTTAACGTTACAACACATAAGGGCCTTACTGCCCAAGAGGGCATATACCGTCTCCATCGACTTGTCAGACGCATATTGGCACGTTCCAATAAGTCGTCGTCTCTCCCCCTACCTAGGATTCAAGCTACAACAAAAACTTTACGCTTTCAGGGCGATGCCCTTCGGACTAAACATAGCCCCAAGGATCTTTACGAAGCTTGCGAGCGCAGCTCTCAAACAGTTACGCCTAAAAGGGTTCCAGGTAGTAGCCTACCTGGACGATTGGTTGGTGTGGGCAGCATCCAGAGCAGAATGCTTGCAAGCTTCCCTACAAGTGATTCAGTTCCTGGAATATCTAGGCTTCATGATCAACAGAAAGAAGTCTCGTCTTTCTCCAGCTCAGAGGTTCCAGTGGTTGGGAATTCACTGGGATTTAGTGTCACACCGTCTTTCCATCCCGATGTCAAAGAGGAAGGAAATAGCAGGGTCTGTCAGGAGACTTCTAGGTTCCGAGAGGATATCAAGACGCGAACAAGAGAGGGTTTTGGGCTCTCTTCAGTTTGCATCAGTAACAGACCCAGTGCTAAGAGCACAGCTAAAAGATGCAGCGGGAGTATGGAGAACCTTTGCATCGAAAGAGCGAAGGGACTTGAAGAGACCGGTCCCACTTCGACTACGTTCTCTTCTCAGACCGTGGTCTCAAGCCAGTCGTCTAAAGAGGTCTCTACCTCTTCAGCCACCCCCCCCGTCAGTGACAATCCACACAGACGCCTCAAAGGTAGGGTGGGGGGGTCACTCCCATCGGAAAAAAGTGCAAGGAATCTGGTCCAAGCTATTTGGGACCTTTCACATAAACTTTCTAGAAGCTATGGCAGTACTTCTTACCCTGAAGAAAGTATCCCCACGTCACTCGATCCACGTAAGGTTGGTACTGGACAGCGAGGTGGTTGTGAAATGTCTGAATCGGCGGGGATCGAGATCCCCACCTCTCAACCAGGTAATGTTAGCCATATTCCGACTGGCGGAGAAGAAGAAGTGGCACCTGTCAGCAGTTCACCTTCAAGGAGTCCGGAATGTGACCGCGGACGCTCTATCCAGGGTAACACCGATAGAGACAGAATGGTCCCTAGACGCAGGATCATTCTCTTTCATCTTGAGACAAGTCCCAGAACTGCAGATAGACCTCTTCGCGACGAAGGACAACAAGAAGCTGCCGAAATATGTGTCCCCATATGCGGACCCCTCGGCAGAAGCAATAGATGCGATGTCCCTCGATTGGAACAGATGGTCCAGGATCTACCTGTTTCCCCCTCACAATCTGATGTTGAGGGTCCTCAACAAACTGAGATCCTTCAAGGGAGTAGCAGCAATAGTGGCCCACAAGTGGCCGAACAGTGTATGGTTCCCTCTGGCTCTGGAACTACGACTGAGGTTTCTACCACTCCCGGACCCAGTTCTGTCCCAGCAAGTCCAGAAGTCGACTGTCTTCGCTTCATTACAGAAAACCCGAACCCTGCAGCTCATGATTTTCTCTCCCTAGCGGTGAAGAAACGGTTCGGAATCTCGAAAGATAGTATCGACTTCCTGGAAGAATACAAGTGTAAGTCTACTAGGAGGCAGTACGAATCTGCATGGAAGAAATGGGTAGCCTTTGTCAAAGATAAGAACCCGCACGAGATCTCTACGGAGTTCTGCCTATCCTTCTTCATTCACCTCCACGGACAGGGGCTGGCGGCGAACACAATTTCTACATGTAAGTCAGCTCTAACAAGACCCATTCTATATGCCTTCCAGGTAGACCTCGCTAACGAGATGTTTAATAAGATCCCAAAGGCCTGTGCTAGGCTTAGACCATCAGCTCCTCCAAAGCCTATTTCATGGTCATTAGACAAAGTCCTTCATTTTGCCTCATTACTAGATAATGAGGAATGTGCGTTGAAGGACCTGACTCAAAAAGTGATCTTCCTTTTTGCCCTTGCTTCTGGGGCCAGAGTTAGTGAGATTGTGGCCCTCTCGAGAGAGGAGGGCCGAGTTCAGTTCCTGGATGGGGGAGAACTGAACCTGTTTCCGGACCCTACGTTTCTCGCTAAGAACGAGTTGCCCACCAACAGGTGGGGTCCCTGGAGAATCTGCCCTCTGAAAGAAGATGCATCTCTATGTCCCGTAGAATGCCTTAAGGTCTATCTTCGTAGAACTTCAGACTTCCATGGGGGCCAACTATTCAGAGGAGAAACATCGGGCTCGAATTTATCTTTAAATCAACTTAGGGCGAAAATTACATATTTTATTCGCAGAGCGGATCCTGACAGTTCACCCGCAGGTCATGATCCGAGGAAAGTTGCTTCATCATTAAACTTCTTTAACTTTATGGATTTTGAACACCTTCGTTCATACACTGGCTGGAAGTCTTCCAGGGTATTCTTTCGCCACTATGCTAAGCAAGTGGAGCAGCTAAAGAGGTCTGTGGTAGCAGTTGGTTGCGTCGTTAACCCTGCTGTTTAACTCTGCGAGGAACAGCGGAATCATTTGGGACTTGGATTCTTGGGTGAATAGTTAGTTATATATATTGATATAACTGGTAGTGTAGGCTCTCAGAGCCCACAGTGACTGTTCCAACGTTATGGTGATGGTAACACAAGTACAGACAGGTGTGCCAAGCGTTTGCCAACGCTATTGTCAGCGAAGTAGTAACATGGACGTTAAGTTTGATACCGGGGTATGTGTAAGTGACACATATGTTTTCTTTCAGATAATCATTCATCCATGCACTACAGTACTTGTGAAAATTGTTGGTCATCCACCTAGCATATGTACATATTTATGGTGACCATGTCTATTTATTGTTTCTCAATAAACTTGTTCTCGGGAACCTTGCGTCTCCTTCACCTATATTTTTGATTTCATATTGTTTTTTGAGCATTTAGCCTATGTATATTAATCGGGGATATCTATAATAGCCTATTCCTTAATGCAAAGCCTGGATTATACTGGTTTATACTTTCCTTAGCAATAAGGACTCCACCCCTTTCTGAGGATGGTGGTAGCAGCAAGTTTAATCCTACGCAGATATAACCTTTTGTCTAATTTTACTTCGACCAGGGTGCTGGTCGGGACTTTTTCTTTTGGATACTGTAGTCCCGTAAGACTTCGCTTCATATAGAGTGAGACCACTATATGGTACTGGCTGGCGAGTGATTCATACATAGGTATATGTACTCTTCGTTCGTTTCTAGAGTCTAGTAGGACTCCTCCCTGTAGGGGGCAGGAAGCACTCTCATGGCTTATGATTAGTGAAAAGATGTATAACGGTAACATCTTAGGTCTGTCAGTCGAGTTGACTAAGAAATATTCTTGAGGAGTACGGCACGTATTGAGAATCCACAGATACAGTAATGCTCTGGTATACTTCCATCAGGACGACATGGCTTGAGCCCAAAAAACGGATTTTGAGCGAAGCGAAAAATCTATTTTTGGGTAAGATAGCCATGTCGTCCTGATGGACCCGCCCTGCTCCTTTTCAAAAATAAATAAGAGTGAAAAGGATAGTAGGACCCCTCCCTACATACAGTATCTGTAGCACCTCGTGTATCGCTACAAGGAATACAGATGGCGCCGTGAGCGGCGCAGGGCACGCTTTCGAAACGGGGAGGAGGGATGCCTTATGAACGGCTCCCCCCTTTCTTATCGTTTTCGTTTTCTTGCCATTTTACCCCTACGAAGTGTTAACTCTATTCGGGGTATAGATTGCTATGAGGCGTGTCAAGAATACGTCCACTGATATTTACGATATCCCTAAGGTCTTTTTTAGGGATACTCGCTCCAGGAGTTAGAATTCTGGGTACCTGAAGGTAAATTCTCTGGGAATATCGCCGTAGTTGTAATATACCCTAGGAAGCTGCCTTTAAGGAACTTCCATCAGGACGACATGGCTATCTTACCCAAAAATAGATTTTTCGCTTCGCTCAAAATCCGTTAACTACTTAGTCATTCCCCGTCCCTTAGGTAGGGTGGAGAGGTAGTAGTCATACCCTAATGAGAGGGATACCCTGGGAGAAGAATTGAATCTGTGAGTACGCTTATATCTATCTAAATATTTAGCTTTCCTTTTAGACGGGTCGCATACACTAGAACCGATCATTATATCGTGTGGAGTCAAGTAGTATAGCTTAGCATCTTGAAACTTAACGCAGCTCAGAACTTGTGTCACAACAGTTAACTGGAAACTCTACAGTTACCGAATGAGACGAAAACGGCTACTGATGAATTAATTAAATCCATACCACGATTGCGTTCATGCAGTTTAAAGATAAATCTATAACAAAATTTATGAATACTAGTGTTCAAATAAAATGCTAACAACGAACGATGATATCTCTTCTACACTTTTAAAGGTTTTAAGGCCGCTCATGGACGGCAGAAGCAAGGGACAGTGACAATACCCAAGCAGGACATTGCCCTAGAGACTGACCATATACTTATGATCAGCGCCCAACATCCCTCTCCACCCAAGCTAGGACCAGGAAGGGTCAGGCAATGGCTACTGATGGCTCAGCAGGTAGACTTACAGGCTACTCCAAGCCACCCATACTTAGCTCACAAGGATGGTGAGGTTGCAGACATTAGTAGAAACTATTGAGTTTGAACGGGACTTGATCTCTTGTCCAACAGAGTGCCAGGTAGGTACACTTCCACTTGGCCACTAGAAAAAAAAATTTCTGTGCTTCTTCAAGGAGATAGTCTTTCTTCAACGTCCATATCGTTTCTTTCTCTGTTCTTATTAATTTCTATCGTACATCCTTTATCAGAAAACCATAGACTACAAAACTGCCATATGCATGAAGCTCACGATAAGAACTGTCTTTGCAGTATATACAATAAGTTAATCGTGGATGACAAAATTGTCAATATTTCAAGAAAAGAATATATGACAAAGCACCCCAGTCCTAATAGGTGGTTTAGTCAAGAGGAAAGACTAAAAAGAATGGATGATGGAAAAGTAAGATATAAAGAGCAAATATTTGAGGAAGAAATACAGAGATGCTTACAGAATAGAATGTTTTCAAAATCACATTGGTATAAGAACATCCATGATGGACGAAAGTGAAAGTACGACACTTTGAAAACATTCAAGGATGAAAGTGAAAGTTCGACATTTTTTGAAAACATTTAAGGATGAAAGTGCAAATATGACACCATTCGAAAACATTCACATACAAAAGTTAAAGTGCGACACCTTCCAAGAACATTCAAGGCCAAAAATGAAAGTACAGAACTTTTCGAAAACATTTCAGGACCAAAGTGAAAATACGACATCTTTAAAAACATTCAAGGGCGAAAAAAAAGTACAGCACCTTCCAAAAAATTTCCAGGACGAAAGTGAAAGTACGACACCTTTCAAAAACATTCAAGGACAAAAATGAAAATAAAGCACCTTTCAATGACATTTAAGGATGAAGAAAGTGAAAATATGACACCATTCAAAAAAGTTCAAGGACAAAAGTGAAAGTACAACACCTTTAGAAAACATTGAAGGACGAAAGTTAAATAACAACACCTTTCCAAAGCATTCAAGGACGAAAGTCAAAGTATGACACCTCTCGAAAGCATTCAAGGACGAAAATGAAAGCACAGAACCTTTCAAAAACTTTCCAGGACGAAAGTGAAAGTACGACACCTTTCAAAAACATCCAAGGAGAAAAATGAGAGTAAAAAATCACCTTTCAAAAACATTCATTTCTCTTAAGAAATTTCTATGCAGAATAAGGCAGCTGAAGTAAACCATTTCGAGTTTACTGCAACTATAGTCTCCAGTTAATTCATTTCTTCCCAAGCAATTCCTTCCAGTTTTATATGATGCATGATGACAACTCAGACCAGTTAGGAGTTAAGAATTCTAAAGCAGAACATGCAAGAAAGAATTCGAGCCGCTCTGGTTGTTCCTCTAAATAATTGAGTTTCCGGATGTTACACAAAAATTCGCTTTGAAGCTGCAGGTTTTCGCTAGGTGTGAAATGTCTGTGTTTACTTAACATTTATTCATACATACATACATACATACATACATATAGTCTTGGGTAGTGCCATAGCCTCTGTACCAAGGCCTTCCAGTGTCTTTGAAGCTGCAGGTTTTCGTTAGGGGTGACCTGTCTGTGTTTACTTAACATTTATTCATACATACATACATACATGCATACATACATACATACATACATATAGTCTTGGGTAGTGCCATAGCCTCTGTACCATGGCGTTCCACTGTCTTTAGTTAGAGTTCTCTTGCTTGAGGGTACACTCGGGCACACTATTCTATCTAATTTCTCCTTCTCTTATTTTGTTAAAGTTTTTATAGTTTATATAGGATATATTTATTTTAATGTTGTCACTGTTCTTAAAAATTTTATTTTTCCTTGTTTCCTTCCCTCACTGGGCTATTTTCATTGTTGGGGTCCCTGGACTTATAGCATCCTGTTTTTCCAACTAGGGTTGTTGCTTAGCAAGTAATAATAATAATAGTAATAATAATAATAATAATAATAATAATAATAATAATAATAATAATATCTATATATATAATATATATATATATATATATATATATATATATACAGTATATATATATATATATATATATATATATATATATATATATATATTTATATATATATAAACACATCACATTCCTTAATTATTTCCTAATTGAAATTAATTTTATTTAATCATGAGCTATTTAGAAAATGCTAATACTCTTAAAAAACAACCTTGATGCCAAATTTGACCTAGGAAAGTAAAATATTTGCTCCCATATAAAGCGTTAATGTTTTATTGAAATTTGTGCTTACTCATTAATGGAGTACAGTAGGACACAAGAATTCCGTGCGCAGCACGCTCTATAGAAATGCACCCTGTCACACAATTACTGCGAGGCGATTAACCAAATCGATTGTGTAGGGGGAGATGGCTTTAGTGGTCAACGGGGCTAAATTATTATTATTATCATTATTATTATTATTATTAGCCAAGCTACAGCCCTAGTTGGAAAAGCATGATGGTATAAGCCTAAGGGGGCTCCAACAGGGAAAAATAGCCCAGTGAGGAAAGGAAATAAGGAAATAAATAAAGGATGAGAACAAATTAACAATAAATCATTCTAAAAACAGTAACAACGTCAAAACAGATATGTCATATATAAACTATAAAAACACTTACGTCAGCCTGTTCAACATAAAAACATTTGCTGCAACTTTGAACTTTTGAAGTTATACTGATTCAACTACCCGACAAAGAAGATCATTCCAAAACTTGGTCGCAGCTGTAATAAAATTTCTAGAATACTGTGTAGTATTGAGCCTCATGATTAGATGGAGACGTTCGCTCCTCAGAGCGTGATGTACCAAGAATTTCTTTGTCCAACTGTACAGAGCAATGTACGGAAACTAATGGCAAATTAAGATTTATCTGGTTCTGCTTAAACCAAACTTTAATGGATGAAAAATGACAGGATAAAGAATAAATGATTATTGAGACTAAAAAATACGAACAATGCCAGATTATTATTATTATTTGCTAAGCTACAACCCTAGTTGGAAAAGCAAGATGCTATAAGCCCAGGGCCCCAACACGGAAAATAGCCCAGTGAGAAAAGGAAACAAGGAAAAATAAAATATTTTAAGAACAGTAAAAACATTGAAATAAATATTTCCTATATAACTATAAAACCTTTAACAAAACAAGAGGAAGAGAAATTCGATAGAATAGTGTGCCCGAGTGTCCCCTCAAGCAAGAGAACTCTAACCCAAGACAGTGGAAGACCATGGTACAGAGGCTATGACAGGTATTTAAACGTAAAGGTTTAAAGGCTGCTCATGAATGGCAGATGCAAGGGAAAGTGCCAATGCTCTAGAGACTGACCATATCTAGATATGTTCAGCGCCCAAGCCACTCTCCAACCAAACTAGGACCAGGAAGAACCAGGCAATGGCTGCTGATAACTCATCAGGTAGACCTATAGGCTCTCCCAAACACCACTCCTTCAACTCACCTCACAAGGACGGTGAGGTTGCAGACACTACAAGAAACTATCGAGCTTACGCAGGACTCGAACCCCAGTATGGCTGATCACCAGGCAGGGACGTTTCCAATAGGCCACCACAACCCTGAATAGTATAAAAAGAAGATATTCAGAGAAGTGACATAACATTTCGAGCAGGCTGGCATACTGTACATTCAGTATACCAGCATCCTAATGGGTAGTTCTATCATATTACTAGTATTAGCATTATTATTAGGCAAGCTGCTACCCTAGCTGGAAAAGCAAGATGCTCTGAATGAAAGCAGCCTAGTACGAAAGAAACTGGAGTAAAGAATAAACTATAAAAAGATAAATGAACATATAAAACAAACAATATGGATATGAATATACATTTAGTGATGGTTTTCAAAATGATCATATGTGAAGATAAAGAATAACATAAGTGAAGGGCAACGTATTAATAAAGCATCAGGCTTCATTTGCCCTTTTATTAAGCCTGTCCAACACAGTATTTATAAAAAAAAGCGTAAACTGACAGAAAGGTGCGTTGGAGTGTACCCTCAGGCAAGAGAACCCTAACCCATGACGCTAGAAAGCTCTGGCACTTTCCTTAAATAGAGAACATTTATTTGACTTTGGAATGTCTTCGCAGGAAAGCTGCTTACCATAGATAAAGAATCTTCCAATAGTGACTGAACATTGGAATAGATATCAACGTATTTGTGAGGAGAGAAAGGAAGATGCCAGACTCTTTGTTGTCTATGTAAGCAAAGAAGAGCGGTGCCATACCAAGGATTGTACATCAAACTGTCTGGCTAGACAGAGAGAGAGAGAGAGAGAGAGAGAGAGAGAGAGAGAGAGAGAGAGAGAGAGAGAGAGAGAGAGAGAGAGAGAGAGAAGCTATGAGGAGGATCTACGGTACACGAAAAGCTACTTTTGCAAATGGATAAGAAATTGAGAGTGATAAGTGCTTAAAAGGGAAATGAATAAATAATCTCCCCTGAGAAATAAAATATCACAAGGAAAATCCATGAAGAAAAGCGAATCACACAGTGTCAAATCCCTCCTTGGAACTTCAAACAGACAAAAGAGTTTGATTCCATGAACATCGCTTTAGGAAATTGAAAGATGTACGGTTGGACACAGGGATTACAGGTACACCTCGCTCCTAGAAAATATATCCAGTCACACACTTACTGCGCGGCTAGTTCCTGTGTTTAAACTAAATCACCACATCTGCCAGCTTTCGCTACATAATCGTTTTGGTTGCTCGCCACTAAGTAGCGGTGTGACAGGGTGCATTTCTTCGGAGGAAGGTGTAGCAGGGACTGCTGTGTCTAACTATACAAGGGAGAAAGGAAAGACAAATGATAAGCAGACTAGGAAGAGCTGATGTTCATTAATACACGAAAATCTTGTCCAAGGACATTAGGAACACAGCTGCTTCATGTGTTTATGTTTTGTAAAGCCACATACACAAGTGCAC
>NC_090730.1:161909786-161917286 GCF_036898095.1 Palaemon carinicauda | reverse complement strand
ATCAATCAGGCTAGAGAGAGAGAGAGAGAGAGAGAGAGAGAGAGAGAGAGAGAGAGAGATGACGAGCCATTAATACAACAGTGAGATGCTATAGTCTGTTAAATACTATATATATAACGGATTTTGAGCGAAGCGAAAAATCTATTTTTGGGTGAGATAGCCATGTCGTCCTGATGGAAGTTCCTATAGGGTAGCTTCCTAGGGTATATTACAACTACGGCGATATTCCCAGAGAATTTACCTTAAGGTACCAGAATTCTAACTCCTGGAGCGAGTATCCCTCGTGAAAGGGATATCGCGACATATCAGAGGACGTATTCTAGACACGTCACATGGCAATCTACAACCTGAACAGAGATTCGTCTCGTAGGAGGGAGATTGACGAGATACGAATTCGGGAAAGAAAAAGGGGAGCCGCTCCCAAGGCTTCCCTATCCCCCGATTCGTATGCGTGCCTGGCGCCAATCCTGGCGCCATCTGTATTCCTTGTAGCGTACACGAGGTGCTACAGATACTGTATGTAGGGAGGGGTCCTACAGCCCTTTCTTAGAAAGGCAAGGGCGGGTCCATCAGGACGACATGGCTATCTCACCCAAAAATAGATTTTTCGCTTCGCTCAAAATCCGTTTTTTGGGCTCAAGCCATGTCGTCCTGATGGAAGTGTACCAGAGCATTACTGTATCTGTGGATTCTCAGAACGTGCCGTACTCCCCGGAGATATTTATTCCCGGTCGACTAGACCTAGAGACCTAAGATGTTACCGTTATACATCTTTTCAACTAACTATAAACTATGTTAGAGCTTCCTGCCCCCTACAGGGAAGAGTCCTACTAGACTCTGGAAAGTCTCGAAGAGTACATATATCTATGTATGAATACCAGGCAAGCTAATATAGTGGTCTCGCCCTATATTAAGTAAAGCATAATTTGTATAGAACCACTGCGTCAATATATTGACCAGTAATCCGCACAATACTTGTATTGGACAAAGGTTTATATCCGCATAGGAAGAAACTAATAAAACCGCCCTCGTCCCTTTATGGGACGGAGTCCTCCCATTAGGGGACTTACATAAACCAATGCAACATAGCTTGCAAAACAGAACAATTCTATCAGAATTATCCCAGATAAGATACATAGAATTAAAATGCTCAATTATACCAATAAATTGACACAGGTGAAAGAGACGCAAGGTTCTCAAGAACAAGTTTATTGACAGATAATAAACAGACAGGTTAACAACAAATATATATATTTATATAAAAGAGGGTAACCCAAAACTTTAAGCATAAGTATGATAGTAAACAGAACTTGTTTATCTGAAAGAAAAACCATTAAACACCACTAATGAGATACCAAGGTATCAAGTCATAAAAAATCTGTATTACAAATCAATCACATTAGCGTTAGAAACGCTTGGCACACATGTCTGAACTTATGCAAGGTTCACCTTTGAAAGAAGGAACAGTCTATATGGGCACTTGGTGCCCTTATTTAGTTTGTAGTACAGTATGTACCTACACACTCACCCTGGACTTAATCGTCCCAATTAAGACCACTGTTCCTCGCAGAGTTAAACAGTAGGGTTAACTACACGACCCACTGCTACCACAGATCTCTTAAGTTCCTCTACTTGCTTCGCATAGTGGCGAAAGAACACCCTGGAAGACTTCCAGCCCGTGTATGAACGGAGATGTTCAAAATCCATACAATTAAAGAAATTTAGGGATGAGGCAACTTTCCTCGGATCGTGACCTGCGGGTGTACTGTCAGGATCCGCTCTGCGAATAAAATATGTCATTTTCGCTCTGAGTTGATTCAGAGATAAATTTGAGCCTGATGTTTCTCCCCTGAATAGTTGACTACCCTTGAAGTCTGAAGTTCTACGAAGATAGACCTTTAGGCATTCTACTGGACATAGAGATGCATCTTCTTTCAGAGGGCAGATTCTCCAGGGACCCCACCTGTTGGTGGGTAACTCATTCTTGGCGAGAAACGTAGGATCCGGAAACAGGTTCAGCTCCCCCCCATCCAGGAACTGAACACGACCTGCCTCTCTCGAGAGGGCTACGATCTCACTAACCCTGGCCCCGGACGCGAGTGCAAATAGGAAAATAACTTTTTGCGTCAAATCCTTTAACGCACATTCTTCATTGCTCAACAAGGAGGCGAAATGAAGAACTTTGTCTAAAGACCATGAGATGGGCTTTGGAGGTGCTGAAGGTCTGAGCCTAGCGCAGGCTTTCGGAACTTTATTAAAGATCTCGTTACCTAGGTCGATCTGGAAGGCAAATAAAATGGGTCTCATCAAAGCCGATTTACACACTGAAATCGTGTTAGCTGCCAATCCTTGGCCATGGAGGTGGATGAAGAAAGATAAGCAGAAATCTGTTGAGATCTCCTGCGGATTCTTTGCCTTTACAAAGGCCACCCATTTTCTCCAAGATGACTCATATTGCCTTCTAGTCGATTTGCACTTGTATTCCTCTAGGAAGTCTATGCTGGCTTTCGAAATCCCGAAGCGCTTTCTCACCGCTAGGGCGAGAAAATCATGAGCTGCAGGGTCTGGGTTTTCTGTAATGAAGCGCAGACAGTCGACTTCTGGACTCGCTGGGTCAGAACTGGATGTGGTAGCGGCACGAACTTCATCTGTAGTTCCAACGCCAAGGGGAACCACATACTGTTCGCCCACTTGTGGGCCACTATTGCCGCTACCCCCCTTGAAGGATCTCAGTTTGTTGAGGACCCTCAACAGAAGGTTGTGAGGAGGGAACAGATAAATCCTGGACCATCTGTTCCAGTCGAGGGACATTGCGTCCACTGCTTCCGCTAAGGGGTCCTCGTACGGGGACACGTACAGGGGCAACTTCTTGTTGTCTTTCGTCGCAAAGAGGTCTATTTGCAGTTCTGGGACTTGATTCAGAATGAAGGAAAATGATCCTGCGTCTAAGGACCATTCCGACTCTATCGGTGTGAACCTGGATAGAGCGTCCGCTGTCACATTGCGGACTCCTTGAAGATGAACTGCCGACAGGTACCACTTCTTCTTTTCCGCCAATCGGAAAATGGCTAACATCACTTGGTTGAGAGGTGGTGACCTCGACCCTTGTCGATTCAAGCATCTCACAACCACCTCGCTGTCTGTCACCAATCTTATGTGGATCGAGTGACGCGGGGAGACTTTCTTTAAGGTAAGGAGCACTGCCATAGCTTCTAGAAAGTTTATATGAAAGGTCCTGAATAGCTTGGACCAAGTCCCCTGGACTTTTTTCCGATGAGAGTGACCTCCCCATCCCTCCTTTGAGGCGTCTGAGTGAATCGTCATCGACGGGGGAGGTGGCTGAAGAAGAACCGACTTCTTTAGATGTCTGGCTTGGGACCAAGGTCTGAGAAGAGTACGTAGCCGAGGCGGCACTGGTCTTCTCAGGTCTCTTCGCGCGTTTGATGCATACCTTCTCCAAACTCCGGTTGCATCCTTTAGCTGTGCTCTTAGCACTGGGTCTGTCACTGAAGCAAACTGGAGAGAGCCTAGTACCCTCTCCTGTTCGCGTCTTGATATCCTTTCGGAATCTAGAAGTCTCTTGACAGAGCCCGCTATCTCCTTCCTTTTCTTCATTGGGATGGAAAAACTGTGTGACAAAAGGTCCCAGTGGATTCCCAGCCACTGGAACTTTTGGGATGGAGAAAGTCGAGACTTTTTCTTGTTGATCTTGAAGCCTAGGTACTCTAGGAACTGGATCACCTGGCTGGAAGCTTGCAAGCATTCGGTCTCGGATGCTGCCCACACCAGCCAGTCGTCCAGGTAGGCTACTACCTGAATTCCCTTTAGGCGTAATTGTTTGAGAGCTGCGCTCGCAAGCTTCGTGAAAATCCTTGGGGCTATGTTTAGCCCGAATGGCATGGCTCTGAAGGCGTACAGTTTCCGTTGTAGCCTGAACCCTAGGTAGGGGGAGAGTCGACGGCTGATTGGAATGTGCCAATAGGCGTCTGACAAGTCTATAGAGACTGAGTATGCCCTCTTGGGCAGTAAGGTCCTTATGTGTTGCAGTGTTAGCATCTTGAATTTGCAATTCACTATGAACTTGTTGAGTGGTGACAAGTCCAGAATGACTCTGAGCTTTTCCGAGTCTTTCTTGGGAACACAAAACAGCCTCCCTTGGAATTTGATGGACTTCACCTTTCGGATCACATTTTTCTCCAACAGTTCTTGAACGTACTCCTCCAAAATGGGGGTGGAGTGTTGGAAAAACCGAAGGCATGGGGGTGGAGTGCTGTACCAGCTCCAACCCAGTCCATTCTTGAGCAGGCTTTGGGCCCAGGGATCGAAGGTCCAGCGATCCCAAAATTTCATCAGTCTCCCTCCTACCGGTATCATTTCACTTGGACTGCCGTCCTGAGGTCTTGCCTCCCTGACCACGACCGCCTCTGAATCCCCTTCCCCTTGAGGGGCGCGTAGACGAGCCTCTGGCTGCTCCTCTAGGTTTTGCACGAAAGGAAGAAGACTGTCCTTCGAACGTTGGGGCGAATGTGGTTGACTGACCTGGCACCGCCTGGGGTACCCACTGAAAGGCAGTCGGGGTTTGTGCCACCATCTGGGGCACTGGAGGCAAAGGCAATTGCAGTTGCTGTTGCTGTCTATAAGGCTTGGCTGGCCGAAATGGTAGCCTAGTCTTCATATTCTTCCTCTTTGGTTGAGGACCCTCATCCGGGGAAGATTTTCTTTTGATAGCCAGGCCCCACTTCTGGAGAAGGTTTCTATTCTCCACGGCGGCCTTATCAACAACCTCTTTGACCACATCGGTAGGGAAAAGGTCTTTTCCCCAAATGTTGGAGGAGATTAACTTCCTTGGCTCGTGTCTCACCGAAGCCCCGGTGAACACGAACTCCCTGCAAGCTCTCCTTGCCTTGACGAAGCTATAAAGGTCCTTCGTCACTGTGGCTAGGTGAGACTTAGCCACTACCATGAACATTTCATGGACCTTGGGGTCACTTGCCATCGTCTCGAGAGTAGTCTGATGAGACATTGAGGCAGCCAGTCTTTCTTTTGTCTCGAACTCTCTTCGTAAAAGAGATTCGGACAGCTTGGGGAGGTCCTCGCCGAATTGCCGTCCGGCAATATCAGCCTCCAACTTTCCCACTGAGAATGTCAGATGGACATCCTTCCAGTCTTTGTGGTCCATAGGTAGAGCCAGCGACAAGGGTTTACACTCCTCCAGGGAGGGGCAAGGCTTGCCGGCCTCGACTGCCTTTAGGACAGCCGCAAACCCTTTCTGTAAAAAGGGGAAGGCTCTATCAGGAGAGGACACAAACGAAGGGAGCTTCTTGCTCAATGCAGCTACCTTCGAATTCGAGAAGCCCCTCTCTTTCATCGAGGATGAAAGTAGGGCTTGAGCCTTAGCGTGGTCCATAATAATGACCTCCTTCGGCTCTGTCTCCTCCCTTGAAGCTGGTTCTTTTCTCAGCCGGACATAGCAGTCCGGATATGATGCCTTGCTGGGCCAGAATTCTACCTCCTCTAGGGGAACTGAACCCAGCTTATCCGAGATGACGATCTTTCCAGTCGTCATTGGCATGTGCTCAGCATACCTCCATGGGTTAGCATCTGAGCATATGGGAAGGTCTTTCACATTGAGCCTTTTCCGGGGCCCATGTGATTCTGCCAGGGACTGCATACGCAGTTCCATTGCAGCCGCCTTCTCCTGATTCTCCTTCTGCATTTGTTGGATCATTCCAACAATCGAAGAGAGGGCCTGTCCCAGTTCTACTGGGAGGCCAGCTGATGTTGAGGGGATAGGCTCCGGCATCTGAACCGGAGTAGCCGACACCTCGTCGACCTCATCCTCTACGACATCCGGGGTTTGAACTTGATCCTGACCTTCTGCCAGGAGGTCTTCTTCCAAACGTTCGTCCAGGTCAGACATCCTGTCACACAACTGGATGTCTTGCATCGCATCTGCGACTTCCTCGTCCACCTGGACTTGATCTTGAAGGATCTCCTCTTGAGGCTGGGGAATCACTGCCTCAGCTGATGCCTGGGGAAAAAGATACGCCCTCATCTTCTCACTTGGAAGATAAGGGCCAGAGGTGTTCTTCTTGAAGCCCCTTACCCAAGTACGAAGCTTTTCCCTAGCTATATCCCTTGATTCCGCCGTTCTAGGGGAATCAAAAGCCTCAGTAATCAGGTTAGTGCATACAGTACATACCTGAGGGTCCCAATACTGGAGATCATCCTTGGAGACAGCGCATGCTGCGTGTCTCCTACAACACTCATGTCCGCAGAGGTTCTTGCTGCGGACATTGCAGAAAACATTTCCGCACTTCGGAGGGTCCTCCTGTAAAGAGAAGAAATTTCCATGAGTATCAAGTGAACTATGTATCACTGGATATGCATAGTATAGCATAACAATTCATAAAGGAAAGACACACACTTGTGTTTCTCTCACAACCCATTGTTGCAGCTTTCCAGATAATAAAATCAAAATGGTTTATCTCTACTAGAGTAACCAATGCAAGGTTTCCAGAGGAAACAGGTGGAGCTCACACCTAGGCAATGATTTTAAAATCCTGGATAATAGACGGGGAAGAACTCTGCTTCCTGTCTGAGGGCAACAGCAAAGGGCCGTGCAAGAAAACACAATAGTGTTAGAAGATACAGTGCTGTACCTAAACTTTTACTATAGTTTTCTTCTTACTGTATATGCTATACAGAAGAATACTAGTACAGTATAGGAGGATGTGTGCCGGCCTGCCTTTGCCGGCCGGCACACATCACAATTAGCTTTAAAGTATACTACTTAACAGCTATAGGGCGGCAGCCCTCTGGTTCAAATGCCTGTGCCGGCGGCAGCAGCTGCCGGCCAGCAAGGTAGTACCCAGCTGCCGGCCACACTCTTGGTGACCGGCAGACAAGGACTGACATAAGCCGGCCGGCAAAGGTACAAGACCGATGCCAGCCGGCAGCAAAAGAACCAGAAGACTACACCTGCCCGGCAGCCGGCCTCATAGGCCGGCAGCCGGGACAGGTACAGCACTAGAAGAAAATAGAATGGATGCCGGGATAAGAGTGTACACAACCCCCCAAGCCCGGCAACCGAAAGAGTGCATATAAGGAAGGGGAGAAACTTAATTCAGGCTTCCTTGACCAATGCCGTCCGGCTCTGCCGGCAGGCATGGATGAGGGACCAAGAGAGGTCCGGGCAGCACTCGAAAACATAAGACCCTTGCCGTCCAGCATCTCTGCCGGCCGGCAATGGGCTTAGTCAATTCCACATCCCAACCTATACTAGGTCCAGAAGTAGAATGACATACAGTACAGTAATACCCCTGCCGGCCAGCTCTGCCGGCCGGCAAGGTACAGTACAGTAATGGCTAGGCCATTACGGAGATAGAGGGGGAAGGGACAAGAGGGTCCTGCCAACCTTGCTTTAGTGACAGATCACCCGCAGCCAAGAACTTTGTCTTAGCCTAAGGGAGATCTAAGGGAAAGGGCCAGCACAGTAGT